>NC_080790.1:118694383-119002083 GCF_028018385.1 Neofelis nebulosa
TCGGGCCTGAGTGGGTTCCTTCAACTGAAATAGGGGCAGCTGTGGGAGGAGCCACTTCATAAAGTACTTTCCATGTCCATTATCCCTTTATGCCATCACACATTCTCTCTGAAAGAGGCATTGAGACTCTCGGAAGTTACATGACTTGCCCAAGATCGTTCAGCCAGAATGTGGTGGTCCCAGGACTGGAAGCCGGGCGTGCTTCATAGGATCTGGAATGTTGAGTCATTCAGTCAGCAAACATTTCTGGAGCACCCACTGTATGCCAGGCATTGCCCTCTTGATAGTGATGACCAATGATGATGGCCCTGCCCTCATGGAGCTCCCAGTCTGATGGAGGAGGCAGTGTTAGCCAGCAATCGTGGAAGTGTTTTTCTCATATCAGCCTAAGTGGTGAGAAGGAGAAACCCAGGGAACCCTAGGAGCCAGTAACCAGGGACCTGACATAGCTGGGAGGTCAAGGAGGGCTTCCTGGAGAAAGTGGATGTGAAGTGCAAAGGCCTCTGGGATAGAGGGTCTGGAGGGTTCTGGGGGGCTTCTTGGGAAAATACTCCCTGGTTTCCCAGGCCATAGTGGAAGAACCCTGAGGGGCCTGCAGGTTCCCAGAGGACAGCTGCCCATTTGGAAGTTGCCGAATCTGTTAGTGTTGGATTGTTGTAACAGCTTTATTGAGATGGACTTTACATACCATACAATCTACCCAATTAGAGTGAACAAGTCGATGGTTTTCAGTATATTCATAGAGCTATGCAGCCATCACCACAATCCATTTTAGAACATTTTCATCATTCCAAAAAAGAAACCATGAACCACTTAGCCCTTACCCCCTCCCAAGCCCCACACTGGCAACCACTAATCTACTTTCTGTCCCTACAGAATTGCCTGTTCTGGACATTTCGTATAAGTGAAGTCATATGCTATGTGGTCTTTTGTGACTGCCTTCTTTCACTTAACATGATGTTCTCGAAGTTCAGCCCCGTTGGAAGTCCCAATCTTGAATACCATCAGAGCTGGCAGGGACCTGAGACACTGTCCTGTGTGTTTCTCCTAGCTGTTGTGAATGGCGAATCTGTGAGGAGACTTGCTCTGGTCCTGCAGCAAAGAAGTGGGGGGAACCCCCAGATTGGGGTCCCTGCCCCGCTGCCCTCCACAGGACACCTTCCTCTGCTATCACTTCTTTTCCTTCTGCTTTGGCTCTGGCTGATTTTGGCTAAAAGTGACAACGTGGTCCGTAAGGCATCCTCCCAAACACTGCATTTCCATGCATTGGCAATTTTCACGCCCCATGGCATGTCTTGAAATCTTTTATGCATCTTTAAGAATTTGTATCCACTAATTCAGAATTTTTTTGGAGTTTGGTATTTTCTTTTTCTACTACTTAAACATTTTTCATCCAGTTACGCCTGTTTTTCTTGATTGGTGATTTTTCCACTGGGGGAGGCAGGGCAGCACTGGGGTTGAGTGCTGAGTCTTAGAATTGGATGCCCTGCCTCTTCCTCAGTGTGTGCCCATGGGTAATTCCTGAAGCTCTCTGAGCCTCAGTTTCTCCCTTTGAAAACCAGGGATAACACCATAGGGCTGTAGTGAGGAACAAAGGAGGTCAAGCATGTTATGGGTTTGGCACAGAGTGGATGCAGATACAGGGAGGTTATGAGGACTTTCCAGGTCCTTAGGGTCACCAGGAGAGAAAGGTGACCCTTCGCCACCATCAGCTGGCCCTATCTCTGTATTCCTACTCTGTATTCCTACTGTGAATTGACCCGTGCATCTCCCCTCTCAGGGCTGAGGTGGAAAGCTTGGGTTCAGATCCCAGCCCCACTTGGATTCTGTGCCCCCGCATCAGCCCAATTTCCTCTGTCTCGGTTTCTCCGCCTGTAGAAAGAGAGGGCCGAGGGCAAAAGCTTCCACGGAGGCCTCCAAGGTAGCCAAGAGGTTCTGGGGGTGGGGGGTGGGGGTGAGTGGGGATGGAGGTGCCTTCTCCTTCTCTCAAGAGGGCTTGGTTCCTGCTGATTTAAAGTTCCAAGCAGGAGCAGGAGCACCTGTTCAGGAGAGGTGGGTGGAGAGGGACACCTGGCTTCCCTTTGCCTCTTGCATAAGACGTGTTATGTGGGAGGTGGTGGGCAGTGATGTCATGAAGGGCCTCCTGCTCTGAGTGCAGGGGACAGGGACAAAGCCTCTATGAAATCTCCATCAGGCACATATGCCAGGCCAGGTGTTCTGTCTGCAGTTACCTTCCTAATCCTCATAGCAGCCTTCAGAGGAGGCACTCTTATTCCCACTTGACAAGTGGGGAAACTGAGGCTCAGAAAGGGGCACCTGCCAGTGCTTGCCCAGTGAGTGAGGGGCTGAGCTGGGATTCAAACTCAGGACTGTGTGATTCCAGCCCCTTTCCCCTCTACCCCCACCCAGGGAAAAGGAGGGAGAAGCAAGACAGTGGTGGGGAAGATTGGAGCCTTTGGAACCCCGGCTTCCTGGCTGCTGTGAGGATTCTGTGGGTGGTGGGAAAGGCATCGTAAATATGCATGACATGTAAATATGCCTCTGAAAAACAATGTGGGGGCCCGTGTGAGCTGGGATGCCAGAGTGCTTTGGAAAATGTAGTGTTGTGCAAACACTTGGGTTTCTGTGATGATTGTTCCATGGTGTCTCCCTCTCCAGAGATCCCAAGGCCAGTCCAGGGGTTTCAGGGTGGAGGGATTATCCTGGGCGCCTCCTCATTGACATTCTCCCCCATTCCTACAGACGCTGGTGCCTCTCCCTCTGCCAGGTGCTGAGTGGCCAGAACCTGGTCTCTCTGGGTGCCAGGGAGCCCCTGTCCCACGCTGCTTCCCGCCAACACCTCTGATTGAGTGCCCAGAGGGATGTGTGTGCCAGCCATTGGTCCAGTGCCTGCTCCCGAGGTGACGCCTGCTGGTTCCCGACTGGTTCCCATTTTCCCTCTGCACGTAGCTCCCTGGTTGGTAAGTAACTGCGTCCGCAGGCTGGGCACACAGAATCAGGGCTGCTCACCCACCCACCCACGCTCTGCACAGTTGGGAGATGCCCAGCCTTCTACCCAGTGGCGCCCACATGCTGGCGAAGGGACCTCAGTGAGAGCTTTTATATGTCTGGGCTCAATTTATAGTTTAACTGCTTGTCTTATTCAGTCCTCCCAACACCCCAGCAGGTGGGCACAGTGATTGTGCCTGTTTTACAGAGGAAACAGCCTCGGAGAAGGGAACCTTTTTGCCTGAGGATGCACAGCAAGCCCAGCTCTGTCCACATCAAAGGCCAGCGCTTACCACACCTAAGAGGCTAGGGCAGTTGGTGACATGGGCTCAGGAAGGGAAAGGGAGCAGTGAGCCATTCTGGAAGCCACAGAAGTTCTAGGGCTTGCAGAGGGGCTGAGGTGAGGCCATCAGAGTTCCTGAGTCTCGGGGAGCCCCATTGTTCTCGCCCCTCTAACCTGTTCCACCCATACCCCTCCAGTCCCCACTTTGCCTGACCCCAAAATGGGATGAGGTGCAGCACCCTGCATCATCTCTGACCATCCATCCGAGGACGCCACAGCCTGTCCACACCTGGTCCCATCGTCCTTCACACAAAGACGATCCCAACAGCATGCTCCCACTCAGTGCCGGCCACAGCGCCTGACACTCGCTGCGTTCTTGCATCTCATCCTCCCTCCACCTCCCAAGGCTGTTCACATATGAGGAAACTGAGGCTCATAGGCGCTCAAGGGGCTTGCCCGGGGTTGCCCACCACCACTCAGCATGGGTCCGTTGGTTTATGATCTGCCTCCTTGTCTGGCCTAAGCTCCTCCAACTTGAGATAGAACTGCTTCAGTCCCCAGTGGACAGCCAGCAGCTGGCACAATGCCTGGCCCATAATGGTTACAGAGTGAGCAGTTGTGGAAAGAAGAAAGAGGGAGAGGAGGGAAGGTACTCTCCCCTCCCTCCACCCAGGAGCCCACTGGCCTTTTGGCCAGCTGCTGGTCCCTGCCGATCCCAGAGAGCTTGCAGTCCACTGGGGTCAGCGGGACAGCCGACCCCTCTGGTCTCAATTCTCTTTATCTGCCAAGAGCTGCCCAGCCCCCCTGATGGGATAGTTGCGAGAGGGAAAAAGACTCGTAAATATGTATAATATGCAAATGTCATAGGATAATAAAAAACCCATGAAGTTTGCTGTATATAATGTATGTAGAATTGCTTCTTCTTCGAGAACAAGGAACCGCACACTCGTGCGGTGCCAGCCTTATTATTAATAACTGTGCAATGCCCCTATTAAGTAGCTGCTCCCCAACTCCCCTAGCCTGGCCTCCACCTGTCGTAGTGACCACAGACAGCTAGCTCTTGCTTTTGGCTGAGAAGCTGTTGCAGAAAAAGAAACGATAAGGGTATCTCGATCTGAGAGTTCTGCATATCTGTGGGATTTAATCATTTGCAAACACTCCTGGTCATGCCCTAAGCCCTGCATGTCCTCCCCAGCGACTAAATATATAACAGGAGCAACTGAAACCACAGCAAGAATTTCCTTGAGCAATTACTATGTGCCTGGCCTAGCACTAGGTGCTTTGTTTTCTTCTGATCTCGGCTAAACTACCAATGACCTTGTGGGGGGCTGAGGCATGGGGAGACTGAGGCATGGACCTGGGGGGCAGAGGGCCCATCTGTCAACATTCTAGTCCTTCCTGAAAATGATTGCCATTCAGTGCCCAGGCCAGGCGTGGCCAGAGGGGCAGGACTGTGGCCACTGAGAAAAGAACGTAGCCGGCAGCCCCTGGTGTGTGGGGCCCAGTGACGGAGAACGGGATTCCTTGGCACGAGTTGGGAGAGCAGCCGTCAGCATCGTAGGAAAGATGAAGGCTCGGGTGGCAGCGAGGGAGGTGTTACTTGCTGCTATTTTGCTAACAAGCTGGTTATTTAAAGAAGAGCTGGAGCCACAGTCAGGAAATTGGATGGGGAGTCCCCACGCCTAGGGCAGAGGCGGCCAGGGGTCTGGGAGCCCGGTTGGGTCGGGGCAGAGTAGCCACACATTTTTTTATGTGCTTATTATTATCGATAATAGCGACAGCACCATAAGAGTCTGGAAAAGGATCAGCTTTATGGAGAAATGGGATTGGGAGTGGAGCAGGATGGGGGCAGGAGGGATTGGGGGTTAAGGATTGGGAGTGGGGCAGGAGGAGTTTCTGAGGAGCAGGCAGTATTCTATTCATTGACCCAGGCGGTGGTTACACAACTCTTTATTTTGTGACAATTTATTGCAGTCAACATTTTTGTTTTGTGCACTTTCCCTGTGTATTATGTTTCATTGTCAAAAGGTTAAAAAGCAATTATAACAATAATTGTTAATATTCATTGAGCACTTACTAAAGGCCAGGCTCTTTGCTAATAAACATTTTACCTCATCTCCTTGAATCCTCACAGATTGTTATTGTGGCCATTTTACAGACAAGGAAATCGAGGCTTAGAGAGGTAAAGTTACTTGCTATGGGGTCAAAGAACACTTGGGTGGGGGAGATGGGATGAGAAATCTGACAGGCTGATTCGGGCATCACTACCCCAAGTTCTCCCAAAAGGGCAGGGGGTTCCTCCACCTTTCCTCAGACATGTGTCAGTGCCTCTTTCATTTTTAAGGCTTGGAGGGCAGGCAGGTGTCCATGGCCGTAGGCAACAGGTATGTCTGGGAGACTGACGTGGGGTCAGAGCAGAGCATTTAGCCATTTAACAAGTGTTGAGGGACAGGAATGGGACATCCCTAGGGATAGGCCAGGGCATACCCAGGAATCATTCAAGGTAAAAAGGGGTCATCTGAGTGAAACAGGGTCAGACCCAGCCTCTGAACTAACTGCTTGTGGGGCCAAACTGCCATTTCCTGAAGACCGACTATGTGCTAAGCACATCCATTATCTTTCTTAATCTTCAGAACAACCCTGCTAGGGTCCTGGCACGTCAGGCACCTGGCATGGACGCTCCAAGCAGCCCATGACTGGAATCAAGTTCTGAGGCAGATCTGTGGGTCCCTGAACTGATACTGGGGATGTGGCCTGGAGGGTGGCATGGCAGAAGGCGTCTCCAAACCCTGAAGCAGGTGTAGCTGCTCTGCAGACAGGGCACCAGCCCCAGAGGCATTCCTGCATTCCCAGGACATTTACTGAGTGCTAGTCCCTGCTAGTCTGTGCCCTTAGAGAGCACACCGCCTTGGGGAGAGACAGATATTACACAATCACCAAACAAGTGAACAAGAAGAGACTCCATCAGTGCAGGGAAGGAAATTAGCATGGTGACATTGTAAATATTAACAAAGGAGGGGGCCTGAATGACATGGAATAGTCTAAGACAGCCTCTCTAGGGATGTGGCCTCTCAGCTGGGATCTGAAGTATAACAGGGATCCAGACATGCTGGAGAGTGTTCACTGTAACATTGTTGACAGTGGAAGGACAGTTGGCAATAACCCATTTGTCCATCACCAGGAGACGAGTTAAATCCGTTTACTGAAGTCATACAGTGGCGCCCACTGCAGCTGTTAGAAATGGGGCTGTGATGGGGCGCCTGGGTGGCGCAGTCGGTTAAGCGTCCGACTTCAGCCAGGTCACGATCTCGCGGTCCGTGAGTTCGAGCCCCGCGTCAGGCTCTGGGCTGATGGCTCGGAGCCTGGAGCCTGTTTCCGATTCTGTGTCTCCCTCTCTCTCTGCCCCTCCCCCGTTCATGCTGTGTCTCTCTCTGTCCAAAAATAAATTAAAAAACGTTGAAAAAAAAAATTAAAAAAAAAAAAAAAAAAAAAAAAAAAGAAATGGGGCTGTGACCCTAGATTCCCGGCTGCAGGAAGAACTTCATAGTTGTTGTAGAGTTGAAGAAAAATAAAAAAGAGGTTATAAAACAGCATGGGCAGCATGATATCATTTTTGTAAGAACTACATGTGTTTCTGAAACTGTTCACAGTGGGGACATGGGAGATCTTTGCTGTCTTCTTTATACTTTTCTAGATTTGGAGTCTTTCCTGAGTGTTAGGACTTGGTGGGGAGGAACAAGGGGGTTAGGGCCCCCACTGTCCTGCCTGAGGCAGTTCTCCTCTCCTGCCACCTATTGCAGTAAAAGGGATAAGACGTGGGCTGGGGAATCAGCAGATCTGGGCCATACCTTGGCTCTACTCTTTCTTGGCTGTATGACCTTGGACAAGTCACTCACCCTCTCTGAGGCCAAGCTTTCCCTTCTGTGAAACAGAGACAAGAATAGCATCAGTGGGTGGCTCTGGGGCTTTAGTGAATTAAAACATGTAGAGGACTATGGGGCACCTGGGTGGCTCATTTGGCTAAGCATATGACTTGAGCTCAGGTCATGATCTCACAGTTTGTGGGTTTGAGCCCTGCTTCGGGCTCTGTGCTGACAGCTCAGAGCCTGGAGCCTGCTTCTGTGTCTCTTTCTCTCTCTCTCTGCCTCTCTCTCTCTCAAAAATAAGTAAACATTTAAAAAAATGTTTTTTAAACCAAACATGTAGAGGACTAGAACAATCCCAGTGTTGCATCCCTGGTGGCTGCTGCTGTTACCACCGTGACTGCCAGAGGTGACATATACTGTGTGCTCATTACATCCTGCATGGACTCTCAGTGTTGACTCGTCCCCTAGGCATGTGTCTTCCCATGGTTACTGAGAGTCAGACCAAGCTGGCAGATGAGGCACAGGGAGGTCGGGAGCTTAGCTGGGTGCACACAGCTGGCTGGACCTCAGGCCAGTACCCCTGCCCCATCCCCAAGCCCTGGCTACCTTCCCACCAACTCACTTGCATGTCTGTTAATGAGTGTTCTTCCCAGAGATGCTGTTATGGGGCACCCTAGCCCTGGATTTGCTTTTTTGGTAGCCACTAAACCTGCCAGAAAGATAGTCACTACCTTTATAGATACTCAGAGAAACTTAAATCTCAGGTAGAGAAACTTCCAGTTGTGAAGTCAAACTCTTGGAATCACAGAATCTTACTCATAAATAATCCAGCAAGAGCAAACATGAGCATTTTACAAGTAACTATACTGAACCTCTCCTGATGATGGTAATAAATTAGAAACTACCCAGTTATCTATCAGCAAGATATGGTTAAATAAATTACAGTCCAGCCAGACAATGGCATTCTCAGTGGCTGTAGAGACAGTGCTGCAGATCTATAGTTGTTGACTTGGAAACATGTCCGTGGTGCATTGTTGAGGGAAAAATAGGTTACAAAATGGTGTATATTGTATGATCTCATTTTTGTTAGAAAAAATTTATAGAAATACATGCATACTCCTGCCCAGAGAAACCCCTATTTGAATGACAGCAATCAAACTGTTCACAGCAGCTTCCTCTGGATGGTGAGATATGAAAGAGCTCTATTAATATTTTTGCTTGCATCATTCAGGTACTTTTCAGGTACAAGTGACAGGAAACCCAGCCCAAACTGATTTAAACAAAAGTGGAATTTATTGGCTTGAGATTGTAAAGTCCAGAGTTAAGTCAGGCTCAGAAGCATGCAGGGGCTCAGACACTGTCACCAGGACTCGATTTTTCTCGCCATTTTTCACTCTGCTTCCTCTGGGTTGTTCCTGTGTTCTTATAGAGCTCTCTCATACAGGTGATAAGATGCCTGTCCAGAGGAATATGCAAGACTTCTTCCTAGAGAGCTCAAACACAAGTCCCAAGGACTGAGTGTTGGCCTTGATAAGTCAAATTTATCAAATTGATAAATTTATCAAATTGATAAGCTGATAAATCAAATTGATGTGCCCACCCCCATCAATTGTTCTGATTGGCCGCTGGGGACTATGCACCACCCTCAGCTGGAAGGGACTCGGTACCACCAGAACTTTACCAGTGGAAGGTGAATGAGTGTAGCTAACCCAAACAAAAAAGTAGGCTGTGGCCTAAAGGAGGCCAAACAGTGGCCAAACACAGCAAATTCCCCCTCCTATCCTTACCTGAATTTCCCAAGATGCATAACTTTCATAATCAGAAGAAATAATATAATTATTGAACAATCCTGAGCCCAAATCTTGTAGTCAGAAGTTCACTGGGGCGGCTCTAGACTCTCTCAGAATCAGAACATCGGAATCTCTATAAAGTGTCAGTTCAGCTGAGGGGACATTGGCCCTCTGGGTGAAAGCCTGCTCTGGACCATTGAGGGTCTTGCAGTCTTTGAGGGAGAGAGACGAGCCAACAGATGATTTATCTGTTGGCTAAAGGTGGGTGTGCATGCTGGAGCTGAGGGAACACAAAAGCCAGCTTGAGAGTAAGGAAGGCTTTCCACAAGAGGAGACACTAAGCTGAGTAGCCAAGAAGACTACAGGAAAAATGTTGGCAGGAGAAACAATGTGTCAGGGGCTCCTAGGCATGTGGTGAGGGAACAACCAGTGACAGGCACGGAACACAGGGGCCTTGAATGCCATGGTAAGAGCTTGGACTTGACCCTGAAGGCAGCGGGGAGCCTTTGTGAGGTGTTGTGGGAGGGGGTAAGTGTCAGCAAGCTCAATCTGGCTGGTACTGAGAGCATAACCTTGGAGGAGTCAGGTTGATATCTACTGGTCTAAATTCCTTGCCACTTTGGGTCGGAATTCCTGTCCTGAGGTGTTCAGTCATGGCTTGAATACCCCTAGGGATGGGGAGCTCACTCTCCATTCCTTCTACCTCTGGTTAGAAGGCTCCTTTGCAGGATCCAATACACAGTCCTGCCACACCTGGAGGCACACCTGGAACACTTTCCTCCCATCTGACACTGAGGTCTCTCTGTCTCTCAAACGACCTGACAGAGGGCTGGCAGGGGCCTGTATTTTCAGGCTAGAGGATTCCAAGACAACAGGCCCTGGGGGTCTGCACCCCCTGCTGGGACCCTGAACGGAGAAACTCACATCAACCTGACTGCAGAGGCAGTGTTTAGACTTTTCAACACGCATCTGCTTCAATCAATTCTCCAAATTTCCTTTGTATTTTACAAACAAGAAATCAAAAGTCAGAGAAGCCAAACCACCTTTACAACAACACACAGCAAGCTAGAAGCGGGCCTGGGACATGGACTCAGTCTCTTATACCCCTACACCCTCCATGGCCCTCCTCATCATCTCCCACCCTGTCTGTAGGTAAGCCCTGGTCACTTCATCTATTGAGGCTTGGACAACTTTTTTCCTGGAACCTCCAACCATCCCAGATCATCCCCTGATATCTTCCTACATTTGGAGGAAGCCAGCAAAATCTTCATTAATCACATGTTTATGACTGTTTATTTTGACAGCAGCATTTTTTGTTTGTCAAACAATCAGAGCTGTGACGTGCACAAGCCGTGTTTTATGGGTCATCTCTAAGACTTCCTTGTGCCCCACAGCCCCCATTTGTTCATTCACTCTCACACTCCACAAACACTGATTAGCGCCTACCATGTGCCAGGCGCTGTGCTAGACAGCAGGCTCCAAAGCTGCATTAGAGCAGCCCCTGCCCAGGGCAGCTCAGCCAAGGAGTGGCATCTCCATCAGTGAGGGCAGGTGATACATGTCAGATCAGAGGGAGGTGTCCATCAGTCAGGGATCTCCTGGGACAGAGAAATTGATTCTACCCCTCTAAGCAGAGTCTTGGGGGGTGAATAGGAGTTCTTCAGGAGAAACAGCTCAGAGGGTGAGCCAGGTAGGGGAATGGGCTATGCCAAGATCTCACCTGCCTCCTGCTAAGCTCTTAGGCCACAGGTGTTGCGGATGGGGTGAGGGGGAGAGGCTGGAGAGGTCAGTTGAATCAGAGTTTGGAAGGTCTCAACTACTGGGCCAGGAAGTTTACATGAGATCTTTGGATTGGAAGGGAGCCAAAGACAGGACAGGTCTTGGTGTTAGAAAGGTCCTTCTATTGGGCTGGTGACAGTTGGGGCTGACAGTGGGCAGGGGAGGACCATGCAGATGGTATAGAAAGGCATGTTGGCAGGGAGATTTACCAGGGCTTAGCAAGGTGCTAAGTGGGAACTTGGTGGGGTGCTTAGTGGGGACTTAGCAGGTACTATAGAAGGGGAAAGGGAGGGTTGTTTTATCCTGGGATGGGGTGACGTGGGTTTAGGGGCCCTGCGGACAAGTATCGAGGTGAATCCTGGCAAAGCCTGGGTTAGTATCAGTGAGAGAGTCCCCAAGGAGGCCTGCAGCGACCTCGTCAGCTTTCATGAGACCTAAAGCAGCAGCCCAGTGGGGTCTCCAGTGTCCCCATCCCCCTGCTGAATGACCAGCAAGTGGCTTCCCCTCATGGAGCCTCAATTTGCCCCTCTGTAAAATGGGGTTGATGACAATACCTCCCCAGGGATTGTGAGGAAGGTCAGAAGAGGGTATGTGTTGGGGAGGCTCTGCACGCCACCTAGCACACAGTAAGTAAGTACCAGTGTGGGGGCTGATCTGACTACCATGGCGAGGGATGCAGGGGTAAACAAGGAAATGGGTGTGTCACCTGAAGAGAGAAATCGGAGACCTGGAGGGGCCTTGCCCCCTGCCTTTCTGTGTCTGTCGGGGGAGACAGAGTCTGAGTCTGGCACCCACAGGAAAAGCTCTAGGGAAGGAGATTTCAGCTTAGACTAGGAAACCCTTTTGGATACAAAAAGCTCTCTGCAGATGGGCTAACTTGGATGGTAATGAGCTCCCCATCACTGGGAATATTCAAGTAGCTGCTGCACCACAACTTGATGGAAAAGTCTGTAGAGTATATGTGATTCAGCTGGGGATCTGGAAGTTCCCTTCTAGCCCAAAGATTCTTTGATTTCATGTTTTTCCTTCTCCGATCCTGTTTCCTTATCTGTAATATAGGGAAAACAGCAGCCGCTATCTTAGAGTTGGTTGCAAAGTTTAAGTGAAATCATCCAAATAAAGTGCTTAACCCAGATTTGGCACACAGCAAGTGCTCCTGTCCCCTTGGTGGCTGTTATCACTGTTGTTGATGTTATGCTAAATTCTTGGGTGTGTCGCTTCCATTTGAAGGGCCTTAGATTGCTGTCTATCAGTCAGGTGTTTCTGCCTACCTGCACTTCAGGGCCTGCTCTGGGCTCTTCTCATTGCCACTCTCCCTGTCTCCAGCTCCTCCCCCACCCCAGGAGGTGGTAGGAATTCCAGACCCTTCTGGGCCCCTTTTAGCTCCTGCTTGAGTGAGA
The DNA here is from genome assembly GCF_028018385.1 of Neofelis nebulosa. Lineage (NCBI taxonomy): Eukaryota > Metazoa > Chordata > Mammalia > Carnivora > Felidae > Neofelis > Neofelis nebulosa. The sequence goes on from NC_080790.1 coordinate 118,706,490, forward strand.
GTTGGCAGGTTGGGGCGGCTGGTGCCATCCGCCTCCCATATGCTTCCTGCTATTTAGAGGAAAACTCTCCCTGTGTTCCTCCAACCACACGGGCTGACATTTCCAGACAGACGCTGGAATCAGCTCTTCGGGGGATTGGCAGATAAATTTGGCCCTGGCTGTTGGGAAAATCTTCAGCCTTAACCACGGAAGCGGAGCCCAGGCTCACTGACTTCCGTCCACCCCAAGACTCCTCGGACCTGGTCCTCCTGGGGGCTGGAGCACTGTTCTACAGCCTTGCAGATGAGGGTAAGTTTACCAGCCCAGTCTTACCGCAGGACAGCCCCTGGTCAGGAAGTCGTGGCTTTCAGCTTTGCATTCATTCAGCAGGAGTTTGCAGTGCCTCCTCCCCCTACTCCCAGACACCCGGGTGTTGCCCAGCTCAACCTGGCAGAGGAGCAAGTTTTAGATTGAGAGACCTGAGTTCAAGACTGCTTATTGTCTCTGTGACCTTGGACAAGCGGCTCCAACCCTCTGAGCCTCTTTTTCTTCATCTGTAGAGTGGGGATAATAGGGTCTATCCAATTAAAAGTCCTTAGGATGATGTCAGGCACATGCTAAGTGCTCAGTAAATACTAGGGCTATCATCATTATCGTCATCATTATTATTTGGCCTAGAACAATGTCTGGCACATAGTAGGAGCTCAGTAAATACTAGTGTTTTCTTTTCTTCTTTCTTACAACTGTAGCTATGTAGAGAATACTGGGGCATTTCAAAATTAGCTCAAATAGGAGTAACCAGAGGCAGAAATGGATGAATAAGGACATTTAGAGGCTGCCACATCCAGAGTAAAGTATAGGTGGCCAGTTTCCCAGTGTGTACACACACACACACACACACACACACACACACACACTCTGTCCGAAAGTTTCATTCACCCCTGCTGGAATCTGGAATGCCCATCTGCTTGAATCCTGAGGCCATGCAACATAGAACAATTTGGTCTGGATGGACGGGAGGGAGAGGTAGGCCCAGCTGGAGGCAGAGCTGGGAGGGAGACTCTGGGCATCAAGTGCAGTAGGAGGGTTCAGAGAAGCTTTAGTAGTTCTATTTGGCTAGAGTAGAAAGTGGGTGGCAGGAAGGTGTGGGAAGCAAGTTTGAGCTTCATTCAGCACTTCCTGATTGAATTTGAGTACTGGGCCTCATGCCAGGAACTGGGAAAACTGATGGAAAATATGGGCATGTTTCCTGCCCTCAAGAAGCTCTGGTTCTTTTTGGGGGAAGGGGTATAGATGACAAACATATACAAACAGTAAATTAACAAGATTCTAGGTTGTGCTCAAGTAGAGCCAGGAACTGAGAGAGGGGGTGGTAGGGGACGGTGGTGGTTGGTACCTGCTTAAGGCAGGATGGTCAGAGCGGGCGTCTCTGTGGTCTGAGGATGGGGGGCAGAGGGAACAGCAAGAGCAAATGTTGGGAAGGTGGCAGGAGTTAAATCCTAGAGGCCTTGAATGCTGGGTCCAGAGCTGCCTTTAAGGAATGGTGGTGGGTGCAGGACCCTGGTGGAGAAGAGATGAGAACCAGGGGACCTGTCTGCAAAGATTGACCAAGAACCTTCTGTGCACTCTGTTGGAGGCCATCAGTGGAGGAATTCTGGACCAGATAGAAGTGAATGAACAGGGATGAGGGAGAGAGCATTTAACAGGGGTCAGGATCTGAGAGAACCCTAAGACTTGAGACAGGTACATACTGAAGGGAGGATCTGGACCTGTGTGGAGCTGGAGGTGGAGTCAGGTAAGAGAGGAGTCATCAGGGGAACTTAGAACCAGAACCCAGAGTGGTCAGGAAGGGTCTTATTGGAGAGCCAATTGTGGGGTGCAGGGAGGGGCTTCCTCGCAGCCTAGGACTGCATTCCTAGGTGGGAATGCCAGCAGGGTGGTGGAGTGAGCACAGGCTGATGTGCTTACCTGCATTAGACCCAGAGGCCAATTCTAGATCTGTTTAACTGCTGTGTGACTTTGGGAAAATCACTTGATCTCTCTGAGCCTCACCTGATATAATAATACTGAATTAGTTGGAATTGCATTCGGCTGCATGTAATAGAAGGGGGGAGAGTAACAGTGATATAAACACCCAGGAAGCTATTCTCATATAACAAGGACCCCAGAAGCAGGCAGTACTGGCTCTGGCCAGTACAGCAATTCAAGTGAGTGATCAAAGGCTCAGGCCTCTGCCACCCTTAGCATGTATCTTTCATTCTCATGGCTATGAAATGGCTGCTCCACCTCCACATATTGTGTCTGAATTCCAGGCAAGACAAAGGTAGTAAAGACTGCATACTTTCTGAATCTTCTATTCTTAGCAGGAAAACAATAGATTTCCTGGGAGCCTCATTCAGTGGACTTTTACCTACATCTCATTTGCCAGATGTGGTCACATGGCCACTCTAGCTGCAAGAGAAGCTGCTGAAGTAAATATTTCTAACTGGGTGCTTCTAGTAATTAGGCAAAAGAAAAGAATGACAAGCAGAATAGCTGGCAGGATCCACTTTAAAGTGCCCACCTCACAGGGGCTGTTGGGAAGATTCTATGGCATTCACAGTGAGTAGGGAAACAGACAAGGAAAAAGGTAGATTCATTCCATTCTAGTCAGTGTCATCACAGGATTGGAATGTCCATTTATTTATGTCTGTGTTTTCTTACTGCTGTGTGGTGGAGTGAGCACCCACATAGAACAGTGCATGGCATACATTAAGCACTCAATAAATAGTTACTAAATGAATGAAATGACTTAAGAAATACTCATTAAGGGCCTACTGTATACAAAGTTCTTTGGACTGGATAGAGAAAGTAGGTAACACATTGCCTCTCCCCACAGACGTGGGAAAGAAAATTCTATAGACCAGACCTATAGATGGGTGCTGGAGACCTTGCAGTGAACAAGTGGTGGTGGTGGCTCCTGCCTCTCATTGAGGCCACAGTCTGGGGAGCACTGGAGAAGGAGTCTGGAGTCCTGAGGTCACATATGTTTATGTATCCTGGGTTAAGTCCCATCCCCTCCCCTGGCCTGTGTCCTCACCTGTATGACAGGTATGATGGGTCCTGTGCGGAATATCAGTGATGGCTGGGGGATGATGGTGGGTGCTTCCTGAGCCCTACTTCTCTGTGTGTGGGGACTATGCAGAGGCAATTGGGGTGGACACCAGCTTAGCTGAGGAGGCAACTGCTGCAGGGGTGAGAGAGGACTGCTTCTGAGCCCTCAGATATCCCTGGGGTCCCAGAAGGGTGAGGGGTCTGGACTCTGCTTCCATCCTCACACATTTCAGTCAGTATCTGTGCCAACCAGCTTGGCATGGACCTCACAGCAATGGATGTGGGCAGGCAGCAAATGGGTTGTGCTGGGTCCCCCAGGTGACAAGTAAGGGTGACTGTAGCTATCTAAGACCTCCTGGAAGTGGGGAAGCAGCGTGGAATTTGAGGGTAGAGATCTGGTTCTGTCGCTTGCCTGGCTATGTGACCTTTGGCAGACTTCTTGACCCCTCTGAGCTTTGATCTCCTTATTAACAAAAGGGGTATAACAATCCTTGCCTTTCCAATCCCTGAAGACTTTGACCCATTACCTGGCACATAGTGGGCACCCAGTATTGGTAGAGATCATCATCATCATCATCATCATCATCATCATCATTATTATATTTGCCTTGTTGGGAAGGGGAAACAGACATTAACTAAGCCCTATTGTATACCAGACTGGGTGCTGGACATACCACCTCATTTTTTCACACCTCTGTGGAGGTGGCCTTCTTCCTATTTATAAGAGATGGACACTGGTATTCTTTTGTGCCTCATTTTCCCTCCTGCTGTCTCAGACAGACTGAGTTGCTGGCTTTGCTGTGATCCCTGCTGACCTGAAGCCCTGGAAGTCCTTGAGGAAGGGTCCAAGGCAGTTCAAGATGTTTTCTATGAGACCATTACAGTGACCAGTGGGGTCAGAGATAGAGGTGGTCAGGGCAGGAATCCAGCCCTCATCAAATGGGCAAGGAGCCAATAAAAGATGGCCCTAGGGATGAGTGATGGAGTGGGACAGGCTGAAGGATCATAAATGCTCTTCCTCTTTATTCAGTGGGCAGTGAGCCCAGCCCTTGAGATGAGGTGGCAGCCAGCCTGGCCCTTGCTGCCACTCTTGGCCATGACACTCTGCCCAGTGGTCATCACTGCTTGTGTCTGAAATGAGGCCAGGAGGAAGAGAAGAAGGCTTGGTAGATTTTTGAGGTCCAAGGAGGTGAATTTTCCCAATTGAATACCCCCAGGAAGCCTCCATGAGGTACCCCAACCACTGGGTGAGAAATAGGAAAACAGGCCTCTAGAATAAAACACTGCAAATGGAAATAGAAATACAAGTAGCCCATTCTGGGCCTTACAAATAGCAGAGCAGGTAACTGGCTGGAGAACAGAGGCTTTCAGTGTCACCCTGGCATGGGCCAGGGGTTTGACACTGACCTTGGCTCTGGGCTGTTTGGGGTGCACAGGATGCATTTGCCAGATCCCTGGTGTTGATGACAGGGGTGTTGTCCGTGGTGCTGAAGAGAACACTTGGCCTTCATCTGGGGATGCTGTCCATGGTTGTGTCTTCAGATAATTCTCATTAATCAATTCCAAGACTCTGGTTTTTGGGGGATCCAGCTAGGAGGTCAGAGGCTTTGCTCCTGGCATTGAACAAATTGGAGCAGAAATATCTGAGCTGGATTTTTGCTGATATTATTGTCTACCAGGCACACTCTTAAGAACTTTTTATGTATTATGCCATTTATTGCTAAACACCAGTCTGCAGGGGAGGTACTCCTATGTATCCCCATTTTAGATGTGAGCAAACAGAAGCATAGAGAATTTAAGTGACACAAGGACTGACTGTCATTCTCTCTCTCTCTCTCTCTCTCTCTCTCACCTCAGTTTCCTCAATAGTAATAGTAAGGTCATTAGTAGCATTTCACAAACTGATGGTTGGGGCTGAGCTTTGTAAACTGAAGCATGGATACAATGATGTTAGTCTTACACACAGAGGAAGGCATGGGGAGACTACTAAACACGTATGCTCTTAGAAACACATGGGGGTTTTCTGGAAGGCGTGATATTTGAGCCAGATCTGAAAAGGACGTGAGGCTCAGGGATTATATAGAAAAGACAGGAACGCCCATTTATTGAGCACCCTCTATGTGCCAGACCCCATGCTGGGCACTCGACACGTCTGATCACTCTATCCTCACAGCCACACTGGGGAAGAGTGCCTGGTTCCGTTTAATAAATTTGGAAGCAGAGAGGAGAGACTTCCCAAGCTTATTTAGCTAGAAAGTGATGGAGTTGAGAAGTTTTGAGGACTAAAAGCCTTGAGAATATTCACAGACTTGAATATCAAAGCTAGAAAAGATCCTGTGTGTCATCTGTCCAGCCCAGAGAAGGGGTGTGACCTGCTGGGGGCATACAGAGTCGGAAGCAGGACTCAGACTAGGTTTGGCTTCCTTCAGTGTATTTCCTTCCCCAAGACTACAGTCCCACCACTCTCCCATCACCGTCTCCAGAGAGATGAGAATTGGCATTGTGTCACAAACTGGGACCGGGTATAAAAGAGGCTCAAATTCAAGTCCTGGATCTGCCATCTGGGAGCTGTGTGGCTTTGGATAAGTCACTTAACCTCTCTGGGCCTGTTTCCCCATCTCTAGCAGAGCATAAAGGTGCTATAATCACTTCCCTACAGGGTGGTTTAGAGAATCAGAAGAGACAGCACATGTGAAAGGGCCGACAAATCCATTGTTAGAAATAAGACCCAGAGAAGGGGGGAAGCCCCCCTCAAGGTGGCACACAGTAAGTATCAGAAGATACTGGCAGAGAAGGGCCTAGAACTGCCACTCCGAGCCACCAGTGTCGCTTCCCATTGGGACTGGCAGCCAGGCTGGAGCAGCACCTGGCAGCCCCAGCTGACAGACATCCCTTCAGGCAGGCAGACTCAGGCCCCAGAGCCAAGTGCCCCTGTGGGAGTCAGTGGCCGGGCCAGCTCTGGCTGTTCCTCCACCAGGCACCCTAACAGCTCCAAGCTTAATATGCCTCACAGGGCTGTCGTCATGCCCAATTAGGCTGTCCTTAGCCACCCTGTCTCCAGGACCCTGTTGTGACCATCTGAGGCCCTGGATCATGGCTACTGCCCTTGGCAACTGTTTGGCTTTTTAGAGGAAGTGGCTACCTGCTCTTATGATCACCTATGGCCTTAGAGATCTGACTTCTCAGACCAACCCAAGTGGCCTTAGCTCCTGGTCCCAGAGATTTGGCTGCACCTTCCTCCCCCTTCCCTGGCTCCAAGGCCTGGCACTAAAGCAAAGTGAAGATGGAAAGGAGGGAAAGATGGGAGAAATGACAGAGGAGAACAGGGGAAAAAGAAGGCAGGGAGCTTAGCACCACCAGCCAACCTCCTCTGCTGCGGCTGGTGTCAGCCATAGTACCCACCCCTCCCACATACACTTTACGAGACACAAGCCACCTCACCCACACTCTCCTGTGAAGCTGTCAACAGCCTGTGCAGCCAGCAGGATACAGGATCGTTCTCATGTGTCAGACCCTGAGAGACAATATGACACGGGGTCTGAGGGGAGGACTTGTCTGCAGCCAGGGTCAGGGGTCATTTGGGGGCTCTGTTGTAGTGGAGGATTTTTCATGACAAGGATACAACTTCAGGCCTCATCTCCAGCACCCATCAGTACAGAGCAAGCATGTTTGAGAAGGGAAGAAAGGAGAGGAGGGAGGGAGGGAGGGAGGGAGGAAGGGAGGAAGGAAGGAAGGAAGGAAGGAAGGAAGGAAGGAAGGAAAGAAGGAAGGAAGGAAGGAAGGAAAATAGATACTGAAAGACATTCCAGGTAGGAGGGACTTTCACAAACCCAAACTCAGGGGTATTATTTGAGTGGTTTTCTTACATAAATTACATCATAATCAAATTATCTTCGCATTTTGCTTCTTTCACTCATTTTTTTGACATCTATCCAAGTCTAAGTGCAGCTGTGGTTCATCCATTTCTTCTGCTTAGGAGTATTCCACTGCATGTTAACACCACACTTTGTCCATCCACCTGCTGGCGAATGTTTTGGTGTTTCCATTTCTTCCCCATAAATAGTACTGCTGTGAACTTCCTCATGGACATGCGTTAGTGTTTCTCTGGAAGCAGGCATTTCTGTTTTAATAAACACTGCCAAATTGCCTTCCGAGGTACTTAGGCCACTTTAGTTAGTGATACATCTGACTTCCCTTTTGCTCAGTGCCTCACCATCAGTGGATTCATCCATCTTGAATTTTGCCAATCTGCGGGGAGAAAAAATGCCTTGTTTTCATTAGCATCACCTGGCTACTGGAAAGGCTGACCTTCATTATCTGATTAACAGTCATCTGAATTTCCTTGTCTGCAAAATGCCCATTCATATATACTTTGCCCAGTTTTTAATGGGTCACTCACTTTTCTCTTATTAATTTGTTAAAGAGATTTATGTATGTGGCTTATGAGTCCCCGTTATGCTTGTTGCAAATATCTTCTCCCAGTCTGTTGCTTCCTTTTAATTTTGTTTTTGTCTCCTTTCTTCAGATGTTTAAAATTTTGGTGTGATAAAGCATCACTTTTACCTTTATTTGCTTTTATTTATGACTTAAGAAGGCCTTCCCCACCTAGGGTCAAAAATATATGCTAATTATTCCTTCTAATAATTTTGAAGTTTTCTTTTCTTTTCATGGTCCACATTTAGGTCTTTAATCCACCTGGAATTTTATCTTGGCATGTGGTATGGAGTAGGGATCTAACTTCATTTTTACATGGATAGCCTCTTGTCCCAGCAGATTTATCAAATACTCTGTCCTATTCTCACTGTTTTGAAATACTCTGTTTTATGTTTAAATGCCCATGTATTTATAGATCTGTTTCTGGGAACTCTGTGCTGTTTCATTGATCCCTTTGTGTATTCCAATTCTATACCAATTACTATCTCATTGTTTTTTCAACAGAAGCTAATTAGCACTTGGGATAAGACAATTCTTTCTTGAGCTGGACTGTCCTGCTCATTATAGGCTCTTTATTATCCCTGATCCAATTCTTGGCACTCAATGCCAGGAGAAACTCCCCATACACACGCTTCTCAGTCATTGTTACAACCCAAATGCCCTGATCATTTCCAAAGATGCTGTAGGAAGGAAGTCCCACCTGCTGCTGAGAACTGCTACAAATAGCTGTCTAATGTGGTTTGATATACGATAGGACAAGCCCCTCCCCCCATTCTTGATTCTTTTTTCATGAACTCTTTCCACTCTGCTTTGCTGCCAGGAATGGAATCCATAACAGGATGCTCTATCAGGTATCTCTGGAGCTGGGTCTCCCTTCAACCAAGGCAACTAACTCCTTTGGGAAGAAGAGGGGCTCTGATTGTTAGAAATTACTGTCTTACTTGTGACCCACTTCTTCCCTGGATCCTGGAGCCCACAAAACACAAATCCCTCCTCCTTGGCCCATCCTTCATTGACCTCAGAGAGCAGACAGAGATTTCCCTTCCATGTCAGCAACTCTCTCCAGACTTCAACTCAATAACTCCAGTTCCCTCCAATGTGCCTGAAGGACTTGGTTTCACTGGCATGTTTAGTTTGATTTGGACACACTGGGTTAGAAGTCCTGCTGTCCTACATATTAGCTGTGTGACTCTGGGAAAGTCAGTTAACCTCTCTGGGCCTCGTTTGTTAAATGGATACGATAGGTTCTCCACCTCACAGAGTCAATGAGAGAGGTAAATGATTTGGAGCATGTTAAGTCCTGGGCCTGGAGGGGTTGCTCAAGAAACAATACCTGTTTGTTTGTTTGTTTGTTTGTTTGTTTGTTTGTTTGTTTTGAGAGAGAGAGAGGGAGGGAGAGCATGAGCTAGGAGAGGGGAAGAGGGAGAGAGAGAGAGAGAGACAGAGAGAGAGAGAGAGAGAGAGAGAGAGAGAAACTTAAGCAGGCTCCATACTCAGCATGGAGCCCAATGAGGGGCTCCATCCCACACCCCTGGGATCATAACCTCAATCAAGAGTTGGACACTCAACTGACTGAACCACCCAGACACCCCAAGAAGTAATAGATGTTAACATCATTCCTGTGATTATTACTTCTCCATGACTCTCATAGTGGTCACTATCCCATGCCCACTCATTAGGTGAGGTGCCCAGGGCTGAATGGAGCACCCAGGTAGGTTCTGGTCAGGACTAAGACCACCACTGCCTCCTTTTTCTGAGAAGCTGAGATGGCAGAGTTAGCTGCAGGGCTGGATTTGGGGATGACAAAAAGGAGTCAAGCCTCAATCCACAATTTTGTTCTGATCAGTTAGCAGGGTGGGCCTACCATCAGTTGGGCTGGGGAGACTGGGAAGAACAGGTTTGTGGGGTCAGGAGTGCAGGCTTGGACATGTCAAGTTAGGGGTGCCTGTCAGACATCCAAGTGGACGTCTGAGTGGAAAACTGGATACATGAATTTGGGGTGCAGGAGAGGGATCCAGGCTAGAGCTGTAAGTGTGGGGGTCATCAGACTTTCCCATATCTTTTCCTCTGCAATTGTATAGGTGTTGTTTTATTTCGTGTGTTTTTCTCATGAATAGAGCCATATTCTGATCCTCAGCCTGCTTTTATTATGTATCCTATAATTTGGAGATTTTTTTCCTCAGGTCTGTACATAGAGGTGGACCTCATTCTTTTTCAGAGCTACATAATATTCCACAGTGTGCCTAGATGGAAATTATGTCCCTGGTGTCCTACTGTGGGACGCTGGCTGTTTCTTGCTTTCCTTTCTGACTGTAATGAGCAGCCATGCAGAGAGGCCTGCATGTGCAGATGGGTGGAATTGCTCTGCCTGGCCTCAGGACTGGAGTTGCTGGTGGCAGCCCCAGGCTAACCCCCACTTTTTTTTATATTTAACCTCTGCACCGGGGCTTGTTTAAAAATTTATTTGGAAAGTTTGAAAACAAATATGTATTGAGCCAGGCCCCTAACTGGGACTGACTTCACAGCTGTGGACAAACCTGTGGACCTTTCTAACCTGGGGATGCCAGCATTCTGTGGCTGGAGAGATGAGAAAGCACGGTGGTTTGCAGGCTGGCCTGGGAGGCAGACAGTTGAAGTCCCAGCCCCGGCTCTTTCCCATCCTGTGTCCTGGGCAAGTTACTTCCTTTCTTTATGCCTCTGCTTTCTCACCCACAATGCAGAGACAACAAGAATGCCCACTCCTCCTTTACAGGGATTGCAACAAATAATGGATGCCAAGTCATGAGCTTGCCTAAGGTCTGTTATAGCTTAGCTAAGTGTTTAGGGCTCAGCACTCTATGTGAACTCTAACATTTACCATTTATAGCTAAGAGTCTAAGTTATCAAGATTTCCTGCTCCATTCCATTGTTCCTTTTCTTTTTTGTATTCCTTTATATAAATAAGAAAAAGGAATAAATAAGAGATCAGGAGAAAAGAATATGTTAGAAATAATTCCAGGTTATACTTTGCTAAAGGGAGGTAAACAACTTGCCTCTGAGCTTCTTACCAGACAAAGGAAAAAGGGAAATATGAGAAGCAGCAGGACTCACAGTGCCCTTGAAAGGAAAAGAGGCAATTAATGGCTCAAGTGTGTGCAGAGTGACCGTGTCATCAGTGCCATTTATACAGTAAGTACAGTAACAGTGGGGCCTACTACAACTCTGTTCTCCAAAGGATCTGAGGTTCAGAGGGGCCATGGCTGTGGGACCCTGAAGCCCAGAATACCAAGGGGTGGGTGATGGAGCTTGACCTCTTGGCCTCCCAGTCTGGTGGGAAAGATAGTCAGGACCACATCTACTCTTCTGCATGGCAGAGTGGGCACCATGCTGAATTGGGGGCTCAAAAGTGGGCAAACTAGATGAAGGGACAGTGAATTTCAGTAAGAAGCAGCTTCATGGAGGAAGTGATATCCGCCCTGAGCCTCCAAAGCCAAGTAAGAATTTGACCACTAGAGGCGAATGTGGAAGTCATGAGATCCCCTCCAGGTTCTGCCCTGGGAAGGAGTATCTGTTCATGGCCTCTCACAGATAAAGGGAAGTTAGAAACTTGAGTTCAACTGTCCTCCCCGTGATGGGAAAACTGCAGCTGGAGAAGGCCTGCCTTCTGAAATGTACCTGAAATCACACAGAGAGGCAGGGACATAGTGGGCCTCAAATCCAACCCTTCTGCTTCCCTAACCAAAACCAGTTCTACCCCACCCCCACCCCTACTCACCATGGCTCCTGCTCTGGGTTCTGACTCGCCTCCTGCAGGGTCATTAACTACCTACTGCCTACCACGTGGTGTCCCCTTATATTGAACTCCTACATTGTGACTTACAAAGGCCCAGAACAGCAGTCCTAGGTGGAGGCTGGGGGGCACACCTCTGCTGTTTTCTTCTTTGGTCTAACTGAACTTCTTGTTGTCACAGCTCCTCTCCCAAGATAAGGCAGAGTCCTGGCTCCTAGGCCTCGGTGTCATTGCAAAAGAACAGGCTTGTCCCTGGGTAAGACTCCAGCATCAGAGGGAAGTACCTGCCTGGGGAGTCCTGGATGCACACTGAGCCCCAACTTTGACCCCAGTCTAAATCTTGACCCTGGCCCCAGACTGGGCCCTGACTTTGATCCAAGACTAAACCCTCACCCCTTCCCCAAGCTAAGCCCTGACCCTGGCCCCAGACTGAGTTGTAACCTTGGCCATTGGGAACATGAATATTTGGGGTCAGCTCTTCCTCCCCATAAGTGCTGGAAACTCATCTGAGAAACCCGCAGTAAAGGCCAGTCTTGAGTCTTGACTCAAATTGTACCTTGAGGGTTCTAGCTCAAGGACCTTCCCCCTGCACCCTGGCCTTGGCCTCAATGGCCTGGGGACCAGTAGCCATGGGTGTTAGACAAGCCATTTAATCCCATCCATTCTGACCATGAGCTCTGCATCCCCAAGCAGGCTGCCAGCACAGCTGAAACCCTCCCTCCCCCTCCTCCTAATTTGCCTCCTAATTCCCCGTGCCATGTGATCCAAGTGAGGGCTGAGATATTTATAAAACCTGTGTCCTTCATGATAAAGCCAGCCCCAGGGACCAGGGCCAGAGCAGATCTATTTAGCCTCCAAAGCCCCCAAAACTTCAAACCATGTCCACTGCTGAGGGCCCTCATCACAATCCGCCTGCAGTTACAGCCTCCTGCACTTCACCCAACCCAGAACACTGTTCCCGGCAGCCACCAACCCTGGCCGAGTGGAAAGGGCCAGGTGCTGGAGGCCGGCAGCAACTACCCTGCTCTAAGCGCCAGTCTCTCTGTCTGGCAAATGGGAACAGTGGCCCCCGAGTGTTCGGAATGGGGTGTGGGAGTCAGTGAGGGGCAGAGTGCTCAGCACAGGGCCTGGCAGAGAGGAGCTGCTCAGTGTTAGCACCATCCCACCACAACCAGTGCATGTGAGCAAGTGGGCAGGACCCACTCTCACTTTCCTACAGCCTGCCTCAAGGTGCAGAATTTGGGGTGTCTCTGGAAATCTCGGTTAAAATACAGATCAGTCTGGAAGGGTGGGAGCTTAAGGCTGCCCTTTCGAGGAGATGCAGAGGCTCCTGACATCTGACTTCACGTGGTGGGTGTCAGGGCTGGGAGATAGGCAGGGAGTGGCTTGGGGTTGTGTCTCTGAGCAGTCTCAGTACCAACATCACCTTCACCAATAAATCAGGGACCCCAGGGGTCTTCCAGGCCACCCCTGCCCAGGGCAGAACCCCCTTCTCACATTCTGCCAGCATTCCTGGGGCCTCTGCTTGCATTCAACTTACCCCTGTCTTAGGTAGCTCCTTGCGCCACTGGGATTTTTCTTAGATTGTACCAAAATCTTTCTCCCTATAATTTCTGCCCTCTCACCCAGATGCTTCCTCTGGGAATATTTATTGTTGAGCCCAGCTGTGTGCACTGGGCTCTGAAGACCCAGGAGAAGAAAGCCTGACATGTTCCCTGCTGTCAAGGAGTTCACAATCCACTTTTACAGCCAGATGGACCTGGGTGGGTTCTAATCTTAAGTCCACTTGTTACTTATGTGACCTTGCGCAGGTCACTGAACCTCTGTGACCTCATCTGTAAAACGGGTTGCCATGCAGATGATATGAGGTGATGCATGAGAGGCTCCTAGGACAAGGCCTGACATGTGTTTGGAACCTGATAAATGACTGGGTTAGGCGATGCAGGCTTAGGTGGTAGCAGGGCCTCGGCAGGAATAGACACTTGCCCAGGGAAGAGGGAAGCAGCCCATGCCTGAGCGGGGGCATGGCTCTCAGAAGGCAGTGCAAAACTGAGATGTGATCAGACAGACAGACAGACAGAGAGGGAAGGCTCTCTTGGCAGTGGGAACCACCCAATAGAGGTCTGGAGGCTTAATGCTGACAGGCTATCATGGTGGCAGAAGCCTGGGTATGTAGTGGCAGTTAAGGCCACAGAAGCCTTAGTCATGTCACAAAAGACCCTTGTTATTGGGCTATGGAGTTTGGGTTGCAGCCTATGGTCACAGTGGAGGCAGTGAGGTGTTAAGAGGCATGGCCAGATGACGTGGAGGGCTGGTCTGACCCTCCTGATGGATGATGGTGGCCGGGTCCAGACTGATGCAGCAGGGATGGAAAGAAAGGGGCAGATTTGAGAGTTGACCCAGAGGTGGAATTGCCAGAACTGACTGGCCCCTGGGCTAGAAGGGGATGGGAGCTGTTGAAGCAAGAGAGGAGGAGCGGGGCGACCTCAGCATCCAACCCAGGTGCCTGGGTGGCTACTAGGATGTGGACATAGAAGGAGCAGGTCTTCCAGAGGAGATCCAGAATTCAAATGTGTTGAGTCTTGGGTGCCTGTTTGACATGAAGGGGAGGTGGCCAGGAGGTGATGGGTCCTCAGGGTTACTGGCCATTCATTCACTCATTCATTTATGCATTCTTCCACTCAACGTACATTTATTAAGTACTACCTGTGTTTTAGGCACTGTATCAAGTCCCAGGATGTTGCAATGAACAGGACCCAGCCCCGGCTTTCATGGGATTCACAATCTAGAGGAAGAGACAGAAAACAAAATTTATTGTCTGAAGAAAATGTGAGTGACTTGAGAGTGAAGGAGGGGCATGTTCTAGATGGGGAGAGAAGTCAGGGAGGCCTCTTTGAAGAGGTAATATTTGGGCTGACAGAGGGAGCAACCACATGAGGATGTGGGGCAGAGCACTCCTGGTAGAGAGAACCCCCAAGTGCAAAGGCCCTGAGGCAGGAAAGAGTTCCCCTATCCCATGAAGGAAAAGGAGGCCAAGTGGGCTAAGGGTTGTGAAAGTGAGGAAGGGGGTTAGGAATGAGCATGTGGCCTCCGTGAGGAATTTGGTTTTGGTCAAGAACTCAGGGGCAAGGTTGGGGTAGGACTGGAGAGCTGGGGGTTGTCGAGGCAGAATGAGGGAGGGAATGAGGTGCACCAGGGAGAGGGTTGAATGGAGGAACCAGTAGCCTAGCCAGGAGCCTGAAGAGACCTGCAAGTGCCCCGGGGCCTAGGGGTCAGAGAGGCCTAAGTTAGAATGCTGATCCCTCCCCTCCACTCACCTACCTGTGTCTGGGCAGGTGTCCTCTTCACTGAGTTTCCTCTTCTGTTAAATAATGACACTGATACTGTCCACCAGTGGATGCTGACAGCAGAGAAAGGGGCTGTTGAAGTGTGAAGTGCTATATATGTGGGGGGTGCTGTGATGAACTGGAAGTCTAGCCCCTCTTGGTGAGCTGGGGAGGGCAGGGCTGGCTTGGATTTCTGGACTTGTTTCCCCCAAGGTCTCCAAAGGCGGGGCCCCTGGAGAGCACTGGAGAGAGAGCCCACCTTGTTGTGATTGGTGGGGCAAGTCTGGGTGGGCTAGCTGTTGTGTGGAGCTTGTCCCAGTCCCAGCCTGGAGTTGGGCCCCCAGCCCCTTAAAGGAGCTAGTGAGCAAAGTGAGAAACCGAGGCAGAAGCTAGCACGTGAGAGAGAAAGAAAGGGAGGGAGGCTTTATCTAGTAGCTACTATGTGCCGTACCTTCTGTGGCACTTTACATACGTGATCTTGAAATTAGGCATGAGTTGGGGTCTCCATTGTTCAGATGAAGAACCAAGACCAGAGAAGGAAAATCACACAGAGAATGAGTGCATTCCAACCCTAGCCTGTCTCTTGGCCAGCCCCAAGGCGGCTGGGGAGGAGACTCAGGGACCCCTCTCCTCACCAGTCCACAGTCTTGGCCCTGGGCCCTACTGTACACACAGGGAAGATTGACTTTGGTGGCTCACCTTCATCCTACATGCCATACTGGCCTTTTCTATTTCCCTGAACCTGTGAATCTCAGGGTCTTTGCACACACTGCCTGAAACACACACACACACACACACACACACACACACACACACACACACCCCTCATCCTGTCAATTCCTACTTATCCTTCAGACCTCAGAGTAAACCTCACTTTCTCTAGAAAGCTTTGCCTTTCTTTCCTTAAATGATCTCCTTGACCCACCTACCCCATCTCCTGAGGAGCTCTGGTCTCTGCTGCCGCTTTCATCCATCTGGGTGGTTTTGTTTATGATCTCTTTCCTCAGGGCAGGGGCCACATTTCTCATGGTTTCCACGGGGCCTAATGCAGAATTGGGCTTCAGGAACTCTGGTTGGGGGGTGCTGCTCTGTACCTTTGTCCTGTGGGGGTGTGAGGCTGCAGGGGGTACAGAGGAGTCCTGGCCCTGCCGGTCTTCCTGGATGCCTGCCCCCACCCTCCTCCCGAGGCAGACTCCATGGCTCCCATCTCCTCCGGGGTGTGACGTCAACCATTAAGTGACTTCTGAGCGGAGCAAGGATTGCGTGGGCCCTGTGGTGCGTGCCTGTGCACGTGGCCCTAGGTGCACGCACGTGTGCACACGGGCCTCTGTGAGTAATTCCAGCGGTGCTTCCAAGTGCTGTCTCCATGGAGAGGCCGCCCGCACCCGCCCCAGCCCCACATGGTTTGCCTCTGCCACCCTTTCCGGCTCCCCTCCCGGCTTCTCCGTGACCCAGATTTGACCCACCTCGCCTCCCACATCCGCGGGGCTCTGGCTTCTGAAAGCCTGGGGTTCAGGGGCCTTTCCCCAGACACACCTCTCATTCAGGATCAGCTCCAGGTTCCAGCAATGCTCGCCAAGGCCGCGTGGAACCAGCAGGCGCGGATGCAACCGCCTGAGTTGGAACCGGGTTCCTCCGCCCTGGTTGTGCTGCCTGAGGATGAGGACGGCCCACTCGGGGCATCGTCTTTACTATGGCCTGTGGACCCTCCGCTGCCCCTCCTCTGACACACTCCCCCTCCTCACTCCTTCTGCTCCAGCCACGCGGGCCCCCCCAGTGAAGCCCCTCACCCAATGCATACTGGCACACTCACAACTCACACTGTCACGCACACTGACATGCTCTCACACTCTGACACGCACACTGACACACACTCAGCCACATACACTAACACACTCCACACACTCACACAGTCTCCCCCACTCCCTCTGCTGCAGCCACACAGGACCCCTTGGCTAAGCTGCTCACCCAATACACACTGACACACTCACACTGTCACTCTGACACGCTGACACACTCCACTCGCTCAGACACACTCGGACACACACACACCAACGTGCTCACTCCAACACACTTACACTTGGACACATGTTTTCACACTCTGACACACTCAGAAACTCTCACACCAGCTGCACCCTCACTTTTGCACCTGCTGTTCCTCTACCTGGAGCGTCCTTTCCTCACGTATCCCCAGGGCTCCCCCCTCACTTCTGCCCAAATACTGCCTTTCCAGAAAGCCTTTCCTGACCACTCATCACCCATCTTTTCACGTGCTCTAATCTGCTTCCAAGAAGGTATTGTTGCCTGAGGTTACGTCATATACATCTGTCTGTTGTCTGTCTCCCCCCCAGAATGTAAGCTCTATGGGGGCAGGAGCTTAGTCTTTGCTGCTATATCCAGAGCCTCGATTGCCTGGCACATAGCGGGTACTTAGCAAATGTCTTATTAAGTGAGTGTACCTAACGCACCCAGCCCAGAGCCTGGCCCTCAGGGGTTGGTAATGTGGCGCAGTTCCTGCCACCATCCTTAACCCTGCGGCACAGCAGGAGCTCAGCACCTGCGCACATCTTATCGCTTGGGACCCTCACAATAAGTTCCATGCGATAGGCGCAAGTAGTATTATTCCCACTTTCCGGAGGAGAGTATGAGGCTTTGGAGGTGCCAGGCGTCCCCGAGACTGGGCGGGCCCATAGGGTTAGAGACCAGGCCTGCCCAGTCCCAGCCTTCCAGCCCAGCGTTTGCCACCAGTGCCATGGCCACCACCTGCAAACACGGTAGTCATGGAAGCCCATTCAAATAGTACGGCAGCGGGC
Source organism: Neofelis nebulosa (assembly GCF_028018385.1). Lineage (NCBI taxonomy): Eukaryota > Metazoa > Chordata > Mammalia > Carnivora > Felidae > Neofelis > Neofelis nebulosa. The sequence goes on from NC_080790.1 coordinate 118,723,904, forward strand.
ACTCCGGTCTACTGTGCCAAGGAGAGAGGCCAGGCGACAGAGGCTGGAGGCCCAAGTTCCAGTCCCAGGTAGACCTGCTCCTTGCTGGGTGAGCCTGGGCTGGCGTCTGCCCTCAGCAACCTGGGAATGCAGTGAGTGCGGTCACTCAGCCATCTCAAGACCTCTTCCAGGTGTAACATTCCCAACTCTAAGAGAATGACCAGAGAGCATTGGGCCAGGGATCTCCCAGCCCTAAGCCCCTCTCCCAGCGCACACACACACACACACACACACGCATACCAGAACCCTATCCCACGAGGGATAGGGATGAGGAGGTTTGACCTCCTTCTGTGATAATCCTAGGGGCCTGTTGAGGACTTGGCATCCCAGAGGAAGCCTTAATCATCCTCAGTTTCTTCATCTGTAAAACAGGGATCCTAAAAGTGCTGCCATCCCAGGGCTGTTGTATTCAAATGATTCAGAGGAAGGAGAATGTGGCCTTTGCGAGCTGGGCCCTTTGAGGAAAAACTCACCAGCAATGACACCCCCTGTAATAGGAAATTGACCTTTGCCCTAGAGAGGAATTGCGGGAAAGAAAAATCCTGGGGCTCTAGACATACTGAGGAATAACCCATATTTATTCCCATATTTCAGGCAAGTAAACTGAGGCTTGGACTTGGGATGTGATTTCTCTAAAGTGGAATGGAGCAGGTTATGAAAACATCAGTGGTGAGGAGAGTCCCTAAGGGAAGGGTGACAGACACACCTGACCTTTCCCTAGGGCTTCCCTGCTCTCCTTCACCTTGAGGCTCAAGTTCTGTGCATATGGGATTGCTTAAGAGCTTGTTAGAAAATGTAGGTTCTGGGGTTTCATCCTATTTAGACTCAGGTGGGCCCAAGAGATCTGATACAGGTGGTCCGGGCACCCAACCCGAGAAACACCAACACAGAAAATGCAATAGCAAGAAACCAGAACTCTGTACCCACAGCATTCAACTGGCACTACAACCCTCCAGCACCCTGAGCCCTGGGCCAGTCTATTTTGGGGACCCAGGGACACCCCTGTGCAATGCCATCAGAGAGGCAGATGTAGAAGTCGGCAAGCATTCCACCCTGGATTTATTCTGGTGTTCTTTTTCTAATTTCTTTTTGTGTGTGCGTGTGTGTTATTTATTTTTGAGAGAGAGAGAGAGAGAGAGAGAGAGAGAGAGAGAGAGAGAGAGACAGTGTGAGTGGGGGAGGGGCAGAGAGAGAGGGAGACAGAATCTGAAGCAGGTTCCAGGCTCTGAACTGTCAGCACAGAGCCCAACACGGGGCTCAAACTCATGAACTGTGAGATCATGACCTGAGCCAAAGTCAGATGCTTAACTGACTGAGCCACCCAGGCACCCCTTTCTCTAATTTCTTAAGTCGTGTACTTATCATACTATTTTTTAGTTTAGTTTTCTAATATAAGTACTTAAGGTTATAGCTGTCTCTCTAGGTACAAATGTTGGTATATTATATTTTCATTATCATTCAGTTCTAATATTTTCTTATTTCCCTTTTGGTTTCTTCCTCACCCCATGAGTTATTTAGAAGTATGTATTTTTAAATTTTCAAACATATGGATGACTTCAGCTATCTTTTGTTATTGCTTTGTGGTTTTAACAAATGTACATGTGTGGGGTGCCTGGGTGGCTCAGTAGGTTGAGCATCTGACTTTGGCTCAGGTTATGATCTCGTGATTCATGAGTTTGAGCCCCACATCAGGCTGTGTGCTGACAGCTCGGAGCCTGGAGCCCGTTTCAGATTCTGCTTCTCCTTCTCTCTCTGCCTCTCCCCTGCTAGGGTCTATCTCTTTTTCTCTCCCAAAAAATAAACATTAAAAAAAAATGTACATATGATGAGGGTGCCTGGGTGGCTCAGTCAGTTAAGTGTCTGACTCTTGATTTTGGTTCAGGTCATGATCTCGTGGTTTGCGAGTTCAAGCCCCATATTGGGCTCTGTGCTGACAGCATGGAGCCTGCTTGCAATTCTCTCCCTCCATCTCTCTGCCCCTCCCCTGCTCACATACTGTCGCTCTCAAAATAAATAAATAAAAAATTTTTAATGTACATATGATACTACTTCTTTTTTATTTGTTAAGACTAATGGTCTGTCTAACATGACCTAACACATGATCGGTTTTTATAAATGTTGCATACATGTTTGAAAAGAACATATATTTTCTAATTATTGGAGTCCGGATTTTCTATGTATCCCTAACGGTCAGCGTTAATTCTGGTGTGAGCCAAGAGGGAACTCCAGGCCCAGCCTTTTTGTCTCAGGGAAGGCTTCCTGGAGGAGGTGCTGTTTAAAGATATAAGTGGTAGCCTTGTAGGCAATGCAGAAAGAGCATTCCACTGAGAGGGAATGGGCAAAGATGTGCAGGGAGGGAGTAACTGGCAGAAAGAAATGGACTCACTGACAGAACTTGCTAGGAATCCAGGGAAGGTAAGATGAATCTTGTTGAGGTGGCAGGGTCAGGGAGTGATGTTTGTTGGAGTATATATTGATCCTAGGCTGGTGGGATGAGACCAATTTCAACTAACATAGCCACACAAGGGCAAGTCAGGTGGTGGGAACTGTCAGGTTAATAATTCTGATTCCAGCTAATATCTGTTGAGCTCTCAAATGTTTGCCCTGTGCTACATGGATCGACTCAACAGCCCCGTGAGATAGATACCATTATCATTTCCATTTTACAGATGAGAAAACAGAAGCCAGAGAGGTTATACAGCTCAGGTCACACAGCTCCAAGTGGTGGAGCCAAGATTTGAAGCCAGCCATATGCAGTCCAACTCTAGCTCTCATGCTCTGAGCCACTACACTGCTCTTTCCTAGGTATGTTAGAAGGTTGTCGGGGAATGACATGTGTCTGGGCTTGGATTACCTGAAACAGGATGGGGCTGAAAAGCACAGGCTCGACAAGATGAGGGTTTTATTCTCAGGAGAACTGGGTTCCATTGCTAACTACTTCCCAACTCTCTGACCTTGGGCAAGACACTTCTGCTGAAAGAGGCTTGGCTTCCTTGTCTGTGCAATGGGCCTGCTACCCCCTCCTCTGCCTGCCTCACAGAGCCATGTAGGGATCAAATAAGATCGTGCATGCTTTGCAGTCTCTGAAGTGTTCTGCATACGTGTGTCATTGCTATCAGGGAGGGCTCAGAATGTCAGGCCAAGAGAGCAGGGCTGCCTTCTGTCAGCAGTGGGGAGCCCTGGGTGGGCTTGGAGCTGGGGAGGGACAGGGAATCCTGAGCCTGAAGCTGAAAATAACCTTGCAGATCCTTCATTCAGCTCTGTCAAATTCAATAAATATTTGTAAGAGTTGAATGAGTTTTGATGCTGAGCCAAATTTCAGCTTATGAGTCAATTCCAGAGGGTTGCATAGAATGCCAGTTTGAGGATTCCAGACTTCATCCATTCCTCCATTCAGTGAGGAAGTGAGCTTTCGATTAGCCATGTCTGCCACAGGTACAGGAAACAGCACTGGCGGCAAGCTCTTTATCTGCCGTTCAGGCTCTAGTCCAGAGGCTCTCATAGAGACAGCGCTGCCCCCTCAGTTTGTTACCGCAGGGGTTGAGCAGGCACTACTAGCATTTAGAGGACAGAGGACTGGGGCTCTGGCCAGCCCCTCACAATGCAGAATTGTCCCACCTGCATCCCACACGACTCTCAAATGTCCTGCTGGCTATTCCAGCAGGCCAAACAAAACAAAACAAAACAAAATGTTTCAAATTCCCTGAGCCTGTCCCCTCACTGTATTTCATTTACATGCATAAAGTATTTTCTGTGCTCTTTCAATATCTCCAGGAATGTGAAACTATTACGTATGCCAAGGGAAAGATACACTTTGCCGGTTTGTCCAGAACTTTACCAAGAATTGGTCACCATTTTAGAAAAATCACACCCCCTCCAGCTCGTGGTGCCTGCAGGATTTGAGTAGCTGATTCAACAGCACATCTTTCTCTGTCTGCATTCAGAACTGTCACCGATTCTGCATGTAGGTGCCAGCATCTGATTCCTTCGTGATGGTGGAGTAGTGTCCCAGCATTCGTGATTTATGATGTGCTAGCTCATAAATTCCTTTCCTTTCACCTTTCTTTTATATTTCAGTTAGGGCATTGTAGTTTTTAAATTATGTGTGAGATAGCTCATGTGATCTGTGAATGTCATTTCAGGATAGTAAAGGGGGACGTTACCAAGCATTTGCTATAAAAATGAGACTTGGGGTCTGATATGTTTGGATGGGGCTGAACACTACTTCTGTAGCCCAACGCCCTCCATTCAGGGGAAACTGAGGTCCAGGGAGGGGAGAGGCTTGCCCTTGTTCCTATGGCAAGTGGGAGGCAGAACTGGACGCTTATACCTGAGGATATGTCTCACTTTGGAGTTGAGGGAACATGGAGGCAAGAGACCAGCGAAGTGCCTGGGGCAGAGGAATGGTGGGGACAGGAGGGGTTGGCTGCAGCAAAGGGGGTCAAAAAGATGGTGCAGAGGGGCGTGGTGATTTGGAGGCCAGGCAGGTGTGTGTCATAGGGCACTAGGTGGGGGGTGGGGGGGCTGCTGTTAGATCTTCTTGAGGAATTCCTTCCTTTGTCTGAAGAGCTGGCCATCTCTGGCTGGGAACCTCCGATGAAATCAGGCCACCCCACAGAGAGGTGGGACACAGCTCCTTCTGCCACCTGCCCTGAGAGCAACCAGAGACCCAAACTGGGCCCAGCCAATCAGGCAGCATCAAGCCAAATCAGTTCCCGCGCCATCCTGGGTGGCAGAGGCTTCCGTTCCCTGGGAAAATGATGTGTCTGTTCCAAGAAACCAAATATCCTACAATGAATCCAATTAGATTTCATAGGCACATGAAAACGCGATCCATCTCAAATGTCCTCTGCAAACCTCCAGCCACAGATAAATATTTTATTCCGTTCCAAGCAGTGCCAGGCAGAATATCAAGCAGGATCCAGCCGTCTCCCTGGTGGGTCCAGACAATCGTGGCCAAGGAGGGGTTTCTGAGCAGAGAGACTGTGCTGCTTTAGCCCTCATGTGACCTTGAGCGGGTCACTTTTCCTTCTTGACAATTTCATGGCCTCACTTGCAAAATGGGTTTGCGACAACCCCCAACCTAGACGTCTCCTTCCCCCACAGTGATGAGCAAGGTGCTGGGCACACCAGAAGCTACTGTTCATTCATCTGACAAATAGCCACTGACGCAGCTGTGAACAAGACAAGCCAATCCCCACCCTTGCAGGGCTGGTGATCTGGGAGGAAGAGGCAGAAATCAACTCATAAGCAAAAGACCACTTTTGCCAGAGATGAGTTTTGCAAAGGATGCAGTCTGCTGTGTTGGAGAAAAACAGGAGGTACCTGGCTTTTATTTTTTTTAATTTTTTAATGTTTATTTATTTTTGAGAGAGAGTGAGAGACAGAGTGCGAACTGGGGAGGGGCAGAGAGAGAGAGAGACACAGAATCCAAAGCAGGCTCCAGGCTCTGAACTGTCAGGACAGAGCCCAACATTGGGCTCAAATTCACACTGTGAGACCTGAGGTGAAGTCAGACTCTTAACCAACTGAGCCACCCAGGTGCCTCCGTACCTGTTTTTCTGAAGCATCAGGGCAGACCTCCCAGAAGCCTAGGTCTGAATTGGGAAAAGTATTCCCAACAGAGGCTCAGAAGGTGAAAAGTCTCAAAGGTAGGACAGTACTTGGGGAGTTTGAGGATCAGGAAAACCAGTGTGGCTGGAGCTGAGTGAGCAACGGGTGGAGAGGCGTGGAGGAAGCTGGAGACGGTGGCAGGCCTGATCAGGTTGTCGGGTTCACGATACATTTCTGTTCAACAGACGAACTGTGAAACTGTGTACAACTGCAAATGAGCGAGGCCAGGAAGACACACGTCACCCCAGTGGGAAAGCACCAAGTCCAGGTTCCCTGCTGGAGCTCTGCTGATGAGAACAGGCTGGCAGAAAGGAACTGCCCCTCCTCTAGGATATCTCTTGACCCAGGTGCTGTCACTTGGTGTTCAAATCTTAGCTCCACCACCTACCAGCTGGGCAGGTCACTTCATTTCTCTGGGTCGTGTCCTCATGAGGCATAACCTGGCTTCCCCTGCAGGACTGTTAAATGAGCTAGTGTATGTCACATGTCTGGTGGATTACATGCACCAAGTGAATGAAATAGTTGCTGTTACTGTGCTGTCACCATTATTACATTAACCCATTTACTCCTCCCAGTGACCCTCTATTACTACCCATATGTTATACTGGCTCAGAGAGGAGAAGCAATTTACTCAAGGTCACACACATGAAGGAACTGGGATTCAAACCTGGGTCTGCCAGATTCTGTAGGAGGTATTATTTCCTCTTGGCCACTCGGGTGTGTGGTAATCTGGACCATGGCTTGAAGAGAGAGCAGAGTGGGTAGGAACCTGGAGCCTCATCCTCTGAGAAAGGAGGTCAGAGAGTGGGGTGGCTGTGCTCAGAGCTATACAGCTGGCAAGGAAGAGGCCAGAGGGGAGTCAGTCCCTATATGGCCAGCCCAGGGCAGAGGGGTTTGTATATTCTGTAATCCCAGGGGGCAAAGCTTCAGCCAAGGAGGAAAACCCAGAGGCTGATAGTCTGAACTCTTCAGATGGAGAAGATGGGTTTGTTAAGCAGTGAGCTGCCCACCTCTGGAAGCATGCAAGCCAAAGTCAACATGTTTCCAAAGCAGATTTGTGTTGGTTATCTATTGCTACATAACAAAGTACCCCAAAATGTAGTAGCCTAAAACAACAATAAACATTTATCATCACATGGTTTCTGTGGGTCAGAAAATGTGGGAACAGCTTAGCTGGGTGGTTGCGGCTCAGGAATCCCTCATGAGGTTGCAGTCATGATTCTGCTAAGGGTTCAGTCATCTGAAGGCTCAACTGGGGCTGGAGGATTTGCAGTTCACCCACAGGGCTGTTGATAGGAGACCTCAGCTCCTTGCCACATGGTCCACTCTATGGGGCTGCTTGAGGACCTTTCCAATATGACAGCTGGCTTCCCCCAGAGCAAGAGATCCAAGAGAGCAAAATGGAAATGGCAGTGTCTTTTATAACCCAGCTCTGGAAGTCACATACTGTCATTTCCACAATGTCCTATTGATTACTCAGGTCAGCCCTAGTCAGTATGGGAGGGGACTAGCTTGGAGGGTATCAGTACCAAGAGATGAAACTCTTTGAGGGCCAGCTAGGAGGCTGGCTATGACAAGATTGGACTATAAAACCGAAATGGTACTGTTCAAGCATCATATGGCCCCTCCAAGCCTCAGTTTCCCCACATGTATAATGGGGGTTGGATTTGGTGATCCAAACTGTAGGACTGCCTACAGGTCTGTGTAGAGCAAACCCAAGGTCAGTAGTCCCAAGCAGTGAAGTCAGGAGCCGGGCGTGCAAGAGGGGACAGTGAGGCCCATGGTCACCCCAGAGTCCTCAAGGGGCACCAAGGTAGGCTGCAAGATGTTCCCCCAGAAGGCACCATCTCTAGGCACCAGGCCACCTCTGATGTGGCAAAGGCAGTGTCTCGGGGCTGGTGGGCTGTAATTGCTGTATCCCTGCACTTCTGAAAAGATGGATTCTGTTTCATCCATCTCCCCTTCCAGAGAGATTTTTCTGAAAGCTTCTCTAGAGAGACTGTGTGAGGGGGTGGAGTGGAGTAAGGGGAGCAGAGGGAAGGGCATGCAGAGGTGGCGTTTTTGTGTGTTATATTGGTCTCCCCCACAACACAGCTCTGCTGGTGAGCACTGGCCTGGCTTATGGGAGGTGTTTACAAATATTTGTTGAAGGAAAGAATGAAGGAAGCAAACAGGAAAATGAGTAAGCTGCCATCTCCACTTGTGGGGAGCTCCCAGTCCAGTGGGGACACTGACAGCTCATTCCAGCACAGCGAGAGAGGTGCTCTAGCAGGCTTTGCAAGGCATAGGGGCTCCCTGGAGGAAGGGACGGCCGTCAGAGTCACAGGCCAGAGGGGTAGTCGCAGGTCAGGAAGCGCCTCTGAAGCAGGTGGTGTGTGAGCCAGGTATTGTTCCAGACTCAGGGAGGAGAAGGGCATTCAAGGCAGAGGGAATGGCACCAACAATGGCCTAGAGGGAGTGTGGCCTGGGAAGAGTGAACACTGGCGTGGGGTGGAGATCCTGCCCCAGAAGTGGGTGGGGGGGTGCGCAGGATTGCAAAGAGCTCTGACAGTTGGGGGAGCAAGGCAGCCAAGGTAGGCTCTTTAGTAAAGGAGGAGGTGATTGGAGTCAAGAAGATGTTAGAGTGGTTTAAGAGCATGGACTCTGGACTTAGAAAGGCCTGGGTTCAAATCCCAGCTCTGGCATTGGGGCAATTTGCTCATCGTGGGCGCCTTAGTCTCCTCATGTGTGAAGTGGATGTGTCGATGGTAGTTTAACTACATCATGGGGCTGCCGGAGGTTGAAATGAGTTAATGTTTGTGCTTAAAGTGCTTGGAACAGAGTCTGACACATAGTGAGGCTGCGTGAGTGTTAGTTATTGTAAGTATTGTATACACATGCGAGGGAGGCATGGACCATTTCTGGAAGACCACAGGAGAAATTCCCATGGTGGGGGCCTAGGTGGGAGGGAGACTTGCTATTTTTTTTTTTTTAACACATTCTGGGCATGTGCTATTTTAATAATGATGGTGGATGGGCCAGGGAGGCTGCGGGGGGACTGGGGACTCGTTGGATCAGAGCTGATGGGGTCCACTCGTGCAGAGAATATGGGGTGGGAGGCAAGGACTGGATTAGGGTGTCCTTAGGACTGCCTGGTGACCTGTCAAGTGTGGGAGAGAGGGAGAGGGTGGAGTGAGGGCACCCCAAAGTTGGCAAACCTATACTGGGACATCAAGACTCAAATGGGACCCAGAAACTGTGCCAGGCTGGTCCCTGGGAGAAGGGCCCAAGGGAGGAACAGCTTGTGGAGCCCAGGGATGCTTCCTTGAAGGTGCTGAGGCAATGACCAAAGCAAATTATTGACATCCGTGAAGAGGCTGGGGCCACTGGCTCAGACTGTGAAGTTCCTGAAGGTTGCTGTTAGGAGCTGGGGCCACACAGTGGGGTGCTCTACCCTTTGTCCCTCCATTCAGCCCCTCGCCTTGGCAAGGGGTTGGGTGGAAGTTAAGTGTTCACCCTTGAAGTCACACCAGATGATTCACCTCTACTCTACAAGGCACAGATGTCCTGCTTGTCTTGGTCTCAGGACTGGGAAGGGGTGACAAGGCAGCTGTTGGGGGGAGCTGGGGGATAGGCCTCATTGACTCTCCTCTTTAAAGTGGAGAGCATGGCTTGGGGCGCCTGGGTGGCGCAGACGGTTAAGCGTCCGACTTCAGCCAGGTCACGATCTCGCGGTCCGTGAGTTCGAGCCCCGCGTCAGGCTCTGGGCTGATGGCTCGGAGCCTGGAGCCTGTTTCCGGTTCTGTGTCTCCCTCTCTCTCTGCCCCTCCCCCGTTCATGCTATGTCTCTCTCTGTCCCAAAAATAAATAAAAAACGTTGAAAAAAAAAGTGGGGAGCATGGCTCATAGCAGGATGTTTGGATATCATGGATGGTTCTTGACCTTGAACAAGCTTTGAAATTACCACATACTATGCCTGACCCCGTTTCCCATCCCTAAGAGAGAGGGTAACAGGACTAGGTCCCCTTTACCTAGGGCAATCAGCTAGCAGACCCTGGAATCCCAAACTGTGTGAACTGTAAGAGACCTTGAAGACTTCCTATTCCAGCCAACCCCACATTGTGCAGATGGGGAAACTGAGGCTCAGAGGTAGCAGGGGTCAGCCTGAGCTCATATTGTAGGTTAGGGGCCCAGCCAGGCTCTGTGCTCCAGTTTGGGCCGGGGCGGGGGGGGGGGGGGGTGGCGGTCAGGCAGGGGTGCGCATGTGACAGTGGAAAGCCTGTAGGAATCTGATAGACCTGCGTTCGACTCCTAGTCCCGCTACTTACCAGACAAGTCCCTCACCTCTGAGCCTCAGTTTCCTCATCTTTCATTCAGAATGACTGATAACTCAGACTCAGAGGTGTGGGAGCATCAAATGATACCACGTCTTAAAGGGGCTAGTGCAATAGGCCTTCAGTGAGTGGTGTTCCCTTTCAAATGGTCCTAAATGGTTGTTCACATCTTCCTGCATTCTTTCATTCATTCGTGTGTTCGTTTGTTTGTTCACCAGCCTGCTGTGTAAGCACCTGCAGTATACCAGGCTCTGTGAGGTGTATCAGACTCAGGAGCATCTTTGCCCTCAAGATGCTCACAGGAGAGAGGATTCCAGGTTTGCTGGAGGGGTGACTAATTCACTATGTGTCCCCCAAGGGTCAGAGAAATACAGAGGAGATGGCGTTCGGGCTGGGCTGCTGGGATGAGCAGGAGTCCCTAGGCAACCAAGGAGAGAGGCCATTTCACACAGTGGGAACGGCATGTGCAAAGTCATAGGCACCTGAAGCTGTTGTATTCGGGGAGCCCCAGAGGGCCCTGTGTGTGTGGCTTCCAGGTGGGAAGCTGCTGGGGTGGAAGTGGGGTGAGGCAGGGGTCTGAGCACTGACAGTCTAGGGTTCAGGTTGCGGGGGTTGGGGTTTTCCTGAAGACCCAGAGACAGAGATTTCTGAGAGATCTTTTGGAAGGTGATCCCAGGAAGGCCTTGTTAGGGAGGGGGGAAGGGAAGGAAAGGGAACGGGTAAAGGATTATTTAGGCAGGTACTTCTGTGCACAACTGGGGACCCTGGGAGACAGAGTGGAATGCAACTCAGGGTTACCAGCACCCAAGGGGTAAGGAGGCTAGGTGTTTATGCACCAGCTCCCCATCTGTCAAGGGTTGAGGGCTACTCTTAAGGGCATCAGCTCCCCCATATTTCCTGTTTGCCTTGTGCATAGGCTGAGCTCTCCTTTGGACAGAGTCACAGGTGCTTGTGGGAGGTGGCCTTGCAGATAGAGGTGAGTGCCCAGGGGATATGGGCAGTACCCCCACAGCCTCTGCTACAGGCTTCATCCTTCCCTTGTCTTTGGGGAAAAGGGACCAGCCAGCACCAGGGAGCTGTGTGCTGCTTGCACAGCCCAGGCTCACCTCTCCACTGACATCCAGTGACCTCGGGCCAGGTCACACCTGCTCGAAAGCCTTTGATGACTCCTACCTGCAGTTTATTATTTTTAATAAATTTTTAGAATAGATAATATATCCACGTGGATCAAAATTCTGAAGACTAAATGCAATGTGGTTTCCTGGATTGGATCCTGAAACAGAGAAAGGATGTTAATGGAATTGGTGAACTCCAAATAAAGTCTGGAGTTTAGTTAATGGTAATGTACCAACATTAATTTCTTAGTTATAACAAATGTACCATTGTTACATAAAATGTTAACATTAGGTGAAACTGGGTGAAGGTTACATGGGGAACATTCTGTACTCTTTGCAACCTGGAATAATCCAAAATTATTTGAAAATAAAAGGCTTATGTTTTTGATTCTAAAAAAAAACATAGTAAAAAGTTCCTCTCCCACCCTTTCTTCCATCCACCCTGTTTCTGGTGTTCTGGGTGCTCTTCCACAGATAAGCAGATTGGTACCAGACAGACAATTGGTACATTCCATGGCAGATGCTGTGGAGGCCCACTCCTACCACCTCCCCTCACTGTCTGGTTGGTGCTGACTGCTTGCTTCTGGAAACACCTGTAGCTCTCCAGCTGAGGGCTTTCTTTCAGTCCACATGGGGAGGGCGAAGTGCCAGGGAGTTAGTGCCCCCAGGGCAGCCCTCAGAGGTGCAGAAGGAGGAGAGGAATACACACACCCCAGCTCCGTTGGCCCTCAGCAGGGGAACTGAGCTGCGTGTTCTGTCAAACAGGGTTCCCGGGGGGGATGGAGCTCACTTGCCTATAGTTTAGGAATGCACCCTTTATTGCCTTGTTTAGCTTCCTGCTCCCTCCCCGTGCTTCCTAGAATCACCTCCCAAAAAGACTCAAATCCTTGGCTATTGGTCTGCTTCTGAGAGAGCCCAAACTGAGACAGATACCATAACCCTGTTCTGCCCCCTGCTGTTTTTACTTAGCAGTGTATTTTGGAGAGCTTTTCATGTCAGTACTTAGAGCAACCTTATCTTTTTTTTCACAGCTGCATAGTATTCCATAGTGTACTGGATCATAATTTGCTTATCCAGTCTCCTCCTGGACATTTGAGTTGTTTTCAGACTTTTGCTAGTACAAACTATTTTTCTTCCAAGATTTCAAAATATCTTCTTTCAGGAAGAACTCTTTGCACCGCCATTTCCCACGGGCATAAGGCAAGGCTGCTAGATAATTCTTGGAAGTGGGATTGCTGGTGCTAGTGGCCTCAGAGGCCCTGCTCTATTTTGATGGCAGGTGGCCTACAGTTTAAATCTAGAGTCCCTGGGGTCCACCAAAGCCCTCCATGATCTGAACCCCGACATCTGCTTCTCCCTCCCTCTCAAAGCCCACCCTTGCCACATGAACAACTTGATATTTTTTCCAGCACTGCCCCAGCTCTCACCTCTGACCTTGATTTGTCAATGCCTTCCTCTTTTATGAAATGTTCTTCCCTATACCTTTATCTGTTGAACCTGTCTTCAGAGAGCTTGCTAAAATGCCACCTCCTCTAGGGAGCCTTCCTGGTGCTCCAGCAAGTATCGATCCTTCCTTTTACTGGGTTGCTCACCCTGTCTTTGGCATTTCCTGGAATTTATTTTTATGTGTTTTCTAATTGCTATGTGTATTTCTGCCTCCTGCACTTGGCCGCCTGATCTTTAAGGGGTGGAACCGTCTGAGTCACAAAGCAGGCCCATAAATGTTGGAGGAATTGAATTAAATGTGCTGGTGGCATTCTGACCATTTTGTTCTGCTGTTTGCCAATACAGCCTTCCAGGATGGTCCCTCAGTGAGGGCCAGAATGAAACAGGCCAGGGCAGGTGTCCTCCAGAGCCTGCCTGCCCCACATTCAGAGTTGTGAGGCCAGAGAGTAGGGCAGTGTGTCCCCTGGACAACCTTCCCCTAATAGTTCTCTCCTAGGAAGGTGGTGGTGAGCAGGCAGTTAGAGGTTGTGTCCCCTGACCGCAGCCCAGGGTTCTGGGAGTTGGTGACAGATGGGACGTTGTTACCTGAAAGCTAAGAATTAGCTCAGGGAGGTGACTGGAGGCACGGACTCTGGAGCCAAACTGCCTGGGTTCAAATCCTGCCTGTGTGACCTTGAGCAAGTCACTTCCTTCAGTGCCTCAACTCTCCCTCTATAAAATGGGGCCAATGGGAGGATGCACTTCACAGGGCTGATTTGAGGATTCAACAAGAGAATTAATAGAAAGTGCTAACATATACATAGGAAGCACTGGACAAATAAGCTTCAGAAAGGTCTTAAAAGGCTTTTGGGAATTCATGTAACAACCACAGCTCCTCTTTATAGAGCACTGACCAGAAACTTTACTAGGTGCTCTACAGACTCCTGCTGAATCTTATAAATATCCTACAAGTTAACTATCTTAATTTTTTTAGTTGTGGTAGGAAACACACATTTTAACCAAATTGACCATTCTTACCACTTAAAAATGTACAATTCGGTGGCATTAAATACATCCACAATATTGTCAACTGTCACCAATGTCTCTTTCTAGAACTCTTTTATCACCCCCAACAATGATCTAGTACCTACTTAAGTCATTCCTCACTCCCCCTCCTCCTAGCCCCCAGCAACCACTAACCCACTTTCTGTCCTATTATTTTACCTATTCTGGACATTTCCTATAAAGGAACCATACAGTGGCTGTACCATGCATCAGCACCTCATTCTTTTTTATGGCTAATAGTCCATTGTATAGCAAGTGACTTAGCTCGTCCATTCTTCTCAGGTGAAGAAACTGAGGCTAAGAGAAGCCTACTAACCTGCACGAGGTCACATGCCTGGGAAGGGGTGGAGCTGGATTCCAGACCAAGTCAGATGAAATCCAACACCTGCTCGCTTCCTCCTTTAGCACTTCCTAGTGGACAAACACCCTTCCATTCAACTAGTCCCATTTGTCCCCTCACAGGGACCCCACACAGTTGGGATAATCATGTCCACTTTCCAAATGAGAAATCCGAGGAAGGGAAGGTGACCTGCCTGGGACCACACAGTGAGTCAGCCAGGGTCTCAGCCCCCATGAGCACAACAACAAATATTGCTTTGAATGGCAGCCAAACACCCTAGGTTATTCCAATGTGCAGCCAGGACTGAGGAATCCCTGCCCTGGGGAGCCATGAACATGTAAATTACAGGGCTTTCTTGGTGAGGGCTCCCAGTTTCTATAGGGAACATAGAGATTTGAGGCTCACTTTATTGCAGTCTGTTAGTAAACCATTTACTAAGGTTTGTATTAGGGAGGTGGCTAGGTGGGGAGTGCTTAGGCTGCGTCTCATGATATACCTAGCAGACCAGAGCTCTCAAAACAGGATAGAGTCACTGTACGGGTAACTGACTCTTCAGCACTACTGGATAGTCAAGGCAAAGCTTCTCTACTGCGCCACCACAACAATTGTTATTGTTATGGGCTAACAGCTAGTTAATAAAGCTAAAGTACTGACAAAAAAAAAAAAAAAAAAAGAATGGCAGCCAAGGGGATTATTGAGGTCCTTCAAGATCTTACTAGAATGGGAAAGGGAGAAGATGGATGAGCCTCGCCTCTGTCCCCTTCCCAGCCCTATAGTCATCCAGCGTGACCTGGGGAGCTATGCATGGGGCTGATGGGCAACTCGCTCTGAGGCTGTGGCCAGCTGTCCCCCACGATCATCCCAGGGCAGTATTTTTCTTTTTTTTCATCAGCAAAAACTCATTCCTGTTGACCAGCATCTCTGCCAAACGTGGCCTGACTACTGATTCTTCAGCCTGAGCAGTGGGGTGCTAGGGCACCGCAAGCACAGAGTCAGGAGACCCGAGCCCCTTGCAGCCTCCACCTGCTGTGTGACCTTGGGTGAGTCCCAGGCCCTGCTGGAGCCTAGTCAGCAAAGTGCAGCATGAGAAGCATGGACAAGATACTACAGATTTGGTGCTGAACATTCCACAATTCATAGGCTTGAGAGAGGCTCTTTGGGGACTGCAGAGTGTAAGACCCCATTGCTATCCCCTCCAGTCCCATGTAAGCTTCACGGGCAACACCATGTGCAGCGATCAAGTTCTAGGCCAGTACTGTCCCATAGTGCTATCTGTGCCAATGGAAATGGTCTGTATTGCACTCTGCATATGGTAGCCACTGGCCAGATGTGGCCATTGAGCAGTGGAAATGTGGCTAGTGGCACTGAGAAACTAAATTTAGTTTTCACTTACTTGTATTTAGGCTGTTTTTTTTAATGTTTATTTATTTTGAGAGAGAGAGAGAGAGAGAGAAAGAGCAGGGGAGGGGCACAGAGAGAGGGAGATACAAAATCCGAAGCAGGTTCCAGGCTCTGAGCTGTCAGCACAGAGCCCAACACGGGGCTTGAACCCACAAACTGTGAGCTCATGACCTGAGTTGAATTTAGATGCTTAACAGACTGAGCTACCCAAGCGCCCCTAAGTTTAATTAAATAGCTAGAGCAGGTTTAGACGGTTAGGCTCTGGGGACATGAGGAAACGTGAGGGCCACTTAGAAAGTGCCCACAGCCCAGAACACACCCACCCCTTATTTGTTTGACACCTCCAGAGAACACTGGCCTAGGAGTCCAGAAGCCTGGCTTCAGATCCCAGTTGCAGCTAACATGCTGTGTGATCCAGGCCAAGCTCCATCCCCTCTCTGAACTTCCAAGTGGCTGAACAAGGATGGAGCCCAGCCCTGTTGCCCATGGTGGGTCCTTTTGATAAGGATAGCAACAGAGAATACTTGTAAAATACTCACTGTGTGACAGGTACTGTGCGAAGCCATCTGTCTATATTAACTCATTTATCTCAGCCGACAGCCTCTGGAGGACACTGGACTCAGGGAGGTTCAGTAACTGGCTCAGGCACACACAGCACCAGGATTCAGACTTGAGGAGGCTTGTTCCAGAGCCCATATTCATAGTCTCCATACTGCACTGCCTGGGGGTCGGGGGAGGTCTGTCCTCAGCCCTTCCTGGGGCCACTGCAGGGAGTGACTGGAACAAGGCATTGAGGCCCGGAGTGTCTGGTGGTGGCCCCCGGGTGAGGTCTGGAGGTAGAGGGGAGGGAGGCAGTTGTGATCATCACCCTCTCATCTCCCCCAGTCAGTTTTTTCCTACCTAGGTGAGGGCAGGGTGACTGTGATTCCTATGGATTGAGATTGAGGCAGTCTTGGCTTGGAAATCCAGAGAAGAATCTCAGACCAGACTCATTTACTCCATCTCAGCAACAGACCCATGTTCCTTCTTGCATGGGTGAGCATATAATTTGTCATCTAAATCATGACATTTTTGAGAATGAAACAGGGCACTAGCCATCAGGGACTGCAGGGCAACAGGCAGAACCTGGGCAAACCAGGATGTATGTCATCGTCTTCATGCATGAACATTTATGAGTGTCAGTTCTGCGCAGGGTCCTGATTCTGGTACAGAGACAGTTGGGGCCATCTGTGAGTCCTTAGGGTGGTAGCTCCCATCAGAGGGGAACTCAGAGAAGGCCTTACCCCACCCCCATCTGCAAGATCAAGGAAGACTTCTTGGAGGAAGGGATATCTCTTCTGATCTTCAAAGGTATTAAGCAGGGGAAGAGGCTAGGGACAGAGCATTTTTCAAGAAGGTTCTGGGGAACAGAAACACAAACACCAGACCAGCCCATTTGGGCCCCAGACATGGAGAAGAAGCAAGAAAGGGGTGTGGGGCAGCCTGACAGTCAACAACCTTCTCTTCCATTGGGCAGCTCCAGTTCTCTCCAGTGCCTCTGCCTCTGAGGCTCTGACTACCCCATTCATTTAGCAGCTGCTGTGGTGCGCCTCCTTGGTGATGGCTCTGTCCTTAGTACCAGCGATAGCATGGAAAATGAAACAGACCTGGTCTCCCCACCCTTCCCGTCAATCTCAGAGCCCACAGACCATGAAGAGATGGATATTAATCAAGTGCACAAGGAACCAAGCAGAATAAGTAGAGATCCTGAGAAGTGCCTTGAAGGAAATCAAGAAGGGGGTCAAGAGAGAAAGTAGGGTGGGATGGGGAACCATCTTAGACACAAGAGTCAGGGAAAGAGCCCTTGGAGGTGATGTTTGAGCGGAAACTCAAATCAACAGAAGCAGCCAGATATGTGAAGAGTTGAAAGGAAAAAATGTTCAGGCAGAGGGAACAGCATGTGTAAAAACCCTGTGGCAGGAAAGAGCTGGGGATGCTGGAGAAATAACAAATGAGGAGGCCAAGGGTGGCTGAGTCAGTAAGAGGAGGCTGGCGTTTTGCCTGAGGGCAAGGGGAGACCTTGAAGGAGTTTAAGGGAACTGGGCAAATTGATTCTATGGGTTTTGACTCTGTGGTTCTGCCTCTATCGTCCCTTTGTTCTGTGGGTCTAGGCCTGTGTCCTTCTGTTTTTTCCATATCTACCACACAAAGATGAGCACTGGGGGCAGGGCTGGGGCAAGGTTGGTCTGTGACCTCTGGAGCCTCAGATGAGCCTAGGCAGGTTTAAATGGGGTGTGGTGTCAGAGAGGCCTGGAAGCAGCCTGTCACCACAGAACCCCTCAGCCCCAAATCCGTGCCCCTCAGAGTTCACCGTCAGGATGGGCAGCACAGGAATTCAGCTTCAAGCAGAGGAGGAAGCCCTTGCTCTGAGGACAGTGGCGACAATGTCGGCCACATGTCCTGAGCAGCTGGAGCCATTGCCTGCTCTCTTATTGACCAACAACCAGTTGATTGAATGTTACGCTTTAAACAGTTGCTATGGACACAGACTTAGGCTGGGAGCAATATGGACCTTGAATTCATCAGCATAACAGAGCTGTCATAGATGAAAAGGATCCTGGAACCTCAGCCTTGTGGGCAAAGCCATGGAATGTGGCCTCAGGAGTCAGATTGATTCACACCAGAGCCCACCCTCCCCCCTTCAGCTAAGGGGCCTAGGGCAATTGACTTTAGCCATTTGAGGTGCTTTTTCTCGTGGGCTTATTACTTATTTCTGCATTAAAAATTATACCAACACTTGCCTGTGGCTGAAAACAATAAATGTGTATTATCTCACACAGTTTCTAAGAGTCGGGGACCCAGGAGCAGCCTCAGTGGGTGGTTCTGGCCCAGAGACTCTCGTGAGGTTCCAGTCAAGTTGTTGGCCTGGGCTGTTCTCATCCCAGGTCCTAACTGGGGGCTTAGGATTTGCTTCCAGGATGGCTTGTCACAAGGCTCTGCAGTTAGTGCTGGCTGTCGGCAGGCCTCAGTTCCTCCCCATGTGGACTTCTCCTTAGGGCTGCTTAGTGTCCTTACAACGTGGTGGCTGGCTTCCCCCAAGGCTGGTGATCCAAGAGAGCAAGGCAGTGTCCATTCTGACCTACCTCAGAAGTCATACTCGGTCATTTTCACGATATCCTACTGGTTATCTAGTCAACCCTGACTCGTCTTGCGGCAGGGGAGTGGCAAGGGGTGCATACACAGGAACATGACTTTCAGGAGATGGGGATCACTGGGGCGCATTTGGAGCCTGACTACCAGAGCATACTGCTCATCCCCACCAGGAGAGCTGCAGTGAGGATTAAATGAGTTCACATATGGGAAGCACCTAGTATACAGTAAGCACTCAATAAATGATCGCTATGATTAGCTGGAGCTGAAGACTCGCCATCCTGGAGCTGCCTCACTGTCTTCATCATTTCAAGGCATATCTCAAGACCTTCTGCCAGTCTTTGATTTAGCAAAAGCTGCACAAGCCTCTCCTGTGTCCAGACCCCATGCTGGGTGCTAGTGACACAACAGTGACAAAGACCCTGTCCCTGCTGTTCCAAACTCTGTCACACCTAAATCTGGGCGATGCAGCAGAGGGCTGGCAGGTGAGGTGCTGCTGCTGATGGAAGTCAGGGCTGGCCTCTCTGCAGAGGTAGCCTGTGCACTGAGACTTGAAGCAAAGGACTAGTCATGTGGTGTTAAGGGGGACAGAGCATTTCTGACACACAGGCAGGGCAAGAGCCCCAAGATGGGAGTTAATGACCTGTGTTCAAGGAACAGGATGGAGTCCCGAGGGAGTAGGGCAGGAAATGAGGTTGGAAAAGCAAGAAGAAACAAGATGAGTAAGAAGATTGGCTTTTAGTCTAAGGGCCATGGGAGTCTTGTCGTCTGGGTGAGAGACGATGGGGGCCTGACCCTAGGCAGGGCTGCGAGGGTGGGATTCTGGAATATCTTGAAGGTGGAGTGTTTTGAAGCGTTTGCTGTTTGGTGGGGTATAGGGGTAGGAGAAAGTGGAGTCAAGGATGATCCTGAGGTTTCTGACCTGAGTGAGCAGGAGGATGGTGTTGTCATGAGCAGAATTGGGGTAGACTGTGGGAGGAACAGGTTGGGGTGGGTGGGAGATCAGGCATTCGATTTTGGACCTGTCAGACATCCAGGGCAAGATGTCAGGGAGGCAGAGATAGGTGTCTGGTGTTTGAGAGAGACTGGCGGAAGAAGTAAATTTAGGAGTTGTCAGATATAGGTGGTGTTTAAAGCCATGAGTCTGGATGAGATCAGCAGGAGAGAGAGGGTAGAGAGAAGCAAAGAGCACCCAGTTCCTCTAGCACTCAGAGGTCAGAGGAGGAGAAGCCAGCAAGAGATAGTGCAGGTGTGGCAAGGAATGGAGGAGGAGAATGGGAGGGGCACCCAGAGATGAAGTCACAGTGTAACACAGCCTACCTCCACCTCCATCCCTGCCCCAGGCAATACCAAGGCCCTGGAGACTCCATAGAACCATTCTTCCTTCTCCTTCCACACTTCCCTTCATGCCTATGGCAGTGGCTATGTCCTCCGTGGACTGCTGTGAACATCCCCAGAATGTTCTGCCATTCCACCCACATCATTTCCAGCCTTTCATCACTTGGCTCACCCTCCCGTGCCCTGCTCTAGTTCTCTATCTCTTAACCACAGGGTTCAGCATTGAAGAGAACTATCCCCTCCCTTCATTTCGACTGTCGATCTCTGTTAACTCAATCTTAGACAAAACCAGCCTTGCTGGTACCACCAAATACAGAAGATATAAGTAGGAAATAGCAAGGGATTTGGGCTGGTTAAGGGGAGCTCTGTCAAGAGGGGAAGTGGGCTTGTTAATGTGGGGGTTTGGGGTTACATCAGCAAGGGTCTTGACTGCCTCGCCAAGGAATTTGAACTGAGGAGAGAAGAGGATCCACAGAAGGTCCTAGATTAGGGAAATGATGCAATCAGGTGAGTTTTGCTTCAGGAAGAGTCATGCTGGGTTCCGTTCCTGGCCTCGTCCCTAATTAAGCTCACAGGCCAACTCAGGCTCCAGAATGAGCTGGGGTAGGGCAGGGAGCCCCCACTGTGTGCAGATGAGGGTAGTGACAGCAGACACGGTTGCACCACAGAGCAGGGAGTGTTCCCAGGGAGGCAGCAGCTCCGCTGGTTCCTTCATGTTTCCGTGAGGGCAATGAGGCTTATATTAATGAGAGATAATTATGGGCACCCGGATGGGCCTAAGTATAGCTCAGAGACAAAGGCAGCGTGAGGCAGCCAGCTGCTTCCCCTGCAAGGCCGAGGCCTGCCTATTTTAAGACCTCCCCAAGGTGAGGCTCCTGCCACCCCTGGGCGTTGGGTGGCTGATGGGCTGGTACCCAGTGTCCCAGGAACTCTGACCAAGAGTGTTCAAAGGGAATCAGCATGACCAGATGCCCACATAACCCTCACTCAAACCCCCGCTGCCTAGAGGTGGAAACTGAGGCCCGGAGTGACCAGTCCAAGGTTGCAGCAAGAGCAGAGCCAGGATTTGAATGCAGGTACAGGTGCCTGCACTTGCCATGATGCTATGTAGCGTCTCTGTACTGGAAGCATTGGCCTGTCCCCAGGAAGTGCAGTGAGGTGAGGAGGGGAGTATGACTGATGTTTATTGAGCCCTAAGTGCCAGATGCTTCCCATATGATATCACAATTAATCCTCATGCTATTCTTGAAAAGTAAGGATCCTCTTCCCCATGTTATTGAAGAGGAAACCGAGGCCTAGGGGGAGTGATTAAATTGCCGAATGTCCCTCGGAGAGGAGGGAAAGCAGTAGAACCCAGTTACGTCCTGTCTTAGGGCCAGGTTCCCCAGGAAACTGACTCTGAGGTGAGGAGCACAGGATTGGGCAGAGGGAGGAGTTGAATGGAGATGTAGTTACAACAAAGGCCTCTGCTGATCCCATGGGCAGCTCTGGAGCTGGGGTGGCCCTTCAGGGTTGTTCTGAATTGGGCAAGAGGGTCAAGCTTTGGTGCCTGCACATCAACCAGTTACTGGCTGCTGGCTGCTCTGAGAAGGAGTGTAACCTTGGGTAAAGCATCTCCCTTTAGCTGAGAGCAAGTGCTAGTAGGTACCAGGTACCCCGTGTGAACTGTAAGCAGCCAGTTCTCTTGGCAGCTGGAGATGTAAGTGCCTCAATCGTGGGCAGCCATCATAGTTTCCACTACGTGTCCATCTCCAGATTGTTTCTCGTTCCTCTGTCCCCCAGATGAGTAGAACCAGTCCTTGCCCACAAGGAGGTTGTGGGAACATGGACTCATTATAGAACTGACAGGCCAGAGGATGCTGGGGGGAAGGGAGGACATCAGTGCTAATGAGCAAGGAAAGGGTGAGTGGCTAGCCTAGGGAAAGTTGAAAAATACTACCTATTTAAAAGCTGTAGGGAGGGGCACCTGGGTGGCTCAGTTGGTTAAACGTCCCACTCTTGATTTCCACTCAGGTCATGATCTCACGGTTTGTGAGTTCGAGTCCTGCCTCAAGCTCTGTGCTGACAGCATGGAGCCTGCTTGGGATTCTCTCTCTACCCCACACACACACACTCTCTCTCTCTCTCTCTCTCTCTCTCTGCTCTCTCTTACTCAAAATAAATAAATATTTAAAAACACACACACAAAAACTTAAACCTATAGGGACAGAACGGGAGAAGACAGTTGCAAATCATATATCTGATAAGAGTTTAATATCCAGAATATATAAAGAACTCCTACAACTCAACCACAAAAGTGACAAATCATCCAATTTTAAAATGAGCGAAAGTCTTAAATAGACATTTCTCCAAAGAAGATATGCAAATTGCCAATAAACACATGAAAAAATGCTCAACATCATTAGTCATCAGGGAAATGCAAATCAAGACCACAATGAGATACCAATTCATACCTACTAAGATGGGTATAATTTAAAAAAAAAAAAAAAAAAGCAAAATAACTGTTGGTGAGGAGGTAGAGAAATTGGAACCCATACATTACTGTTAGGAATGTAAAATGGTGGGGCCACTGTGGGAAACAGTTTGGGATTTCCTCAAAAAGTTAAACAGAATTTTAAAACATGTTTTTAAAGGTGGGGGGTGCCTGGGTGGCTCAGCTGCCAGGGGCCAGGAGAAGGATGGAGCAGGGACTGCTCATTGGGGACTGGATTTTCTTTTGGGTTACGAAAATATTTTGGAACTATATGGAGGTAGTGGTTACACAGCGTGAATGTACTGAATGTCACTGAATTATACACTTTAAAATGACTAATATTATGTTATGTGATTTTCACCTCAGTTTTTTTAAAAAGAGGAGAAAAAAAAAACCTGTGGGGAAATAAAATCTGTGAGATGCAGCCAAATAGGTACTCAGGGGGAAATGTCTAGCCTTTCCAATGACACATTTATTAGAATATAAAAGATCATAAAATCAGTGAATTAAGTTTCCAACTAAAAAATATGGGCAAGACATTAGAAGAGAGTATCTTGGACCCCAGCTTTAATAGGGGGAGATGGAGGAGATTTCTTCCTGGAGGTGCATTTGAAGTTCTAGAACTATACTGTCCAATACAGTAGCCACTTGCCACATGTGGTATTTAAATTTAAGTTAATTAAAATTAACAATTCAGCTCCTCAGTTGCACTAGCTCCATTTCAAGTGCTCTATAGCCCATGTGGCTTAGTGGCCACCATTTTGGACAGAACAGATCCAGGGGACAATGTATCATAAATTAGCAAGCAAGGAACATGTGAGAGTTTCCAAGAGCAATGAGAACTATGAAGAAAATCCATGAAGGCAATGACATTGGTTGGCATGGGGAGCAGGGGACAGGGACGAAGCTGGAGAAACCGGCAGAAACTAGACCATGCTGGGCCTTTGCGACCTCCACTCTGCTGAGGCACCTCCTCATGCTGTTCCACCCTCCTCACACTCTGTTTCTCAGCTGGCAATCTTGGCCTCTTCCACTGCAGACCAGGAGGGTCAGGGGGCTGGGGCCTGGGTTGAGTCAAGAAATCCAGATAACAGGCCTGGAGTGGCCTTGCTGTGAGAACTTAAGTTGTCCCTTCCCCAGGCTGACACTATTTAGCACCAGTAAGCCACGTGGCTGGAGCTGAGGGTTAGAGGTCTCCAGAGACTAGCTCTCCAACGGCCTTGAATGCCAAGCTCAGGAGTCAAGCATTTGTCCCAAGAGCCAAGAGGAGCCACTGAAGAGGAAGAACACTATTGCTTTGACATTTTAGCAATATCATTCCAGCCGCAGTTTGGAACCTGAATAGTAGGAGTTTTAGAGTGGACACAGAGAGACCAGGGAGAAGGCTATACAGATTTCCAGGTGAGGGGTGGGAGTGACATAGGCAGAGGATACAGAGAGGAGACGGCATCAGGGTACATAACTGAGGCAGAATCACTGTGACTCAGTGATTATCATAGCTGGGGTTTCCCAGAAGCATGCCCGAGACAAAGATTCAAGTGCAAGTACTTCATTTGGAAACAGGCAGCACAGCGTGGAAGGGAAGAGGTAAGTCAGGGAAGGGGAGGTAGCCAATGAAGAGAGTGACCACTGCAAGCAACTGGAGCTCAGTGCCACTGGGCAGCTCCAGGAGTCAGTGTAGAGCCCATTCCTCTGTTGTCCCACCTGAGGAGTAGAGGAGCTGGGGTATTTAACGTTTTTTTGTTTTTGTTTTTGTTTTTATTTTATTTTTGGGACAGAGAGAGACAGAGCATGAACGGGGGAGGGGCAGAGAGAGAGGGAGACACAGAATCGGACACAGGCTCCAGGCTCCGAGCCATCAGCCCAGAGCCTGACGCGGGGCTCGAACTCACGGACCGCGAGATCGTGACCTGGCTGAAGTCGGACGCTTAACCGACTGCGCCACCCAGGCGCCCCAAGGAGCTGGGGTATTTATACACCAGCTCTCCAACACTGGTTGAGAGTTGTAGCTAGATTGGGGGAGGGGAGGTTGTTAAGACTGTGGCAATTCCCGCCAGCCACATGTGGGCAGAACAGGCTCCAGCTGCTAGAGAAAGCTCCCTTGCTTCCCACAGGGATGCAGATGTTGCTGGTTGGGAGTCAGTCTGTTGGGCACCACAGTGATGAGTCCATGGGAGATATGGGCAAGCACCCACAGCCACTGCTATAGTGATCAGTTGGATGGGAGGCCAGTATCTGTCAGGCTCTTTGTTGAAAGATACAGAAACCCAACTCAGACTAAGCAAAAACTCTCTTGACTCCAATATCTGAGACTTAAGCAAGATTTTTTGACAAAAGACTCCAGGCTGACATCTGACAAGCACAGCAGCCCTCTTTCTGAAGAGTAAGACACATCTTCCTGAATAATCCAGCCATAATCCCAGGACCAACTCTCATTGGCTAGCAAAGATCCCGTTTCCATCTCTGAGCCAATCAGTACTCAAGGATGAAGGGCTGATAGGCTAGACCTGGGTCATGTGTCCACTCCTGGGGTTCTGGGACAGGGCTGGTTCCACCTAGACTGTAGGAAGTGAGACAGGGGTGGAACCATTTTCAGGCACAGCAGAGATTGTTACTAGGGGAAGGACATAGAAAGTCAGAAGAGGGAAGAATTTAAGGAGATGCCCAGGTGTGTGTCATGAGCCCCCATTGGGTTATGTCAAAGCATTTTACTGATCTGGGGACACTATGTGCCCACCCAGAGCCCTGGGAGGCACTGGCATTTAAGGTGGAGTAGAAGGACAGACATGTGGGCCCAGAAGTCAGAGAAAGAGACTCTTTTTTTTTTTAATTTTTAAAAAAATTTTTATATTTATTTTTGAGACAGAGAGAGACAGCATGAATAGGGGAGGGACAGAGAGAGAGACACAGAATCTGAAGCAGGCTCCAGGCTCTGAGCTGTCAGCACAGAGCCCAACGCGGGGCTCAAACCCACAAACTGTGAGATCACGACCTGAGCCGAAGTCGGATGCTCAACCAACTGAGCCACCCAGGCATCCCAGAAAGAGACTCTTTTAACATGAGGGCCTAGTCACAGGAAGGAAAGAAGTTTAGAGGTCACTTGTGGTCATTAAATTGTCTATCTGGTCTCTAGAGGTCTCCCTGAGGGTGGCAGCCCCCACTCTCTCTTCTGTAACCCTAGTGGCACCTCCAAGGCAGGGACCCAACCACCCCAAATAGCCAGGTGAGGAGCCTCATCAGTCAAGACCACCACCAGTCTTGGGCCAGGGTTTGTGCCCCAGGGAATAAGCACATGCCAGCACTTCACAATTCACCAAGCACTTGCCCACACCTTCCTTCACTTCTTCGTCTTGACCCCACTTGACAAACACACAGTCTGAGGCTTAGGGAGGTAGGCATGGTTCTGGGCTCATATGGTCCTGTTGGGGCAACTCAGGATTGTGAAATTGAAGCCAACTTCTCCCTGGGAGGGCTGGAGAAGATGCACTGGGCTAAGAGAACTAAGTGTTGTGTGCACTTCTGGGGCAGTGCTCTGCCACTGTCTTCTGCTCCTGATGACCAGCCCTCTCCACCTCCAACATTTCTGGGGCATCAGGCCCCTGCCAAGCCAGCGAGCCAGCAGGGCTGTGTTTGCAAATAGCACTCTCAGTTTTCAGTATCATTGTCCTTAGTTGAGTGGGCATCAAGGACATATTGCTACACAGTTCTCCAGCTGGAGAGCCAAGGAGGCTGGCCCCTGAGCCCAGGGATCACTATGGCCCTCAGGGGATGCAAGGAAGCCAAGAAAAGGCTGGGGGGCAGGAGGGATATAGGGGTGGTTTTGCCTGAAATTGTCTTCAAGAAGAGGTTTGCCCGGAGGGAGCCACTGCTGCCTAGAGTGGAGGGGGACCCTTGACTGTCTGGAACACTGACAGGTGGCTGGCATCCAAGTTACCTCTTTTGCCTTGGCAAGAACAGCCTCTCCTAGCTTTGGTTTCCCCATGTGTAAAATGGAGATCATGGTCCCTCACCTCATGTGGCCATTGTGAGGATATGGTAAAGATAATGAAGATAAAGATGTCAGTCAGAGGACTTCCTCTCCAGCTTGGGGATAAATGTTCTCACCAACCACCTGGTGGAAGCAGAGATGTTTCCAAGGGGCTACTCAGCCACAAGGACTGTCATGACAGTGCTCTGGCCTCCAGGGTGGGGTCCATCAGGCTCCTAGAGGCAAGGAGGGTCTCTGGCAGGAAGGGGGAGATTCTGAGCCAGGAGGACCCTGCAAAAGTCTCGGGGCTTAGGAAAGCTTAGGGCATAGTTGGTCATAAAATGGCTAGGTCCAAGAAAATAATCCTCAGATTCTCGAGGGTTGGGGGCCAGCCAGCTCCAGGTGACAGTTACAAGACAGCTCTGCAGAGGAATAGGAAGAGCTGTGGGTCCCACACTGCCCCAGACGCTGCTGGATCCACTGTGTGATCTTGGGGAACTTCTTGCCCTCTAAGGGTCCCAGTTTCCCCATCTATATGATGGAGGTTTCACCTAGGCCAGTGTTTTTCATGCAGTGTTTGGTGGGATCTGGAATTTGCCTTAAGAGCTGCTCTGAGGGGTGAGAGGGAGTCTCAGACACCAGAACCCATGCTTGGTGTATTAGTTTCTATGGCTGCTGTAACAAATTTCTAAAACCCAGTGGCTTAAAACAACACAGATTTATTATCTTACAGTCCTAGAGGTCATAAGTCTAAAATGGGTCACAGGGCTGCCTTCCTTCTGGAGGCTGTAGAGGAGAATCTGACTCCTTGCCTCTTCTGTCTTCTATAGGCTGCCCATATTCCCTGGCTTGTGACCCCATATCACTCTGACCTCTGCTTCCATCATGATACTTTCTTGCTCCCCTCTTAAAAAGACCCATGTGATTAGGCTATATCCCTCCAGATAATCCAGGATAATCTCCCCATCTCAAGATTGTTAATCATATCTGCAAAGGGCCTTTTAACATGTAAAATAACATAATCATAGGTTTGGGGGATTAGGACGTGGGCAACTTTGGGAGCGATCATTCTGCCTACCACTCTTGGCTTCAGCCAGAGCCTGGCCACTCTGACCTGGCCCACCCCTCCAAGAGCTCTATCCCCACTGCCCTTGTCCTCACTTGCTCTGTTCCAGCCACACTGATTACTTTCAGATACTCCGCACGCCGAGCACACAGTCCACAGCAAGCCGTGGGACTCCTCTGAGTAGAGCTGGTGGTGGGGCCAGGGCTCAGAAACCTCACTAACTCCCCTCTGGGAAGACTGAGGCCCAGAAAGGAAAGGTACTTGCCTAAGTTTGAGACTGGTATTTCCTGCATGGTCCTGGATGGAAGATCTAACCAGTCCAACTGCCCTATTTTACAAATGGGGAAACTGGGTCATAGTGGTTCCACTTAAATGCCACCCTCAACCAAGGCCTTGTCCTGTCCACCCAGTCCTGAGGATGTGCTCCTGTTATTGACTCACTGGGAACTCTGTTCCAGGCTGACCATCATTGATTCATCCCAGTTGGAAATGATGTGCTAATGGGCTTATTGGCTTCTGTGATGTTGGAGCCTCTAGCACCTAGCGCAGAAGTCATACTTGGTAGACATCTGTTGAGGGACAGAGCAGGTTTTTATAGAGGGTCTATTTTTGATGTAAGAATCCTCTGCTAAAGTAAGAGTTGGACAGTACTGCCCTCAGACCCAGGTGAGACAGGCCCTATCCTGGACCCCACTCTTTAGAAGGCTCCTCGGGGGGGGGGGGGGCGCGCGGGTGGCTCAATGGGTTGAATGTCCGACTTCAGCTCAGGTCATGATCTTGAGGTCTATGAGTTCAAGCCCCACATCAGGCTCGCTGCTGTCAGTGCAGAGCCCATTTTGGATCCTCTGTTCCCTTCTCTCTGCCCCTCCCCTGCTCTCTCTCTCTCTCTCTCTCTCAAAAATAAATAAACATTAAAAAAAATAGAAGGCTTCTCTGGCCCTCTTACAGCTGTGTTCTTCCTTATAGGCAAGAATGTTCAGGGGCCAAGGGGACATGCTCACTCAGAGCCATATTCTGGATACTGGGGACCCTGGAATTCCCTACCCAAATGAGCTCAGGCCTGCTTCCAGGGCCAGCATGGGATCTTGTGGGCCTCCATTTGTATTCTTGTCCTCCACCCCAAAATGTTAAGGGTAGGCCAAGAGTCTTCAGTAATCCTCCCAATCCTGATATCTGTGGGGGTCTGGAGGACACTCCTGGAACCCTGTCCCCTCCAGATTCAGCTGATTATTCTCTGTCTTCTCTCCCTCAGGACAGCTGCCGCCCGGGAGAGGCAACCCGGGCGCCCCACTAGGGCGACGGCCCCTGCCCCGAGGGCTGGGATCATGAAAGGCCTCGGTGACAGCCGCCCCCGCCACCTCTCCGACAGCCTGGACCCACCACATGAGCCCCTGTTTGCAGGGCCTGACCGCAACCCCTATCTGCTATCACCCACGGAGGCCTTTGCCCGCGAGGCTCGCTTCCCTGGCCAGAACGCTTTGCCTGGGGATGGTCTCTTCCCACTCAACAACCAGCTGCCGCCTCCAAGCAGCACCTTTCCCCGCATCCACTATAACTCCCACTTCGAGGTGCCGGAGGAGAGCCCCTTTCCCAGCCATGCCCAGGCCACCAAGATCAACCGGCTGCCCGCCAACCTCCTGGACCAGTTTGAGAAGCAGCTGCCCATCCACCGAGATGGCTTTAGTACGCTCCAGTTCCCCCGTGGTGAGGCCAAGGCCCGTGGTGAGAGTCCTGGCCGCATCCGCCACCTGGTCCACTCAGTCCAGCGGCTCTTCTTCACCAAGGCACCCTCACTGGAGGGCGCGGCAGGCAAGATTGGTGGCAATGGCAGCAAGAAAGGTGGCCTGGAGGACGGCAAGGGCCGGAGGGCCAAGAGCAAGGAGCGGGCCAAGGCTGGGGAGCCCAAAAGGCGTAGCCGCTCCAACATCTCGGGCTGGTGGAGCTCTGATGACAACTTGGACGGCGAGAGTGGCGCCTTCCGCAGCAGTGGCCCAGCCTCTGGGCTGATGACGCTAGGGCGACAGGCGGAACGCAGCCAGCCACGCTACTTCATGCACGCCTACAACACCATCAGTGGGCACATGCTCAAAGCAGCCAAAAACACCACCACCGAGCTGACTGCCCCACCACCCCCTCCTGCACCCCCAGCTGCCTGTCCCAGCCTCGGGGTGGGCACTGACACCAACTATGTCAAGCGGGGCTCCTGGTCCACTCTGACCCTCAGCCACGCCCACGAGGTCTGCCAGAAGACCTCAGCCACCTTGGATAAGAGCCTGCTAAAGTCCAAATCCTGCCACCAGGGTCTAGCCTACCATTACCTGCAGGTGGGTCCCTGCCTGGGTTAGGGGTGGGGTGAGGACTGTGGGGAAGGCACCAGTTCTGAGAGCCAGCTGTACTACAGATTTACTTGGAAAGTCGCTTCACTCTGGGCCTCTGTGAGTAAACACTGTGAAATGGGTGTCTGGCAGTACCTGCTTAATAAGAGGATTCCTTCCACTGGTCACGCTTTCAGCAGACATCCATTAGGGTTCTTCTGAGCCCAGCCCAGAGTAGGAACGAAAACATGCACCTGCCCTCTAGAGGACAAATCTGGAAGCTGTGCCATCCATCCTCCTCACAGGACCAATTGCATAGCGTTCTAATTGCCAACTTCCTGCCTGCTGTCCGCACCAGACCATGGGCTCCTTGAAGACAGGGACCACATCTGATGCAGCTGTGTGTCCCTAAGGCCCAGGACAGGGTCTGGCAGAGAAGTAGTGCTCAGGAAATGTGAGAAGAGAGAAGGGTAGAGGAACAGATGGACATTTAAGTGAACAGAGCTAGAAATAGATGAGACAGAGCCCCGATTATCAGAATGCTGGGAGAGAATGATGCATAAACAGATAGTCATGTCAGTGTGAACAGAGTGTAATGGAGATCAGCATGGAGGGCTTCAGGAGGCCCTAACCCAGCTTCAGCTCAGGACTAACTTGCTTCTTTCAAATGTTAATGTTTATTCAGGCACTTATGCATCAACGGCACACTCCTGGAAAGTGGCAGAAGGCTCAGAGACATCTTTGTTGCTACACATCCCCTGGGGCTGTCAAGAGCAGGGCCAGTGGCTATGAACTGGGCACAGTTCCTGGGGGCAAAGCCCAAGCTTGGGTGGAGGTTACGGAAGCAGATTTCAATACCCACCAAGATGGAAGGGGCTGCTTCTGTAGGTAGTGAGTGCTTCATCCTGGGGGGTATGCCAGCACAGACCTGGTCCGCCTTTGGGAACACATTAGATGCATTTTGAAGCAGATGAACATCAAAGTCTGACAAAGCCCTGAGTTCTTGTCATTCTATATAAAAATTCCAAAGACAGAGACTATGAGGGGAAAAGCTATTTTTTTTCAATAGCAGGAAAATGAAATCTAGGCAGTATTTTATATATTTAAGGCTTTTGTGGTTCTCAATCCACTTCCTTAGTTTAGAAACATCAGAAAGGATGGTGTGTGACCTGGCTCTCTCTCAAAATGGTGTGGTTTGGTCTGATCATGTGAAAAGGCTTCAGAAACATCATGAAAGGACGGCCCTGCAGGCCCTGGGGTTTGTGCTGCCTGCTTGGGTCATGGGAAGTGTGTGGGGGGGATGCTGGGATAGCAACAGGTTTTAAGCAGGAATATAGAATGTCACCTTCCCAAGGGACAGATGGAGGTAGGGAAGATGGGAGATAGAATGTGCAGGCCCTAGTAACTGGCTGGGCAGTTAACTGGGGGTCAAATGGGACAGGGGAGAGTCCTGGGGTGGGAGTCCCAGACAGGAACTGTCCCTTAGCTGAGAATTGGCCACTGGCAGTGCAGGCATCTAGAAGGATGTGGTGTCTGTGTAGGTGTGGTGATGCTGGGAGTGTGCATTTGTGTATGAGGTAAAGAATGGGTATGGTGTGGACACTGAGAAATGTTTCTTACCTGGACATCTGTGGTGAAGCGTATAGAGCCTAGAGAGGTTGTGCACTCTGTACATGTTGAGGCAAAGACACAGTGAAGTAGGGTCATGTTGCAGTGTGTCCACGGTGTAGTGGTTGCTTACTGTGTTTGTGAGGACGGGTGTGAGTATGCTCTGTGTTCACGCCGTGTACTTGTTTAGGGGCGGGCACGTGGTGAAGTGGAGGCTGTGGGGTGTGTCCTTGGTGAGATGGGTGTGTGGGGGAAGGTATGCTTGCTTGCTCTCTGAGATATGTGGACATGGCAGGGTGGGTGCACTCTGTGCTTGGGCTGAGGCTCTGCAGGCACTAAGATGTGTGTACTCTTTGATCATGAAGTGAACGTCCACTGTGTATACATGTCAGATGGGAAAACAGCCCTTTTTCCAGGTCACCACCTGGCTGCCAGACTCCCACAAGCCTCTCTGCACCCTGTGCCTTGGCTTACCCATCAGTGAGATACAGGATGTTGACTGGCTCCAAGAACCCTGCCTCCCTACTGATGTGCTGGTGTCATCTGAGCAGTCCTCCCTGCCCCCATCATAGGACAGGCTCTTGGTGCCAGGTCTGAGGACCTCTTTCTGGCCTGATGTTCTCATCCGTGTAGTGGGATCATAAACTATCCTCTGAGATAACAGAGTGAAGTGATAGGAACACAGTGGGTGCTCAGAATCGGGGAGCTGCAGTGGATACCATTGTGATCTTATAGGCTGGGCCGTTTGGCCGGGGCTCACCCAGCCTGGGATCCATGGAGAGAGAAATCTGAGGCCCGATAGGGGCAAGGATTTGCTTAAGGCCACACAGTGAAGCTGTGACAGAGCTGTCTCTGGAACTTAAGTATCCTTCCCAGCCTGGGGCTCTGCCCTGCTGCCAGGTGGCTTCAAAGGCAGTACCCAGCATGGAAGGCCAAAACCCTCCGAGGTGGAGAGCCGGGGAGCTTCAGGGTCCGGAGCACCATTACCCAGGTGATGTGCCCGAGGCTGGGCGGCCGGCGCCGCGCTGAGGGTGTGCGCTGCCCCCCACCCCTCGCCACCCTCGCTGAGGCCTGTCCGCCCATCCTCAGGTGCCCGGCGGCGGCGGCGAGTGGAGCACCGCGCTGCTGTCCCCGCGCGAGGCGGACTCCGCGGCCGAGGGCCCCATACCCTGCAGGCGCATGCGCAGCGGCAGCTACATCAAGGCCATGGGTGACGAGGACAGCGACGAGTCCGGCGGCAGCCCCAAGCCCTCACCCAAGACGGCAGCGCGGCGCCAGAGCTACCTGAGGGCCACGCAGCAGTCGCTGGGAGAGCAGAGCAACCCCCGCAGGTGAGCGCTCTGCCCCGCCTCCTAGAGCCCCGCCCACAGGCAAGCGCCGCCCCCCGGAACGCCGAGTACCAGCCCCAGGACGTCTCCAAAGTCCTGCCTCCGGGGTGCCCCGCCCACAGGCTAACTTGCCCTTTTGGGAGCCCCTACCGCTCGTGAGCTCTTCCTTCCCTGGGAAAGCGTCCTTCGCTCTCACGGGCTCCGCACACGGGCAAGGCTAGTCCCTAGATGAGCTCCTCACAAGTACGTCCCACTCCTGGGAACCTCGCTTTCCTCCGCTACGGGCCCCTAGGAAAGTCCCACCCCATAGGCGAATCCTGCCGTACAGCCAAAGATCCGGGTGAACCCGGGCTCCCAAAGATCCAGGCCCCCTGGGTTAGCCCTCTCCCAGAGATCGTCATCCTTAGGTTGGCCCTGCATTTGATAAGGTGACTCTGGAGAACGCTGTCATTTGTTGAACCACCCCATAAGCCCCCAACAGTTAAGTCCCGACCACAGGTGAGCCTCATCCTTTGGTAAACAATAAGGAGAATCTCTCTAGAGTGGCCCAGGTAAACCCTGCCCACAGGAGTCACATGCCCAGGTGAGTTACACTCCCACAGGAGAACTGTGCTAGGGAACCCTCTTCTTCAGGTTAGGAGAACCCTGCCCTTAGTGGGCCCACCACTTGTACCAGCAAGACTGACCAGGGAAGGCCAGAGACCCCTCTGCCCTTGCCCCTGTAATTCATGCATGTGGTGAGCTCCAAGACTGAGGAGGTGGATATATCCCTAAGTCAAAGGGAGATAGATAACCTTCACCTGTCCCATCACCCTGCCTAGAATTCCACCATTTGAGCTCCATCCTGTTGCTTTAAGACTTGGAAGAATTAATGAGAGTGTGAACAAATGAGATGCATGCACACAGAAAGCAACAATTAAAATGTTAGATGTGAGGCCTTCACATGCAGAAGTTACCATGGGAATCAGAACAGAAAAGGGGGGGGGGAGTTACAGAAAAGCCCATCACTAAGTGCAAACCAGGTAAAACTTAGTAGAGCAGTTTTAGAGTCCTTTGAGGAAAAGAAACTAAAGCAAGTCAGAAACAAAAAGAAGAGTTAAAGGAAACAAGCTTAGTTCTTCAACTATGAGGGGCGTGAGCCAAGGCTTCTGGGAAGACTTTGACAGAGGGAAGAAAGCAGTAACATAGCACTGATGCAGGGGGGGGCAGTGGCCTCAGAGAAGCCAAGTCTCCTTGGGACAGGGATTTGCTTAAGGGGTGCACAGTGGGACAGAAGGCAAGGAATGGTCTCCAGGTGGGAATTCAGGACACCATTGTCCAGTCCCAGGTCTGTCCCTCTCTGAGTCTCAGTTTCCCCATCTTTAAGTGAGGGGGTTAAGCTGGATGATCTCTGAGACACTTTCTAGTACTGAGATCCCACAGCTCCGTGAATGACCAATGGGCACTGAGGTGGGAGAGGTGGACAGGACCCAGGTAGAGACCTTGAATGAGAGGGAATTAAATAATACAATAGTAGCAATACTTACGGGCACCATCAGTTAGCACTTGCTGTACTCTGGGCTCTTTACCTGCCCCAGTGCACTTTAATCTGCATTACTGAATCCTCAAGCAGGCAGGCACATTGTCATCCCCACTTTATAGGTAAGGAAACTGAGACATAGGCAAGGGGTTATGATTGCCCACGGTCACCCAGTGAGGAAGTTGGATTCCAATCCAAGCTCATCTGTGTTAAGGCCTGAGCTGTTGGGTGCTTGAATCTTCACCCCAGAGCAGTGGTGAAGGAGGAACCCAGGGTCAGATAGATGTGAGAAAAATTGAAGAGCCAGGGCCATGGGAAGTGGTGAGTCTTTGGGAGGCTGGTGGAAGCCATCTGGATATCATGTGGAAACTGATATCTGGAACCATCTGGAAACTGATGCCCTTTGGGCAGTTCTAGCCTGAAATCAAGGCTCTGAACCTTGACCTACCTACGCCATCCAGCCACTGAACTGGGCTGGTATGCTCTGCCTTGGGTTTGAGATGGTCAAAAGTGAGCTTGTGCTGCCACCTTGTGGCTGCAGCAGACATGACAGGTGGGGACCACCTGCACACTCCAGATGCAAGCCTCCAAAAGCTGGGAGCTCTCCCCATGCTCCTTGACCCTGACACCCACCTACTGTCCTTCACTCACCAACACTACACAGGCTGGCAGTGGCTTCCATTTTTCCCTCTGCCACTGGATGACTTTGGCCAGTCTTTTCCCCTCTGGGCCTCAGTTTCCCAGGCTGAACAATGGGTGTGCTGAGCCCTGTCTGCCCCCCACCCTCACCAGGAGTCTGGACCGCCTGGATTCAGTGGACATGCTGCTGCCCTCCAAGTGTCCGAGCTGGGAGGAGGACTACAATCCCGTCAGCGACAGCCTCAACGACTCCAGCTGCATCAGCCAGGTGAGGGTAGTGGGTAGCCAGATGGTCAGTGGGTGTGAGAGCTCTCACCCAAGAGGACAGACATCCAGGATCAGCCCCTGTTGAGCAGTCCCCAGATGTCCGCACTGTGCTTCTGTTTGGTCTTTGTTCCTGAAGCTGCCTGTGTATGTATGTCTGCCCCACTGACTGTCCTGTGCCTGGAGAGCAGTCACAGGGCCTGACATTGCATGAACTAAGCTGAGAGCCCTGAGGGAGGGACCACACCACTGCTATAGACCCAGGAGCCCTGAAGAGAGGTAACTGGAAACGTGGGTTTGAGTCCCAGTCTTGTCACTGATAGTATGAACCCAGGACAAGTCACTCCCTCCCTGAGCCTCAGTTTCCTGATTTACCACAGAAGGGTGACAATTCCTATCTCAAAGGTTGTGAGGAATTAATGAGATAATGAATGTAGTGTTCTCAGAAAAGGGTGCCTAACTTTATGGTTATTATTGTTATTTTGCTGTGTGACCTTGAGTAAGTTGCTTCTCTACTCTGGACCTCCAAGGCCCACCGGCTCAGTGGAAAGTTGGACTTCCAGGGTCCAGACACCTCTGCCACTAACAGCAATAAGCATACTGTGCTGTACTTTTTCATTCTCATAACCACCAACTCCTTGAACCCTCACAGCCACCTCCGGGGGTGGGTGTGCTTATTACTTATATCCCCATTTCACAGATGAGGAAACTGAGGCTCAGATAAGTGAGGCCACACAGCAAGGAGAAGGCAACGCTGGGCAGGGATCCGGGGCTGTCAGACCTAGACCCGGACCCCAGCCTCTGACATATGCACAGCACTTTAGGGTTTCCAAAGGGAGGATCAGCTAAGTTTCAAGGGCTCCCCGCATGGTGTGGATGGGGAGGTGAGGCCTAGAGAAGGCAACACCTGCTGGTAGTAGCAGAGTGAGGCAATGGAGGCGCCAGGTGCAGACCCAGCCTCCTCTCTGGGCAGGAACAGGCCGCAGGTCCCACTGTGTGTAGCCCCGTGGCCCAAGCTTGCACTGCTTAGACCTGGAAGGCTTTTGGACCCCAGCTCCTCACCACTCCATTGTTCCTCGCCTGGCCAAAGCCACCCCCCCATCCCGCTCCAACCCCAGCCCCCTGCCCACAGCACTGTCGTTCCCAAACCAAGGAGACTGACCTCAGACATGGGGAGGAATGGAGCACCCCGGACTCTCTGTCCCTGCTGTCCTCATCCAGGCCCCACCAAATTTCACATGAACAGTTGCCCTGGCCTCTAGGCCTGTCAACTGCACTCTGTTCCCAGTGGCCAGAGGGAGCTTGTGAAGGATGTAAGGCAGATCACACCACATTCCTGTTCCACACCCTCCATGGTTCCCACCTGCCCTCAATGAAAGCCAGACTCCTCACTCAGACTTGTACGGCCTGCCTCTCTCTCACACAGGATCTCAGACTTGCTCTGTCAGCCACCCTGTTCCAGCCACACTGGCCTCCTTTCTGCTCCTCACACACACACCCAATTCCTGTCCTGATTTCTGCATTTGCTGTTCCCTCTCCCAGGAGCACCCCTCTCTCAGATATTTGCTCAGCTGGTTCTTCTCCGTGTTTCTGGTCTTGGCTCAAATGTCACTTCAGGGGAACCTGCCCTATGGTTTTCTAAAGGAGCCCCGAGGGCACTGTTCCCTTACCCTGCTTCATTTTCTTGACAGCACTATCCTATCTGGAATTATATCTGTTTATTTACTTGGTGTCTGTCTCACTCTTAAGACTGGGAGCCCCCTGCAAGTGGGGCCTTGCTGTGTGGTTCCCCATGGCGTCCTTGACCTCAGCACGAGGCACAGGGCACATAGGTGTTTGCTGAATGGGTGGCTTCCCTCCCTGTGTCTCCCATCCTACCATGTTCTCTTGTCCCTCAGTCTTCCTCTTTGTATCTGTCTCCCTCTGTTTTTCTCTCTCCTCATACACATTTTTCTCCGACTCCCTCTGGTAGGTCCCACATCCATGTTTCTCTCTGAGTCTTCCTCTCTCAGACAACTCATCTTCACCTCTGCCTGGCCCTGGCATCTGGAAGGAACACTTTTGTCCTTTGGCTACACAAAAGAGCACATGGAATCAGCCAGGCTGGGGATGCCACCAGGTCTCTGCCACTGCCCTCTGTCCAGCCCAGCCCTCTCCTAGACCAGGGCCCTCTGAGCTCTCAAACCCTTACCCCTAGAAGATTGAGTGATCCAAGCCACATATGTGCCCCTAAAGTCAGAGATATCCCTCTGGCTGTGTCTCTGAGGCCTTGACTCCTGCCAGAAGGAGCCCCCTTCCCACCAGGCACTAGGATATGTAGGCCCTGACCAGGGAAGAGAAGTCTCTGGGTTCTGGGCCTAATCTGTAGATCTGGGGGTGGGGGAGCCACCTGCCTAGGTGAGAGGCAGCAGACAGGGCATCTCCCAGGGGCCAGACCAAAAGAAACATGTGTAAACAGCAGATTACAAATCGTCAGTAGCACCCAGCCCCAGAAGGAGTGAGCCTCCCATCCCTGAAGGAAGCTAAGTGAGACCTCCTAGCACCTAGGCCTCAGCCAGTCTGGGGAGGTTAGACCAGCCATCCACTAGTTCTCTTGCAGCTGAGCCTGAATCCTCTACCCCAGTTCCCACCTTTGGTCTCCCCATAACCCTCCCCCTCTCTTTCCTGCAGATTTTTGGACAGGCCTCCCTGATCCCCCAGTTGTTTGGCCATGAGCAGCAGGTCAGTATGCTTGCCATTCTCTTGTACCCTGATCCCAGAGCCCAGGGCTAGGCCTGACACCTGGCATCTGAGTGGTCTTAGCCCCTGCCCAGGCCAGAACCAGGAAACAGAGCCAGCACCAGGAAAGTCATGTCCAGTGAGACCCACACTCTGCCCTGACCTTCCATTCACTGGCCCTTTCACTTCATTGTTCTGTGCCTCAGTTTCCCCTTCTTAAAAATGGGAAAGAATGGGCTAGTCCTATGGATGGGGGAAGAAATAATCCTGGGATAAGAGGAAGCATACCCTGAGAGTCTTCTAGCTAGGAGACTTTTATTTGGACAAGTTGATGGCCGCGGGCTGGTGGTATTGGCCACCTTTCTTGGGCTCCAGCAAGACCTTTAAGTATGTTGGGGTGTTGGCATGAATGCAGAGACTTTTCAATTTTACAAAACTTGGTGGAGGTGGTGCCAGTCCTGGCACTGTCTGGTTGCCCTAACGGTGCCCCCTTCCCATGCACACCCATCCTGCCCCTGGAAGTGGCCCTCTCCTCCTTCCCAGGCCCCAGCCCCAAGGCCATAAAGAGAGACAGGAAAGGTGCTCCAAGCTCACCCCCTCATTGCAGCCAGCAGTGAACAAGGGACCTGTCCAAGGGGCAAATCTGGGCCTGGCCCCTCATCTCCTGACTCCAGCTATGGATGCCTCGTGTGCCTCCACCCTCATGTCATGGTTCTTGTCAAACGCATTATTCCAGAGGGTCTTTGGGGAGCCCACAGTGAGCCAAGTGACCTCCTTCTCCCCTAACTTCCACAGGCTCGTGGTAAGGATGTGATGTGTTAACATACAAAATTCCAGGGCATTCCCTGCACACAGTATATCCTCAGCGATATACATACCAACAGCCCTGACCCATTGGCCTGCCCTCCAGAGCTTGTGAGCATCTTAGCCAACATTTACAAATCCTTGTACTCACCTCACAGAGCTGCCTATAATAATAGGGACAGGTCACCAGGTACTTACTCTCCTGACACTGTTCTAAGCATGTGATATGAATTATCTCATTTAATCTTGACAACAATCCTATGAAATCTGGTCTATAATTAGTCCCTATTTTATAGATGCGGAAACTGAAGCACAGAGCAGTTAAGTGACTTGCCTACATTCATATTACAAGGAAATGATGGACCCAGGGTTGAAACTCTGGCAGCCTAGTTCCAGAGCTATGCCATGACTGCAGTCCCTAAGCAAGACCTCATTGCCCTTGGCAATCACGAGGGCCTTTCAGTGTACTTCAGGTTATACCTGTGGAAGATAAACACCTATCTCTTGAATACCCACTCTAGATGAGTTTTGGGTATGCCACATGGCCTGCATTTCAGTTTATCAGTATTGTCCGATAGAACTTTCTGTGAAGGTGGGAATGTTGTGTACTACACGCTGTCCAGTAAGATAGCATGAGCAAGTGAAATGTAGCCAGTGTAGCTAAGGAACTGAATTTTTAATCTAAATTAATTTACACCTAAATAGCCACACATGGTTAGCTGCTACCATATTGGACAGCACAAATTTAGAGCTTTCCAAACATATGCTGCAGATTGGGTGATGATCCATCTAGTCGTTTTACCTGATGCAGTGCCAGACAAGTACACAAGCATCCCATTTCATTTAGATAGGAGACACTGACCCAGAGGATAGTGATACTTGGAGGTCACACAGCCAGGTCCAAGGCAGAGCTGGTCCCAGGCCCAGCTCCATCTTTCCTCCACGTGGTGCTCAGTCAACTTCTGCCCTCTCCCTTCTTGCGTAGGCCTCCCCCAGGACTTCCATTCAGTATCCATCCTTTGCCAGCTGACTCCTCAGATTATACTGTGTGGTCTCCAGTTACCATCATGCCCTGAGACCTGGGTCAGACATACCCTTCCAGGACCCTTGGAGAGTATATGGATGGTGGGCCCCTGTATGCCCACACTCTCAACTGCAGATCTGTAGGACCTTGGATGGCCATCTCTAGAGAGACACTTAGAAACCACCTAAACAAGGTTGAACTGGATGTGAGATGGCACATAGCATACACGTCCCCATTCTCCATACTGCCCATGGCAGACATCACTAATCAATCCTCACTGCCACTGCCCTTATTCCAGTTTTATCTTCTCTCACCAGACTATTGGATCAGCTTCATCTCTGGCCTCTGCCTCCATTCCAGACTCCCTTCCCAACATTCATTCTGTACCACAGGGCTACATTAATCTTCCTTAAATTCACATTTAGAGTATTGATTCAGCCACTTCCTCATTGGGTACACCTGGCAAGTATCTTCCCCTCACTGGCCCTTAGTTTCCTTGTGAAAATAAAGGGATTGTACCATACGATGGTAAATATCTAGCACATCTACTGCCACTTCCCATTCCAACATCCAAGGTAGACATTACAAATTGATTATAGCCTTCTTTCTGGCTGAATTCAGATGTGACCTCAAAACCTATCAATTGATCAGTATGGACACACAAGATCTATTAAGTTATCCTTAACATTTTGTCCTGCATTGTAGACATGGGAAAATTGAGGTCCAGAGAAGTGACAGGGGCTGTATATATTTCTTAAGGGTTCCATCTGCCCACCCAGTACCTTGAGTGACATGGGAGGAAAGGGTGGGCTGACTTGAGGCCCCACAGACTCTCCAGCCCTGAAGCTGAGTCATCCACCAAGTGCCCAGTCCCTCCAGAATGGGCACTGCTGACCCCTGACGCCCGCCTTTGCCCGGATAGGTACGGGAGGCAGATCTGAGCGACCAGTATGAGGCAGCCTGCGAGTCGGCCTGCAGTGAAGCAGAGTCTGCAGCAGCGGAGGCACTGGACTTGCCGCTGCCCAGCTACTTTCGCTCCCGCAGCCACAGCTACCTGCGGGCC
Source organism: Neofelis nebulosa (assembly GCF_028018385.1). NCBI lineage: Eukaryota > Metazoa > Chordata > Mammalia > Carnivora > Felidae > Neofelis > Neofelis nebulosa. Next base: position 118,764,470 of record NC_080790.1, read on the forward strand.
ATCCAGGCGGGCTGCTCGCAGGAGGAGGACAGTGTCTCCCTGCAGTCCCTCTCCCCCCCGCCCAGCACTGGCAGCCTCAGCAACAGTCGCACGCTTCCGAGTGAGTACTGAGATGAGGGGGTTCTTTTTGTTTCTCACACGGGGACCTGAGGACAATTCCTGGTAGATCAGATGCGGGGAATGCCTGGGAAGAATCTATGGTGGGCTAGCCAGGGCTGGAGGGATGGTTAGGAGCAAAAGCAAGAGGCGTTGAGACTGAACTTCCCACAAGCTGGCAAATTGGAGGTCAAATGGAGGTCACAGAGGCAGATGTCATCACCAGCAGTAGGGTGAGGGAGTCACAGACTGCTTTGGGATACTTGGATGTTAGGGACTGTCCAGACCCTGGCTCAGAGCAGCCACCTGCTGGTGGGCAGGGCTTACTGCAGCCCTGCCTCCCTGTTGGATTAGCTCAGGTAGACAATAGGTGAACCTATCTGGAGGGTTAGAACCTACAGGCAAGAGGATGGCATCTGCATGGAGCCTTCTCAGAGGGGTGAGTTTGTAAGTTTCTCTCATAGTCACAGAGACAACCTGTCCTTCCTGATACCTGTTCTAAGTCCTCTGGAGACAGTCTATGCCTGATCAGAGAAAAAGGGAACTCTGTGTCACAGAGCAAGCCGTGAAAATCAAGACCAAAGAAAATCATAAACAATTTCTGGTTTAGTATAGAGAGCTTTGATCCTACTCTGGCTAGCTAGTTTTCCTTCCACAGTCTCAGGTTCCTCATCTATAAATTGAAGCATAAGCCAGACCCCAGAGAGCTCCTGGGGAGATGAAATAAGACTGTATGTAGGGAGTGTTCAGGCAGCCTTGCACATGGTGGGAGCTATTATTGCTGGTTCTCAGGCTTGACTCTGACTTTCTTGGCAATCAAAAGCAGTTGGGACTGGATTGTTGTAGGAAAAGAGACATGTTTCGAGTGCTCAATTGGTATTTGATATAAATAAATGAACTTGAATCCTATGGCTGTTCTATGTACAGAAAATTAGTTTACTGAGTGAATGAACTGGTCTTTGCAGGGGGCAGAGCCAGAAACTACTTTGTTTCACTATTGCCTTTCAAACCCTGGGTGATATCTGGGCAGATCCCTGAGATTTTCTCAGTCACTTTTAGACTTTAAGGAATAGTCTCATCTTTAGGTATTAAGAGTCCAGTCTGGACTCACTGCAAGCCTTCAGTCTTATCAACCTCGGATCTTATGCTTCTGCAGGTAGATCCTAACTCAGGCTACGAAGCCCATGGTAGGGAGCTGGGTATGGTGGTTAGTGTCTTCTCTGTTCCTTGTTCACTAGTGGCCGTTTCTGGTCCCTCCAGGCGGGACAGGAAGGTAGCTAAGTGCGGGTGTTGTCTGGTGTCAGGACTTTCTATATAACAGATGCGATATGCTGGCTCTTTCTGCTAAGTCGTGCTTCTGGAGTTTCTTCTGTCCTGCAGGGCCCTCATGGTGCCTCCTTTCCTGACATGGGCAGTCCCCCTCCAGCCCACTGCTGCTTATTCCCCCTTAGTGTCTCCAGCTGCTGGTCCCCCTCCGCCTCACTCAACTTCTCTTTGTTAGGGTACCTGGCCCTGCCAGGCAGTCATCTTGGGCAAAGTCCTCTGATGACAACTCCAGCCGTACTTTCTTCCTTGACTCCCACTTTACCTGTGTGAAAATGAGGCTCTTGCCATGTGGGACTCGGAAAGTATGGGCTTATCTGCTACGGCCTTTCTTCTAGACCTGCTGTCATTGGTAACCATACCAGTCTCTCCATTTCAGAGGTCTCCTAGCAGATGCTGAGGCCCACGTTCTAGAGCCTCCAAATCCAAGGGATCCCTGCCATGCTCTCCCAGGTACTCTGCTACAGTCCCATAGGAACCTCAGGTAAGGGGTCAGATTCCCCATATCATCAGGCCCATGAGAAGTTCTCTAAGCATCAGGTGGGCCTGGGGAGACACATAGCACACCGGCAATTTTTTTCGAATAGACCCTCAGTCCCAAATCTTCTGCAAACCCAATGTCTCACGAATGGACTAAGGATGGGTCATGGACTACATGTCCCAGAACTGTTTGGGTCCCTGCATTGAGCAGCTATTTCTACAATAGTTCTGCATAACAAACAACCACAAAATTAGTGTAATGCAACAATTAACACTTATTTCTTGCTCCCAAATTTGTGGGTCAGCTGGAACAGACCTATTCCACATCTCTCTCATCCTCCTTGTAGAACCAAAGGGATCCTCCTGGCATCGGTGGCCCAGCCAGGGCATGTTCTTCTCATAGTGATGGCAGAAGCATAAGAGAGCAAGCTTAACTAATTAGCACATTTCAAGGCCCCTGTTGGTGTGCTATCTACTGAAATTCTGTTGGCTAAAGGTAGTCATATGACTAAGCTCAAAGGAGACAGCGAGGTACCCTCCTACTTTTATGTAAGGAACTGTATTTTTATGGCAATGGTGTGGATACAGGGAGGGGTGAAAAATTAGGGTCAATAATTGAATCTACTGTAGTCCACTCTCTTGACTACATTTATTCACATCCCTCTCACATAGAAAATACACTTATCCCCAAGACTCCCAAAGTCTCATCCAGTCATAACAGCAGGATCTCATGATTTATGTCAGGTCTGGATGTGGCTTCTCTTGATTGTTTAACCTAGAATCTAAAAAGAAAAAGAGGGAGGTGCCTGGGTGGCTTAGTCAGTTAAGCGTCTGACTTTGGCTCAGATCGTTATCTTGTGGTGTGTGAGTTCGAGCCCCACATTAGGCTCTGTGCTGACAGCTCAGAACCTGGAGCCTGCTTCATATCCTGTGTCTCCCTCTCTCTGTCCCTCCCCTGCTCATGCTCTCTGGCTGTCTCTCTCTCAAAAATAAATAAACATTTAAAAAATGTTTAAAAGAGGCCAAAAATTCAATCAGCCACAGCTCCCCCGACCCTCCCACCAGTCTATCTTGTATGGTTGATCCAACACCTGGCACATCTGGCTTTTTTTTTTTTTTTAATTTTTTTTTTAATGTTTATTTATTTTTGAGACGGAGAGAGACAGAGCATGAACGGGGGAGGGGCAGAGGGAGAGGGAGACACAGAATCGGAAGCAGGCTCCAGGCTCTGAGCCATCAGCCCAGAGCCTGACGCGGGGCTCGAACTCACAAACCGTGAGATCGTGACCTGAGCTGAAGTCGGACGCTCAACCGACTGAGCCACCCAGGCGCCCCACATCTGGCTTTAAATGTAGGGATGTGAACCTCCAATTATTCCTAGTTTGGGGGCTTTAGTCCAAACCAAGACACTTAAGAAAGTATCACGTAGCAACATCTCACACCTACCCAGACCTATGTGCCCACGTGAACCTCCTTTCGTAGACGTACAGGAAGTTGTATACCCTCAGAGCTATATAGGATTTAAAAAATTATAAAAACACATGCACACTGATACTCTCAGATGTATCTGAGATCAAGCATATATACACTTGATCTCTACATATACCTGCATACGCACTCACAGACATGTGTGTCTGCAAGACTCATACCACCTCCACACCTGTGAGGAAGTCGTGCTTCTAGCAGATTGGAGCCATAAGAAAAATTCACCCCTGACATATCTCTGGTCAGCCCTCCCTCAGGTCTCTACAGTGACCACTATATACTTGCTCGTCTCTCCTCCACCCTCTGATCTCCCTTATGCTCAGCAGGTAAACCCACCTGCCTCACAGGGAAAACCAAAGCCACCAGATTTTCAAGCCTGTGCCCAGAGCTGCAGCTGGTCCATATGGTATCTTTGTGCTGGGTTAGGAAAAGGCACTCCCCTCCAGACACTTAATTGCCATATGCCGAAAAATTGTCATGATGCACAATTTTTACTAGAATGAGGTCTTTTACTGCCATCTGCCACAATTTTGTCATAATAAGTATATAATTCAATTATGTCTGTGTTGTAAACAGCACCCCCCTTATATATGTGGCATCCTTAATCAGTAGACCTTGGCAATCTTGCCCATAATGCCCTTCCTCCACATAGACCCACACTAACACCAACACACAGGCCCACCCTCATTCAGCCATTGTTTCCCCACAGGGGTCACCCCTGCTCAGAAGGCTGCCTCCTCCCAGGAAGTGAGAATTCTGGGTCATGCGCACCCCCCCCCCCCACCAGGGCTGTGCTGAGCCCCCAAGTTGCTGAGGGGTTGAAAGTTCTTTGTCACTCTCTCATGGGCATGTATGTACTCAGGCCATATGCAAGAAAGTAGGAGGATATGGGTGAGGAGTGGTTATTGAGGCAGTGAGAGCCTGGAAGGGGAGGACTGGCCTTAGGCAGAACATGGAGCTGCCCACCCACCCACCCACCCACTTAGAGCTCGCCAGCTTCCCAGCTGCCAGTACTGCTGCCACCACCCCCTCTCACCCTCCCTCCCCCTTTCTGACCCAGATTCCACATTCCAGAAATAGCTCTGGCAGGTGACTGGCAGGCAGGGTCAACTCCAGCTAGGATGGGAGGGGAAGCAGCAGCTTGGCTATATATACACGTGCCCCTCTCAGCCAAAGGACCTACCTGGAAGGGGCCACAGGGGTGCCATCACCCCCTCAGTCATGGCCCCTCTTGCCTCCTCTCACCCTCTGGGAAAGAGAAGAAAGAACAAAGAAAATTCTTCCTCCTACTTCCTCTCTTCTCTTCCTCTGCCCAGCTTCCATTAGTGCTCATTCTCCTTTCCTCCCTCCCTTTCTCCATCCCTTTCTTCCTGTTTCCCCTGCTCTCCAACCCCCTCTTCTCATCTTAGCCTTTGGTTTGCCTCCTTCAGCTCTGTTCCCTCCCTATGGCCCCCACTTCCTCCCCTCCCAGTTTCTGGCCCTCTTCCCTCCCTAGCCTCCCCTTCTGTGTCTCTCCCACTCCCTCTGAACCACAAAGGAGGCTTGGCATCACCCAGGCACCCCCCCCCCACTTCCACCCCACCACCCTACCCCCAGCTCCTACCAACTGCATTCTCTGCACCTGCACATTTCCACATGCATGTGTACACATGTACACACACACACACACACACACACACACACACACACCAGATACACATGCTTGGAGGTACTTCCTGTCAGCACTTGAAGCTCTCGGCTGAATTGGATAGTTTCCTAGCCTGGAATATACCCTTGCTCCTTGCTCAGAGCCCTGAGTTCTAGTTTCCTCTCTCCTGTGTCACTCTGGGTGGGTTCTGGCCCCTCCCTGTGCCTCAAATTCTCCATCAATGTTGTGGGTCTTGGGTTTGGAGACCCCTCTCCCTGACTGAATATCTCCCATCCAAGTCATCCTCTGACACCCTTCTTTGTCCCCTGCTGTCTCCCCTAGAACGTTCCCAGTTTCTCCTCTGATTCACTCCCTCCTCCACAGATAAAGGAAGGGAGGCTGACAAAATTCCAGTAAGCAGTCAACCCTCCAGTCAGCCTTGTCCCCCTGAAGCCATCTGCCAGGCCTGGCCCTCCACAATCTCTGGTTATTATACTACAGGCTCCTGTCAGATTGGACACTCCAGTTCCCAGAGTGTCAAGGCTGAGAGGAACCTCAAAGACCATCATGTCCAGAGATTGCAAACAGACTTCAACTGCTGTGTCATCTCTGATCCCTGGAGCCCAGGACTGAGATTTAGTTAAGCAGAGAAGAGTGGCACCACAATCAATTGGTGATGTCTGCTGTGGCCAGAATAGTTACACATATCTGACATTCCTAAGTTAACCCAGTTTGACCTCACATACATATACACATGTGCAGACCTCTTTCAAAGAAACTGCAGCCTAGAGAAGGTGAGTCAAGTCAAGGTCACCCACTTAGTAGGTCAAGGAGCTATTTCTCACCTGGGTCTGCCTGACTCCTAAGCCTTGAGTTTCCCATTATCCTGTGGGTGGGTGAGCCATCCAGGGGGCCTGGTAAAGAGATGTGGCATGGTTACAGGAGTTTCAGGGAGAATTATGTGGCAAGCTGCGCAGGATGGTTTGGAGGTCCAGGCAAGGCAGTGAGGCCTGGGCAGGGGCCACAGGGTGAGAGAATAATAAGAGGATCCAGGAGGCTTTCCTGGAGTGGTGATAAGAGGTCAGAATTCCCTGTTGCTGTACCTCTGCACGGGAGACACTGAGCAGAAGGCAGGCTTCTTCCCAGGGCTCTACCAAGCCTTGGTCCAGGACAGTCCTGGTTAACCAAGTACCTACTGTGTGTTCAGTGCACAGATCATCACCCTTCTAAATCCCGTTTTTAGGCAGACCCATTGAGCCTTCTGGGGGGAAATAGTGACTGGGATTAAGGACTGGTCGACAGGCCATAAAGCCCAGGATTGAGATTCTTGAACAAGGGGCATTTCTTACACCCTTGGGGGTAGAGAGGTCATTCCAGAGGAAGAAAGACTAAGGTGCTTAAATGGAACCTTAGAGCCCCTACTAAGTAGTGGTTAAGGGCATGAGCCTTGCAATCAAGCCACTTTTTCATTGGACAGATGTTTATTGATCACCTACAGTGGGCCAGGCTGTGCTCTAGCCACCAGGGACACCACAGTAAACAAAACAGAAACCCCTGCTTTCTAGGAGAGTACATTATGTTGGGGTGGGGGAAGCAGATAAAATAATAAACATAAGTAACACAAATGTATGGTTTATTGGAAAATAGCCTGGGGGAGGGCATTGTTGCAGCAGAAACAGGATAGCTAGGGTCGACCTCGTTGAGAAACAAATGTTTAAACAAAGACTTGGATGAAGCTGAGGAAGTATGCCAGGCAGGGAGAAGAGGTCCTGAGGCAGGAGGGTGCCTGGTGAGTTGGAGCAGGAGCAGGAGCAGGTTCCCTGTGGCCAGGGTAGAGCAAGACTGATCCTGGCTCTTCCTCAGGGCCTTCTAGAAATTTTCTAAGTAAATCAATTTGAAAATGAACGCTAAGTGAATAGCACAGGTGTAGCATAGCAACTGTGAGTAGGACAAAGTAAGCTAATACTTTCAAAGTGCTTACTTAGCACAGTGTTTGGCATCCAGGTGTCTCCATAACCCTCATTTTCTTTTGTTGTTATTATGCCTCTGTACAAAAATCGCTACAGTGGTATCAGAAACACTGTTTCATCTTATTCAGTAAGATTCTTTTCTCAATTTACATTTATTAAAGAGATGCACAGAGAGGGTAAGGCCTTGCCTAAGTCACCCAGCAAGGCAGGTCAGGGAACAGGAGTTAAGTCTGTGGATGGCAGACCTTCTACAGGTACAGCCTAGAAGGGTGAGGCTGTAAGGAAACGACTCAAGACCAGGACTAAACAAGGAGTGGGGGCCTCGCAGGAGAGAATGGAGAACTGGGACGGCCATGAGACGTGAAGGGAGTGATTTAGGGATTCGGGCAGCCCCTACCGTGCTTTGCCCTTCAGGAAACACACTGAGTGTGCTGCTTTTATTTTGCCGAGGACGACTCAAAGGCTCAGGGAGACTGAAAGAGCATCTCATACAAGGTCACAGAACCCTCCAAAGGGTGAGTAGGGATTCGAACCCAATCTAGAGGACTCCGTATGAGGGCAGCAAAGGGAGGATGAGGGGAGGGGACAACTAGAAACACTTAGGGCGTAGAGTCCATAGTACTTGAGGTCTAATTTGACCATGCAGGGTTAAGAAGACCAGCTTAGGCTGCTTGCTGTGACCCTCAGTTTCCCCCGGTGACAGCGAGGTGTCGCCACAGTGACCTAGTGCGAACTCACACCGCTCTTCCCCCGGCACAGAGCATGCGTCCCGTTCCAGCTGGAACCGGTTTGGCGGGGCGGCTCGAGGGGCGGAGCCCCCGGTGCTCAGGCATGCGCGTGCCGACGTGGGCGCGCGCTCGCTCTCACGGTCCGTGGGCCTGGGCGTGGGCTGGCTGAGCGCGCCGCGCGCTTGCGCGCCGGGCCACGTGCCAAGGGGGCTGCGCGCGTCCCCGCCCGCCCCTGGAGTCCCGGGAGGCGCGCGCGCGCGCGGCTGACGCGTGGGGCGGGGCGGGGCGGGGCTGGCGCGGGGCTTTAACCCGGAGGCCCCGCCCCTCGGGCGTACAAAACCGGAGCCTCGGGCCGGGCCGCGTGAGGGAGGAGGGTGAGTGCCCGCCGCTGGCCGCAGCTGCCGCCAGCCTCGTCCGTCACTCCGTCCGTCTGTCCGGTCCACGTCGTCGCCGCTGCCTCCTCAGCCCGGACGCCCGGGGCCCGCCCAGCGCCGCCCGGAGCAGCCGCGGCCCCGCGAGGAGACGGGCGCCGCCCCCGCCCGGCCCTGCCCCCGCCCTCCTCCCCGTTTGTCCGTCCGTTCGTCCACCCGCCCGCTCGCGCTTCCGTCCTTCTGTCCGGCTGCCAGCCTTCGGGCTCGTCTCCCCGCTCCGCCCGCTTTGTCTCTCCCCGGCTCGCTGTCTCTTTGTCTCTGCCCTCGCGGTGCCTCACAGCCCCTCCCTCGCGCCCGGATCTCGGGTCCCCCTCAAAGCTCTCCGCTCATCCCTCGGAGCCTCCCTTTCTGAGCGTCCCGTTCCTCGGGACTCCCCCTCACGGTGTCCCCACATCTTTGGGGGCCTTTCCTTCAGAACACCCCCCTCATTCCCCCACGCCTCCCCTCTGAGATTCCCGCACATCCTTTGGAGGGGTCCTCCCCTCTGTACCCTCAAATCCCTGTGGTCTTGCCCTCCTCTTAGCCCTCCTTTCCGCGGGGTTTTCCCTCTTGGTGCCCCCCCAAACACGCTGGGACCTCCGACATCCCTTAGGTACTCCTTTGGACCCCCCAAAAGCTCCCCAGCTCCCAGACTTCACCCCTTCCTGCTATCCCTTGGTTTGTCTCCGTGTCTGTCTCTCCTTGTTCTCTCTCAGGACTCTGTGGCCCCCAATTCTGGGGATTGGGGTCCTCCGCTTTGCTCTCCCTGCCTCTGCCCCCGCATCTGTCTTGGTGGCCTCGCCACTCAGTGGCTCTTGTGCTGAAGGCCCCCTTTTGAGCCCGCTCCTTTGCCCAGGGCTCTTGACCCCTTTGCTTTCTCTGCCCCTTGTCTCCCTGCTTTCTGCTCCCTTGTCTCTCCCTCTCCCCTTTTCTGTCTTTGCCGGGTCTCTGGGTCTCTGACCCCCCTCCGGCCCTCATGGCTTTGTGTCTGGAGCTCTTGAAGCAATGTGAGTGGTGGGGTGTCCGGGTCGGGCCGGAGTCCGCCCGCAGGCTGGCCGCGGCGAGGCTCCATGGGGTTGGTGCTGGGGCTAGGGCTGGCGCTGGGGCAGGAGGCTCTGGGGCCTCCCAAGAAAGGGGCAAGGAGGGAGGGGCCAGGCCTCCTGGCAGAGGTGGGAGTGGGGGGCCTTCTGCTCTGAGGCTTCTGCTTTGAGTTGCTTGAGTGTGTGGAGGGTGCCATGGGCTGGACGTCCTACTGGCTTGGTCCTGCATGGCCTGGCACTTTGTGATCGCTTGTGGGCAGGCCTGGGCTATTTTGGAGCTGGCAGGATGTGATATCACTTGGGCGTTTATTTAGACCCGGCTGGGGGGGTGGGGGCTGCGTTCTTGCCAACTTGAGTAATGAAATTTTGCAGGGGGGTGCGGTCTTCTAGGCAGCTGGGCTGTAGGGTTTGTGGCCAGAACTTTGCAGGCCACCAGACTGGGCAGGTGAACAAGGGACTGTGCTGCCTTAGTCTTGCTGAGACTCTCAGGATGACGGGAGAGAGGAGTTGTTCTTGATCTGACCACCCTTGAGTATTTCTTTTGGTGATCTAAGAACTCTGGGCCTTGATTCTGCCGACTTCATGCTGTGAGACCTTTGATCACTCCAAGCCTCAGTTTCTCTATCTGTAGAAAGGGAATAACTGTGCTAGCCCCACTGAGTTGTGAAGATCAATGAAACATCTGTAGACATGATTTGTGAAGTGTCACTGTGTCTTTAAACTGAGCCCCCCCAGAGGGAAAACAGCTTGCCTAGGGTACACAGCTGGTTCGTGGCAGAGCTAGGACAGGGATCCAGCCCCAGACTCCTTACCCAGAGTTCTTTACCCTTCGTTCCATTACCACCTGATTATTCAGGATTACGCCTGCCTTTCCAATAGGGCAGGGAGCAAGCCGTCCCTTATTTATGCTCTGATTCCTGGTTGCTCTTTGTCAGTTTGCAAAGGTAGGCATGTGTGCATAGCTGGATGTCTGTGCTGGGAGACAGTTTGATTTTCCATATTCCATCCCATCGTTTTTTGAGGGTGGGCCCTGTTTGGCCAGTGGCACTTGGGAATAAAGTGAGTCAGTTTGTAGTTGTGAGCCTTTGCTGCTTTTCCTGCTTCTCTGCAGAGTGGGGGAACAAAGGTCCCAAGTAGGAGCGGCCCCACAGACACCAGGAGTCTGCTGTCAAGGGGCCTAGGATGTCTTAGAACTTTGGAGCAGATGAGATCAGCTGTTGTAACACTCTTGTCTTAGAGACCTATAGGGACCTATAGAGGGTTGAGCAAGGACTCCTGGTCCTCTTCTATGACACTGCCTCTCAAGAGGTCACTGTCAGGCTGGTGTCCCTTGCCCACTGGTGTATAATGACCATTTCCAACATCCATTGATCTTTTTACTCTGGGCCCTGTGCTTGACACACTATACAGACTACTTATGATGGGGAGGAAGAAGGGCTTGGTGTTTGGCCTGGAAGTAGGGGATCTGGATTCTGGTCTCCATATCTTACTCTCAGGGAGGCCACTTTCCCCTATGCTTCAGTTTCCTTGTCTGTAAAATGGGAATAATAGTCTTTTGTCCTAAGGCTGATTCTGAAATCACAAAATCCCTAAAGAAATTCTGTGAGGCAGGATGCCAAGGTTCTGTTCCTGGCTGCGGTAAGATGCTGTGCGACTTCAGACAAGTGTCTCTCTCTCTATTTTTCTTTCTGAAAAATGAGGGGGTTGGATGGCATGGGCTTTTTGGTGCTTCCACCTCCAGCATTTGAGGATTCTAAGGTAACTCAAAGGTCACCTATTTGCACCTGCATCTCATCTTACCTGTTAAAGGTGTGCTTGGTCACAGAACTAGAGGGAGAAGGTGTCGAATGCTGCAAGATGTGTGCTGACCATGTGCTGTGGGGTTTCATAGAAGAGAGCTCCTGTCTGGGCAAAAGGTTCAGAAGAGCTTCCAGGAGGAGGCAGTGCTTGAGTTGGGCCTCTATACCAGGCATGTTCTGCCTTTAATACAGATTGTTTCAGAGAGTAGAATTAATGTGGGTTTTAGAGTCATAAACACCTGGTTTTAATTGGTCTCCATCACTCATTCACTGTAATCTTGGGCAGGTTACTTTCTTTGAGCTTCAAGTTTCCTCATCTGGACTCAAGATATTTACACTACAGCATTGTGGTGAGGATTAAGTGAGATTATATGTTTAAAAAACACCTAGTACACCATAGGCACTTAATAAATGTGAACTTTTATCTCCCAATAATATCTGGGTCACTTTTTTCTTTGAGGAAACAAGACAGAGACCCAGCCTCTCCCCACCCACCCCAGGCCTCCCCCTTCCCCCTGGTGTTCAGGTTGAGGTAACAAGGAAAGCACCTGACTGTTGCAATAAATAATAGGAGTAATCCTTTAATCTCTCACTTGCTTTGCGAGGCATTGTGTAATCTGTCAGGTTCTTTCCTGGCCATTGCTTCTCACAACAGTCCTGGGAGGAAGTCAGAAGCCATTGGAGTTCTCTCTGCTTCACAGGTGAATGAAGAATAGGGGGCCCAGAGAGGGACAGGAACCTGCTCAGGGTCCCACAGCATGGCAGTGTCAGAGTGGGCTTGAGCGTAGCCCTCTTGACTTTTCTTCTTCCGCAGCTTTGCTCCATATTTATCGCTTCTGCCTCATAGCCTGTCCCTCAGGCCTCCTTCTCTGGGTCTGGTATCTGTTCTGCAAGGAGGGTTTGCTTGACTTTTCCTCAGCCCCTGAGCTCTTCTCAAACTTAAACAGGACTAGCTTTAGGCTGGGTGGAGACTGAGTCACCATCTTCCCTGGCTGTGTCATCCTGAGCAGCAAGTAGACACACCCAGAGGGCCAGAGACTTGCTGGTTGTAGACAACAGCATGGCAGGCTTTCCTCCCAGAAGTTCAGATTGGCTCAGGAACGTCTCTCTTTGGGCTTTTAGGGAACGGCTGCAGCGGTGGCTCCCAGGGATCTGGAAGCATGAGCAGCATTGAACAGTTGTTGCCTGGCCTTTCCTGCCCCAAGCCTTTATTTTTGCTGTACCCTCCCTGTGGTGCCCTCTCTTCCCGTAGAGGCCCACATTGTCAAATGCTGCCACCTCCTCCAGGAAGTCTCTGAAACAGACTGTGAATTCTGTCCCAGGTCCATACTTGTAGAAAAGTGGCCGTTGCTGAAAAGTGGTCACTTCACCTCTCTGCACCTCAGTTTCCTTATATATAAAATTTAGGTCTCTTAGCTTTATAAAGTTTGGGTTCCCCAGAGAGTCTTCTTTGGCAGGTGTAGGGGCAGGAGTCAGCTGTTCAAACCTGATGCTGCTCTGATGCTGAGAGCCTGTGGGCTGCACTCTGGGAAAAGCTGAACTGAGCGTTTCCTGGGTTTGTATCACAGCTTGGCTTGTCCCCCACTGCGTGACCTTGGATTGATCAAGTTTTTGTACCTCAGTTTTCTTCTGTCATGTTGGGATGGAAACCCCTTCCTCACAGGTTGCTGTGAGGATAAGAACTTCTGTGGTAAAGGCCCCTTAAGAATAAGGAACTTGATGCTACAGTGCCATTTACCAGGTGCCAGGGACTGTGTTAAATGGTTTGTGGCATCATCTCACCGTATTATTGCAGCAATCCTATGACGCAGATACCATTATTATCCTCATTTTACAGGTGAGGAAACTGGCTCCTCCTCATCTTTGTTTTGGGCAGGATTTGTTGTTTCCAGAAGCAAGTTACCCTTCCCTTGCTTAGCCCTGGCAGCAGACACTGTCAGACCTGGCCAGGGTGAGGGCTGTGGAATTGAACACTTAGACAGGAACGCAGTCCTGTCATCAACAGGAATTTAATGAGGTTGATGAGGTGTGCAGTCTCATCACCTCTCAGATTCCTGGATTTCCCAGTCCTGGCTGTGGCTGCCTCTCCTCCCTCCACCTGTGTTGGAATCAGCTGGTTCCTCACCCACCCACTCCTGGGAACCAAGGCTATCTTAAAGACAAATAATATCCATATTCTACAGCTAAAAGATTGTTTCTTGTTTCTCAGCGAAGAAGCAGGCCCAGGTAAGGGTAAGGACAGGGATGTGCCTAGGATCCCAAAATAAGACCATGCCAGGGCTGGACAAGAACCATGGCCCTGCCTGCCCACCTAGGTCACCATTTCTGTGTATTGCTGGCCTAGGTCACCCGGTGGAGAGTGGGAACACTGAGGTTTGGTTTGGGGAGTTAAGTTTCCTCATAGGACAAAAGGGGGAGAAATGGTCCCAAGTGGAGCTAGACTTGGCTCAGCCTGGAGCCAGATGGGCTTGGAAAGCACTTTCTGACCAGGGCCCTGTCCTCCCAGCCCTGGGCTGGGCTCTGAGAGGCTGGGAAAGAACAGACAGGGCCTCTGCACTTGGGAACTTATGGTCTGACAAGGGAGACAAGGCCTACAATTATGAGAGACTGTGTGACAGTCTGTAATTAAGCGTCTGCTGAAGAAAAGCATTGTTTGGGAAGGAAGAAGTGAGTGTGTGCCAGAGGAAACAAGAGCCCTCTTGAAGGGGGCTGGATTTGCAGAGACAGAGGGTGGGGCTGACATTCTAGCGAATGGTTTGTGCAAAGGCAGAGGTGCGGAGGCTGGAAGGTAAGCATGTATTTAGGGAAAGGGTGAGTAGACCAGTTTTGCTGATGCATCAGGGCTCTGGATGAAAAATCTGGGAGGGGCCAGGAAGTTGTAGGCAACATTGGACATCAGCTGAAAAGCAGAGGCTTTGGGGAGCCATGGAAATTTTAGACCAGGGGTAGCACAACTCCCCCCCCCCCCCCCCCGCCAACCCTCCGCCAAGAAGGTGAATCAGGCTGAATGAATTGGAATGAATGAAAATGATGACAGAGAGGAAGCATTGCAAGAATTCAGCTGAAAGAAGAGGGTGAGGTTTGGGTGGAGCCCATGGGATGGGAAAGGACATATAGGGTAGCAGGGGGTGTCGTGCTCTCTCAAGAGAGCCTGTCTGGGGGTTTGATGGCCCAGGGGGAAAGATGTTGGGTGTTGCTGCTTTGGGGGAGGAAATAACAATCTGAGCAAATTGCTTATATAGCTGCAATGTGCCAGGCTCTGTGCCAGGGCCTCCATGGGTGCTGTCGAAAATCCTTACACCAAGCTGGAGGCAAAAGGACTTACTGACCTCCTTTTACAGATAAGGAAAATGGGGCTCAGACCCAGGGCTGACTGTCTGCATACTCTGACTCTTACCACAGTTCAGCTCTGCTTCTTGGAAAAGAGACTCTTACTATCAGGGTTCCAGGAATCTGAATCTTCTTGCCTGTTGAATTGGGGGCACACAAATACATCCCCTAAAGCCTATAAGCCCTTACTCTCTAAAGATCAGGAAAGTCGGGGCTGGTGCCAGTTTAGAATTTCTTCAAGGTAGGAGAGTCAGGGAAGTGAGGGGCCTTCACATCATCAGTTTTACTCACCAGGCTGTGAGCAGCCTCCAGAGTTGGACTTCATATGTGTCTAGTCCAACGGTGGCTCGTCCGTGACTGGGTTCATTGGGATTCTCAGCCAGCTGCCACTAGAGAGGGTGTTCCCTGGCCCAGCCAGAGGAATCAGCCACCCACAAAGACAGGAGGGGACTTGTCCCAAGTTGCTCTTGACACTGGAGAGCCAGGTGATGGAGCCCAGTTCCCATTTCGCAGGCTGCAGCCAAGGATACTTCCTGGGCAGAGAGAAGGAGAAGGGAACTGGTACTTAACGAGCAGCTTCCATGGGAGGCAGCAACGGGTAGGTCCCACTGCACAGCTAGGAAACTGATGGCTTGGCCAATCATTCTCCTCCTCTGTGTGTCCCCCTGAGCTGGACCTTGGGTCATGAGGCAGAGCAACCACATGGCAGGCACATCCTCTGTGCTCTGCTCACTCCCCTTCTTCTTTGCCTCCCTGGGAGGTAAACACCCCCAGGACCCATATGCCAGTCTACTTTGGCAAATGTTCTCTGAGCCCAACTATATACAAGATATGATTGTAACTGCACCCATCTTTTTCATACCAAAATCTAGACAAAGGTTTTGATGAGGGATTTTTGTTCTGCTTCTGAATAGACACAGCCTCTTGTGAGAAAATACTCAGACATTGGAACAGTGGACTAGAGCAAGCAGCCTGTACTGTCGCTTTCAATTGTAGTAATTCATTTGATTAATGCTTTACCATTTGCCCCATGGTTTCTCACAAATTTGACCATCCATACATATATTCATTCTTTTTCTTTTGTTTTCCACGTGTTGGTTCTGGATCCTTAATATTTGTTTAGCCTATTTTTGATTTGCAAAGTACTTTCATCCACTTTATCTCAGTAGATCTTATACACCTCTGGGAGGTCATTACTATTCTTGTTCTCCTTGTTTTCCAGAAAGTGACTTGACCAAGGTTACTCTGGGATTCACTGGCTGAGCTGTTCATTCATTCAACAAATATTTAAGTGCCTGCTGAGTGCCAGGCAGCGAGCTGGCCTTGTCACTACAGTGGCAAGCAGAGCAGTCTTAAGAGACTTAGTCACTCACCTCCCAGAGTGCACAGTATCACTGAGGTCTAGCCAGGATTTACCCCAGCACTCCTGACCCGCACCCTGGACTCTTTCCACTGCAGACCCCTGTAATTTGGGCTTGTGGCTTAGATCTAGATTGTTGTAGTCTGTGAGCCCTGAGCCTAGAGCATTGTGGAAAAGCAAGCCAAGGCAGCAAATTTCTGCAAACTGAACTTCAAAAGTGACAAAAGAGGTCTTCAGTCATGACTTAATTAACAAGAAGGTGAGGAAGGGCATCTCAGCAGAAGGCCATCTGCTCCTTCTCCTGGGGGACAAGGGGTGGGGGAGTTGCCCAAGGGCTGCTATACTCAACATCCTGGCCTGAATTTTCTCCAGCTTCCAAATATTTAATTACAGTCTGCACAGGTGTGGAGCCCTATGGCCATGTGCTGAGCTGGGGACCCTCTCTTGCCTCCTTTAATATTAAATGAGATGAAATAAAGGCAGATCCTAGAATTTCATGCCTAGAAAGGACTCTGGCCCAGCCCCCTCAGGTCTCATGAGTGGGAACCAAGCATTAGAGAGGAAGGGACTTGGTAGGATCCCATTTTGAAAGAAATAATCCTTCCTCTTCCCATCTTACCAGCCTTACATAATAATTTCCCTATTGCTCCCTGTAGGAGCTCTCTCTTAGCTGAACCTGTTCCACAGTCAAGCCATATTCACATCTTCCCTATGCCTTAAGACCAAGTTTTTTATGAGTCTGACATTTTCCCCCTGCCCAGAGCCCTATGATGTCCAGGCTGCCTCCATCTACTGTCAGAGGCTGACCACCTGTTCTACAAGGCTAGACCAGTAGAGGCTAGGCCTCAAAATCCAGATGCCTGGGCCCTGAGACACACAAGAGGTTTCTTTGGGTGCATTTTGCTAGAGTTATTTTTATGTGTAGAAATTACATTTTTATTGAAAAAGCAATTTGTGTATGTGGCTAAACTTTCAAACTTTGTAGAAAAAAGTGCCCAATTAAAAATTAGGGTCTCTCCCACCTCCATTCCTCAGTGATCACTGGGAACAGTCTTGATGTTTCCTTCCAGAAATACTCTTCATATATGGGCAGCTATGTCAATAGCATCCTTTTTTATTACACAAATGGTGGCATATTCTCTGCCTACAGCCTGCTGTTTTGTGCTTTGTCTTCTTCACACAAGTCTAACTATGTTGTAGATGTACACAGGTCCATGGCCTCCTTTTCCGTGACCATGTGACAGTCTGTCAGTGGATGGACCACCAGCTGTTTGTCCAGTCCTCTGCTCAAGGACATTTAGGTTGTTTCCAGTGTTGCTGCTGTGAGCATTGCTGCAGCGAGCACCCTTCCCCACACGTACGTATGCCTGCATGTATGCCTGTGGAGCTGTGGGAACCATTCCTGCAAGTGAAATTGTTGTTGCAAAGAGTCTATGCACCTAAAATTTTGCTAGATGTTTTTAAAAATGTTTTTTTAATGTTTATTTACTTTTGAGAGAGAGAGAATGCACGAGTGTGAGTGCAGGAGGGGCAGAGAGAGAGGGAGACACAGAATTCAAAGTAGGCTCCAGGCTCTGAGCTGTCAGCACAGAGCCTGATGCAGAGCTTGAACTCATGAACCGTGAGATCATGTCCTGAGCTGAAGTTGCACGCTTAGCCAACTGAGCCACACAGGTGCCCCTGCTAGATGTTTTTGAATTACCTTCTTTTGCATTCTGAAAATATGTATTTTTTAAAAAGCACTCTACCTCCCCTGGATTCAAATTCATTTCCTTGGTTGAGAACAGACTTTTCCAGTTCAGCCCAGACAGGGGAAGGGGGTTGGCCAGTGTCACCCAGTAGTCCTCAGCCAATGATGTATTTCCAGAGTAAGGTGCTGATGGAAGGAAGTGAGAAATGAAGGGAAGAAATGGGCTGGAGGGGTGACAAGATGGGGCCAGGATTGGGTGGAGGGAATTCTGTTGTAGGTACCTTGGGACCTGTTTATGACTTGGTCTCCAGGGAGAAGCATCCTCCCTCCCACACTGTATCCTCCTTCCTATGTTTCTCTGGCTTGGGCTGCACCTGCTTGGCAGCTGCTGGGCCAGTGAACTCATTTATTCAGCAAATATTTACTGAGCTCCCGAATACCGGTGCAGGCTTGGCCACTATGTCCCTGCCCTTCTCTGACCCTCAATTTTCTTCATCTGAAAAATGGGGAGGCTCATCCATACCTTTCTCATGTCACGAGGCTAGTGGGAAAATTTGGTAAACCAGCCAGTGGGGAAACCCCATAAAACAGATTATAGTGGTCTTAGCTAGACACTGTGCCAGGCACCCTGGAGTCACTGAGTCTGATGTTTGGACCAGTCCTGAGTAGGCTACCGTCAGTCTTAATAGATGGCTGGGGCAACTCTTGGTGGGTGTCTCCAATTGCTATGCCAGGACAGAGTCAGGCTCATGCCTAGGATGAATTTGATTTGCCCCAGGATGCTGGAACTCCAGGGCCTGCTCAGGATGAAGGTGATTGGGTGACAGGCGAGGAAGAGGTAATCAGGGAGACCAGGAGGGTCCCCATGCTGCTGCCAGTTTTGCCTCCTCTGAGCCAACAGGAAGGTCCTTTAGAGTCCCCCACAGGGCATTTCTGCCACTCCCTTTCAGCCTTCAGCAGTGGTAGGATGAAGAAGGGGAAGTTCTATAATTTTTCCAGTTTAAAATGACTAGTTTAAAATCACCAGCCTAGTTCCTTCCTCCCATTTTATCAATGGGAAAACTGAGGCCTGGAGTTGGTCTCCTCCCAGGTGTCCCAGTGAGTGGGCAGCCTTATTGGGATTAGAACCCAGGTGTTCAGCCCTCCCAGGCCTTAACCCTCACTGTCTTTCCCACATCGTCCCAGTCTTTAGTTTCACTTTGGGGTTAAAACCCAAAGTGAAAGAAAAAGGCAAAGCAGGAAGCAGCTGCTTTCATTCAGACCCAGCCCAGGCTGGGACTGGCCCTGGGGGACCCAGGCCGAGCTGGCCTTTTCTCCCTCTTGCTCTGGAGGCCCTGGGGAGGTGGAGGGGGGTGGGGCAGCAGGGTCCAGCTGGGAGAGGCGCCAGGCTACAGACAGGCAGTGGCGTTCTGGCCTGTGCTGTCTGGGAGACGGCCAGTCCGACGAGTTTCCTGGTGACAGCCTCACCCGGGTGTGGCCCCAGGTGAGGAGCTACTACCTTTTAAACTCCCGTCCTGGAGCAGGGCTGAGCTGGGCTTATGCTGGCCTGGGAAAGAAATCCTGGCTTCCCAAATCCAGCTTCCACAGAACAGTCCCATTCTCCCTGAAGGTAAGAGCTAGGGCCCTGTCTCTACTGTGAAGACTTTTAAACTTTTGGTCACTTTGGGGCAGGTATTTACCTCAACTCCTGGCAGCTTCTTAAGGACCCAGATGGCCTGAAAGCCTTTCTACCCTGGTTCTAGTCCCAGTCTCAAGAACTTGGAAAGGACAGAGGTTGGGGGAGCAGGAGCCATGGCTTCTCCTGAGTGTTTAGGTAACTTCAGGCAAGATCCTCTCCCCTCTGGGTTTCAGATTCCCCATTTGTTTCTTGGCAGGAGGAGCTCTTTCTAGCTCTGCCGTTCAGTTGAATCAGTTTTGATCCCTTGGAAGCTAGGGAGTATCTTAACACCTGATTTGGTTGGCCTGTATATTTCAAAGATTAGCTGGGTTCTTAAGTTCCTGTGCTTTTTCTAAGAAAATTCTCAGCCTTGCCAGAGCAGATATGGTATCAATTTTGTTGCTCAACAAATAACAATTTCAGTGTACTTCTCTTCTCTGCACAATCACGGGGTCCCCAAGCACAAAGCCATTTTGGTTCAAGTCCACTCCCTGAGGGCTCACGCCGAGCACATGGTAGGTGATCAGGTAGGCCTAACTGTGTTAAGGCTGAGCCAGGCACTGGGGGAGAAGCCCACACCCCAGAAGTCTCACAGACCTGTAGTTAAGATCCTGGCTCTAGTGACATACTGCTGGAGTTTAGATCCTGGGCTGCCACCAAGAGCTGTGAGACCTTGGGCAAGTTGCTTAACCTCTCTAGACCTCAGTTTTTTCATTTGTAAAATAGAGATGATAATATTACCTGGCATTAGTCTCAGCATGTGGACAAGAGAAAGAATGTGTGTAAACCACTGAGCACAGTATCTGGTACAGAGGAACCACTTAAAAAATGTTAGCTGCTGCTGTTATTGATACTCAGGGGGAGAGAGAAGACTTGAAATAGCTAAAGACTGTCCATGTCCCGTGCCTGGAAAGATGTAGGTGGACTAGATGTGGTGTTTGGAGGGATATCAAGTTTTGTCTGCCAAGTGCAGTGCTCTGATGGGGACTCTGGAGTGAATTGAGGCAGGCTTTAGAGAGAGGGTGACCTTCAAAACCTCAAAAGCTGGGTAGGATCCAGGTGGTGGAGATTTTGAGAGGAAGATACCCTGGGGTCTGGGGGTGCTGTGGGTAGGGGAGGGGAAGGGAATCAGGGAGGAATGGCAGGGGTTGGCTGCCCAGGGCCAGGAGAGCTGAGATCAAGCTAGAATGCCTGCTGAGGGCCATCAGAGTCAACTAGGCACTCAGAGCCAGGGTTTGTCTCTGAAGGGTCATCACTCCTTGAACCAGTTTCCTGCTGGGACCTATTATTGAGTGTGGTGTGAATAGATATGATAGTTCCAGCTTCTCCTGGAACTTTCTTGCCTTCCCAGGCTTCGTGCGCTTCATGATATGGTGTTGCCCTGCACAGGGGTGTGGTAGCAGTCCACAGGTGTCTGCCTGCCTGGGGACAGTTTGGCCTGGGGTAGCATAGGAAGAGTGGAACTTGGCTGACAGCACCTGTAACAGCAGGCTGCCTCTGCTACTGCTGCCCCAGCAGTTTCCACAAAGGGGGCGCGCATAACAAGTGTATGGAGACACTCATTAGAAGAGGGTTTGGGTTCATCCCAGCCAATTCCTCCCTCCTCACAAGCCAACCTCCAAACAACCACCCCCTCTCTTTCCAAAGAGTCAGCCATTCTTGTGCTCAGAGTGCCAGGGGTGAGCCAGAGGAGGGTAGGGAACAGTTCAGACTTGGTCTCTTTCCTCAAGGAGCTTCCATTCAGCTTGGAGTCCCCATCCAAGAAGGTGACAAATATACAAGATACTCTCTGCTTGTGATAAAGAGCCTTGAGGGGCGCCTGGGTGGCGCAGTCGGTTAAGCGTCCGACTTCAGCCAGGTCACGATCTCGCGGTCCGTGAGTTCGAGCCCCGCGTCAGGCTCTGGGCTGATGGCTCGGAGCCTGGAGCCTGTTTCCGATTCTGTGTCTCCCTCTCTCTCTCTGCCCCTCCCCCGTTCATGCTCTGTCTCTCTCTGTCCCAAAAATAAATAAAAAAAAAAAATTGAAAAAAAAAAAAAAAAAAAAAAGAGCCTTGAAGGAAACAAATAGGTGCTGAGAGGGAACTGAGGATGGGGAGGGCATGTCAGGGAAGGTGAGGTGACCAGTGGGAAAGAGGAAGTCAGGGGCAGATTGGGAACAGCAGGGCTCAGGACCCTCAGGTAGAAAGTGTTTAGCATATTGAGGGAATAGGGAGAGGTTCTGTTATATCTGGAATGGTCTGCAAGGTCAGGCAGGGCCTCATCAGTCTCCGTGACCTTGTTTGCTCTGAAGCAAACAGCTTTCTTGCCCTGTAGGAGCCAGAGCGTCAGTGAATCAAGAGGTGTTGTTGTTTTTGTTTTTTTAAATTAACATCAGAACTCCCAAATACTGACCTTCTGATTGGTTTTCATACTGATCCTAAGTCCTCAAGAAAAGGGTTCTTCAGCACTCCCTATTTATTGCTAATTTCCTTTCACATACCACCTCATGGTTCACAGGTTTTGTCGCTTCTGTTGGCAGCTTGTTGCAGGTTGCAGTTATTGCTGTTTTTAGAGGTAATACAACAGAAAGGTTAAGTGACTTGCCCAAAGTCACACAGCTTAATCAAGATTTGAAGGTTTTTTAAATTTTTTTAATTTATTTTTTAATGTTTTTCTTGATTTTTGAGACAGAGAGAGACAGAGCATGAGCAGGGGAGGGGCAGAGAGAGAGGGAGACACAGTCTGAAGCAGGCTCCAGGCTCTGAGCTGTCATCACAGAGCCTGATGCGGGGCTCGAACTCATGGAGTCTGAGATAATGACCTGAGTGAAGTCAGACGCTCACCCGACTGAGCCACCCAGGCGCCCCAAGATTTGAAGTTTTGGTTCACTGTTCTTTTTATTCTACCACGCTACTTCTGTGTAAGAAGGCCAAAGCAGAAGTTTCTATTTTTAGCAAGGTTGCAACTCTAAAATGATCACAGTTAAAAAGTGTCGTATGGGGCTCCTGAGTGGCTCAGTTGGTTGAGCATCCAACTCTTTATTTCAGCTCAGGTCATGATCTCACGGTTCGGTTCATAAGTTCAAGCTCTGCATCTGGCCCTGCGCTGACAGCATGGAGCCTGCTTGGGATTCTCTCTCTCCTTCTCTCTCTACCCTTCATCTGTGTCTACCCACTCTCTCTCTCTCTCAAAATAAATAAACTTGAAAAGTTTTGGTATGGAATGCCATAATAGTAATTGTGTCCAGGTGATGAGATTAGAATGACCTTTTTTCCCTTATCTTCTACAATGTTATTTATAGTTCATTCTTTTTTTTTTTTTTTTTTTTTTAAAGAGAGAAGTGTGCATGGGCGCAGGGCAGGAGCAGAGGGAGGGAGGGAGAGAGAGAGAAAGAGAGAGAGAGAGAGAGTATCTTAAGCAGCCTCTGTGGCGATGCAGGGCTCCATCCCAGGCTTGTGGGATCGTGACCTGACCCAAAATCAAGAATCAGATGCTCAACCAACTGAGGTGCCCCTGAATTCTTTCTTTTTATTTCCCTTTCTTGAATATCAGGAAGGAGATTGTAGGCAGATTATAGATCAGCCCCTTCTCACAAACACATTTAACTCAAAGTTGAAATTTTAAACATTCATGTTATAAGTTTTTAAAAATTTTTTTTTTACATTTATTTATTTATTTTTGAGAGACAGAGACAGAGCACAAGTCGGGGAGGGGCAGAGAGAGAGAGGGAGACACAGAATCCAAAGCAGGCTCCAGACTCTGAGCTGTCAGCACAGAGCCCGACGCAGGGCTGAGATCATGACCTGAGCCAAAGTCAGACACCCAACCAATGGAGCCACCCAGGTGCCCCTCATGTCATAAGTGTTTTAAATATTTTACTTTGTGACTTTTGGATTTGGGGTGTAAAACAGCAAGTTGATATTTGGGGCTTATTGGTAGAGAATTCCTCAGTAGACTCCTCACTAGCCTCCCCTTTTTAAAAAATTGGGATAAAATGCACATAACAATTTACCATCTTCCCTATTTTTAAGTGTACAGTTCAGTGTCATTAAGTACACTCACATTATTTTACCACCATTCTTCTCCAGAACTCTTTTCATCTTGCAAAACTGAAATTCTTCACGCGTTAAACAACCGCTGTCCATTCCTCCGTCCACCCAGCCCCTGGCGGCAACCACCATTCTACTTTGTCTCTGAATCCAACCACTCTGGGGGCCTCATTCACAGGCCCATTTTAAGAGGATATATTGGAAAGGGGGTAATATCTCTGAATAATTAAGTCTTTGGGTGGTGATTAATTCTCCCAGTTAATGCACACTGCAACTCACAGTTTTATGTGCTCATGTTCCAGCATAGTTGTTAAAAGACTGATCATCTCCTGGGAGGGCTTTCTCCACACAGGTGGCCTTGGTTCCAAAGCCCATGGTGGCTGCATGGAGCCTAGCCACAGCCCCCCTGTGGAAGTGGAATAATAGGACGGGGAAGGCTGTGGATTTAATTAAAGGACGCAGGCACAGTTCCTTAACTACTTACTTGCTGTGGGATTTGGGCCAAGTCTGTCCACCTCTGTCAGCCTCAGCTTCCTCCTCTGAGAAATGGGACAAATACTTCTGTCATGTGGACATCCCAAAATCGGTGAGACAGATAATGGACTTCCTTGTGCAGTCTTGAGGATCCTAGCACCGTGTTCAAATGTGGTTAAAGGCAAGGCAAATCGGGCTCCTGATCCCCATTTTACAGAAGAAGCAGGGACTTAGAAGTGACTGGCCCGAGGTCATTCAGCACTTAAGTGACCACATGAGGCTGAAAACCAGCCACCCTCACAAATTGCAGCTGTTGAGGGTTCCTTATTGGTCAGTCTTTTGAGGGTGAGGAGACTGTGAAACAAATAGTTGCTTTCCTATCTTACTGGATTTTAAACATTGCCCAAGAAACTCTGTTGTTGATGGTCCTACAGGGGAGGATGAGGGGTTAAGGTTTTCAGTGGGGAGTCAAGGACAGTGATTCTGCATCATGGGAATAGAGCATTCCTGTGGTGATCATCTGGCCCAGGGACAACAAATACCTTGCTCTTTGCAGTTACTTCCCATACTAGGCCCATGGCGGTCAGCATCAGTCAATCCCAGTGTTCCCACTGAGCCCGGACACAGCGTCAGAATCCTTCTTAACACAGGCGGGTACTACCAGTCAACGAGAAGTAGCACACTCAGTGCAACCTGTGCCATTTCCAACGTAGTATGCTCCCCAGCTTTTACAGATGTGCAGCAATCCTGGCAGGGGAAGGGACTGTTTCAGGGGCAGGTGATGTCACAGGTCTCTTTGTGAGAGTGGAAAAGGGTCTGGCAGGACAGCGCAAAGCCTGGGGAGGTGTGATGAGTATGCTTGCAAAAACATCGAGGCACAGTAGCTCCCAGAGGGGTAGAAGCTGTCAAGGTAAAGTCCACTTTCTTCAGCCCTTGGGTGCTGGTTTGGGCTTGAGGTCTTTGTGGAGGTGCGCTCTAGTGAGACTCTACCAGCAGCAGGAGAAGACCGAACTTGTGTTTCTACAGCGGCTTCTAAGCTTTGTAGGATTTTGTGTGGCAGTCTGGCTTGTCATGAAGTTGTGTTTTTACTACTTGTCATACCGGATGCTGTGAAGTTTGGGTTCTGGAGATTGAAACCTGTAGGGTTTGCACTCACTTAACAGATAACACATGATTTGCCATGTGACGCTGAGCAGGTCCCTCAACCTCTCTGAGCCTCCATTTCTTCAGCAGCACAAGGGGAGATGGTGAGAACATCTCCTCGTTGGGATCAAATATAAGATGCAGGTGTAAGGACCTCGGACAGTGACTGGGCCACTGCAGTAGCCACCGATTCCTGAGCAGACAATAAATACCACTGGTAATTATGAGTATCAGCCACTAATATTCACCTACTTCTTACACTGCCATTGTGGGGGCAGGGTTCTGTGGGCAGGGTGGGTGACCTTCACTTGGGTAGGTGTTCTTTCAAAGAGATCTTCCCAAATGTTACCATATTGTGCTTTCAGAGGTGGTTGGGAGAAAAATCGAGTAGGGAGGGCTATGGGGGCGTGAGGAGGACTTGTAGTCACGCTGTAGTCACGACTTGTCCCAGCGCCTCTGTCTCCTGCTTGCCAAGTCACTTCTTACAGATTTTTCTCTACTTGCTGTGTCCTCACAGTCTTCTTCCAGGGGGAAGGCCCTGAAGGTCTGTAGTAGTTTTGGGGTAAAGTCAGAAGCAGGGTCCTACCTCCTAAGTGTCAGCAGACATTTGCCTGGGCACCTTTTCTGGGCTGAAGTTGAGGTTACAGGGATGGAAACCACATAGTCACTGCCTTCAGGGGGCTCAGGGTCTAAAGGGAGAAGCAGAAAAGCAAACAGGCCTATAAAACAGTGTGGTGGCGAGGGCCAGTAGCACATCTAAACATGGGACGTTGACCCAGCAAGGGAGCCAGGATGGAGCTGGAGCCCGTCAGGGAAGGCTTCTTGGAGGGAGTAATGCTGGAGCTGAGATCTGGAGGAGGAGGCAGAACGAGGGAGGAGGTAGGGTGTTGCAGTCAGGGAGCAGCCAGTGCAAAGTCCCGGAAGCTGAATAATTAAGCTGTGACCTGTGTTGGCTTAAAGAGGGTGCAGAGAGAGTGGTCACCACCCAAAACTATCAGATGGTGATGCAGGTGTGGCATGGAGAGGGTGGACGGCTGTGGGTCCTCAGGGCACTGAATCTTCCTGCCCCAGCCCTTGGCCTGAGGAGTGCCTTGGTGGGGCTGGGATTGGGCAACAGCTATGTGGGACTCCATCAAGCCCTTTCCCACCTACCTACTCCAGACCCCCTCACAGCCATCCCAGGGCAGTGGGCAGGGCAAGTCCGTGTTGTTGACATTTTATGGATGAGAGAAACTGAGGCCCAGGAGCCTAAGTGGTGCGGTGAGTGAGTGCAGAGCCAGTGCTCACACGCTCAGACTCCTAGTGCACAGCTGCTCTCGTAGCTCAGAAGCAGATATGTCGCGGGGGAGGGGTGGCAAGTGTGGGCCAATCTCCTTTCCTGAGGATGGGTTTGTTATCTCAGGTAGGGCCTCTGTGCTGCTAGTTTTCCCAGAGGAAGTCGTTTTAAGCCCCATCTGTACCAAGGCCCTGGTGTTAGTCCTCACATCATTTCCCTTGTAGCTAGGCTGAATGAACATTCTCCTGTGTCTTTTTGCTTATTGATAACGATTCTCTGGATGCAAAAAACAAAACAAAAAAAGTTTGAGGTATGAATGTCACACACACACACACAAATGCTGTCTGATGTCACATCCAGAACTGGGTGTGAAATAGGAGGGCAAAGAGAGGACAAATATCTCAGGCTTGGATGGAATCTGAAAGGTCACACCCACGAGGGCTTGTGTCTTCTCCCAGCAGCCATCATGCCTGTGTGTAGCCTAGCTGAACCCTCCTGGGCAGCTCTGCCCTTTAGAAAGTGCCTCCTTATAATGCGACATGTTTCCCCTCAACAACCTCACCTTCCTGTCTCCACTCTGGTTGTAGTGTGATAACCTGGAGCACATATATGTGTGACAGTCTTCTAGATATTTGAAGATAGTAGCCATACTTTTCTGAATTGGCTTTCTTTTCCAGACCACTATCCCAGTCTCTCCCAGCTCTCCCTCACGTTGAACTAGACATGACTCATGGTGCACGTGTATCATACCCCACTTGTGGCATATCTTTGACAGACATCACTAATCAGTCACAGCACTCTTGTTCAGTCAGTCCCTGGCTTTCTCACGCAGTGCTCCATGTGGCAGTGTTCCATGTGGCTACGCCCAGGAGGCATTTCTTTGCCACCTCGGCATTTTAGTGCGAGTTTCTTCAGGACAAGGACTTACTCATCCTGGATCCTGCTGCCCGGGACCCAATGTGTGGCTTCCCTGCTGTAAAATAACCATTTGTCATAACAGGATGGATTTGTCACAGTGGGAATTCTCCCCACACAGGTTGCCTTTTTCTCATCGGGTTCCATTTGGTCAATGCCTCTTGTCCAGAATTGCCAACATTACCCACAATGTTATCCGGAGTTCAGTGGGGCTGCACCCTGCCCTGGTCCTTTCTCTGTTAGTGCAGCCTCACACCGTGTCTGTGGTCAGCTGGAGTCGCTAAGGCATTTTTCCACATGTGCTGCTTTCTTACGTAACTGTCTAACTTGGGATCAAAATCTTAATATAAGCTCTGAGGACTAGGCCCTCTCCCTTCTTAGGTCTCTGGCACCAGGGCAGGCAACATTGCTAGTGCTGACCTGACCTGAACTCAAGGTTTTCCCCATTCAGTTCTGTACTGTTTCATCCCATCTCTCAGCTGCCCAGGGTTCCTGGCTCTGATTCTGTCACCTGATATGCCACCTGTCACAGTGAATGAGCCTGTTAACACCTTTTTTCTATTCTGGGATCCTCTTGGTCATTCAGAATGATGAAAGAGGCCAACAATCCAGGTGCGCAGAGCAGCAGTGTCTGGCTCTACACACAGGACACGGGGGCCTGTGACAGCCTGTAAAAAGCCAGGCTTCTGTGACCCATCACCAGGGTTTGACGTCAGCCCTCCAGAAGTGAGGGTGTTTGGTTTTTTTTTTAAGGCATTTTCTAAGTAGTACTTCCCAGACTGGGCCCCTGAGACCTTGGAAAGGCAACAGTGAGTTTCACATGCTAGAGACCATATTTGAAAAGCCAAACCTTGGATTCTCCACCCCAGCTCCCCACTCCCCACCAGGCCAGACAAGAGGCTGTTACATCAGGTTTTTACACTGAAGTGGGGCAACAGCAGCCCTGTAACTCTGAATATCGTCTACTCAGCAGCACCCTCTACCAACAGTTATAACTTTGAGATATAACAGGAAAGTCATGATTCAATAACTGCAGCTTGGAAACTGGCATCTCTTTAAAGCTCAGACTCCCAGGGGTGGTGGTCATAGGTGTCCTGGGGTGTAGGGCAGGAGCCTCTGAGCATAGCTGTTGGCAGAGCTGACTCTGCAGGCAGGTTCTCGGAGGATAAGTAAGACGACAAGATGATGTTTGTGGCAGATTCCAACACAGCATGGACAAGGGGTGGGGCACCTGACTGGCTCAGTCAGTGGAGCGTGTGACTTTAAGTTTCAGCCCCATGCCAGGTATAGAGCTTTTTTAAAATCTTAAAAAAAAAAAAAAAAAAAAGAATGGCAAAGAGTGAATGTTGCCCGACAGGTTGCTCACTGGATACTGTTGCAGTAATGGTGGAAATGGATTTTGGAAACGGCATGCCATTTGGGGTCCCCTGGTCAGAGGCTGAAGGAGGTATAGGGCTCCACACAGGTGGCTGCCTCCCTGAATGCCTGGAGCGGGTGGTCTCCAGGCTGGGAATGTGAAGGCATCTTCCTTTCTCAGTCTGGGGAGAAGAGGGAACACATCCACACTTAGAGCCCCGGACAGGGGGTCCCTGCTCTACCACTTGATGCTCAGCACATGTGCCTTTCTGATCCTCAGTTTCCTTGTTTGTACTGTGAGGAGGTTGCAGTAGTGGGGTGGGTCTCCAGATACTGTGTGGGAATTCCAGATGGAGAACAAAAAAAGGAAAACGGGAGCTGCTCTGAGGAACCTAGGGTGGGATGAAAGTCCAAAAGCCTTCCTCAGTTCCCCCTTGTGGGCCCTCAGAGCCTGGTTTGAAAATTACTGGCATTACTATCTCCTAGGATGTTGGAGTTTGGAGGCTCCACATCCTCATTTCTAATCCCAGCACCCCTTTGACCGGCTGTGTGACCTGGGAAAGGCGGCCTCACCTCTCTGAGCTTCACTTTGAAACTGTAGGAGCCAAGCTGGGGAAGTCCTGGGTGACTGGGAAGCCCATGTGAAGGCTTCTGGTATCTGTGGTGAGAGGGCCAGAGCATCTGGGACCACACATCTGGAGAAGGGCCTGAGGAAGGGGGCCGCTGGCAGCAGTGGTCACAGGCAGGGGTTGGGGTGTACCTTTTCCTTCCATGTGCTGGGGGTTCTGGTCCAGGGTGCGCCAGGCCTCTGCCCCCCATGGCTAGCAGAGCCAGAGGCTGCCACCTTCTAGCCCACTCAGGAAATCGTCACACCCTGCTTGAGGATCCAGGAAATGGGAGCCTGTCTAGGTCCTGACTGGGGAATTGGCCTGGCCAGGATCTCAGCCAGGCCCTGCTAGGTGGCGCCGAACTCCAGCCCTGGGCTGTGTGGTGAAGTTGTAGCCACGAGCACTGGCTCTGGAATCAAAAAGGCTGAGCACAGATCCTGGCTTTCCCACTCACTGGCCATGTGACCTTGCGCTGCTCACTTCTTCTGAGCTTCCCTTTTTTCCTCCTTGAAACGGGAATGGTAGGCCTGGTGAGGTGATGAACTGAGAAGTTAAAGTGCCTCATGCTGGGCCAGCTCACGGCCACCCTCAGCCAGGGGAGATGCCCCGGAGCACATGAAGTCTTCCGGCCCAGAGACCCAGCTGACCTGAACTCTGGGTCCATCTGGACGGCACTGGACTGCCTCTAGCCCCTTAACCCTTCCTCCAGCCCCTCAGGCCTGGACATGTCAGGACAGAACCCTCTCACACCCTTGACCTTAGCTGGGGTGCAAACAGTGCTTCTGAGGAGCAGCTGTCTCCAGTGGTAGAGGGAGGGGAGTTGCCACCAAGCAGGTCCCTCCCAGGCAGCCACTCCAGGCCCATGAAGGGGGTTGGCCATCTGTACTCCGGGCAGGGCTCACCCACCACCTGTGCCCTGGTGCCAAGAGCCTGGAACCAGACCCAGTCTGCCCACCAGAAGGGGCTTTCTCTGTTTTCACTGAGCCAGACTGGAGATGCCAGCACAAGTACCTCCTGGCTGCCTTAATTTCAAGGTTCCCAAGGGCCTCCTTCCTTTCCAAGGGGGAGGCCCTCACAGACAGCCTTCCTGAGAGCTGGGGGAGAGGGGCTAGAACTCCAGAAAAAGCAAGGTCTGAGGACAGCTGCTCCAGCAGTCACAAAGTCCACATAGTCACGTGTGCCACCGGCTACACTAGGTGGCAGGCAGGTACTGTACTGTGTTTTTTAAAACTTTGAATGAACTAACTCCACTTCAACATTTGAAGGTTTTATTATTATTATCTTTTAAGTCCAGATTTCTGACTTCTCTCACCCAGGTCTCCACAAGCAGCTGTGGACCAGAGGAGTTAGATAACCAATCTCCTATAGACATTTGAACTTGTGACCCCCATTCTAGGTCAATCCACTTAGTTGACAGCTGGGGAAACCAAGGCCCGTAAAGGTTCAGGTCCGATGCCCACCACATCCAGTGTTGAGTCTAGAACCTGGTACCTTGGCCTCACAGAGCAGAGCTTTTCTGCACTGCCATTCTTCAAAGTAAGAAGCCTATTCCCTCCTCTATAAAACGTCAGTGATAATTATCTCCCCTCCCAGGCCTATGTCTGGAACAAAGTAGCACCTGGCCAGGACTCATTCAGTAATGATTCTTTTATATATGTACTTGTAATACGCCCTCACTGGAAAATGTTGCTGGAAGTGCTGCTTGCTTTCTTTCTCTGCCAGCTTTCAGGAATAGTTATTTTCAATTTCTGATACCCATTCCTTAGGGTTTATTGAGCTCTTATTACCACGGCCTCATTGCCCAACTTCAAGCAGACTTACTCAAGGCTTTACTTCACAACAGACTGTGTTCCTGTAGTGGGGGAGGGTGGAGGGTGGGGGGTGGGGGCGGGGTGGGTGTGGTGGGGCTCACCTAAAAGCTCAAGGCCCTGGTCCTGGGCATTAGATTCCAACTCAGAATCAGGAGTAAATCATTCTTCCTTGAGCCTCAGTGTGCCCAACTGTCAAATAGGGATTTGTTCATTTATTCAGTACATATTTCTAGAACCCAGACATGTACTGGCCTGGTGCTGGGAAAGCATTGTAATTATACAAGATATTTAGGGTCTCTGCCCTTAAGAACCTATGTTAGTCAGGAGCTCTTTCTGGTAGGAGAGAGACAAAAAACAAGTAAATCAGTAAGTTGGTTAACACTTGAATGAAAACAAATGGGGTTCTCAAAGCTGAAAGCTTTAGACAGGGTGGTCAGAGAGGTCCTCAGATCAAATGGGAAGGGGTAGACATGCAAAGATGTGGGGATCATTTCAGGCCAGGAACAGCAGGTTCAAGGGCCCTCAGGTGGGCATGTGCCTGGAGTGTCTGAGGAAGAGCAAAGAGGCTAGTGCAGCAGGAATAGAATGAGCAAGGGGAAAGTCTAGGAACTGAGGCTAGAGATGGGGGGGGCAGGGGCCAGTTATTGTAGGCCAACGTGAGGAGTGTGCCTTCTATTCTTCATGGAGTGGGGAGCCTTTGAAGGCTTTAGAAAGGGAAGGAAGTAATCCAATTTGTACTTTAAAAAAATTCCTCAGGCTGCTGCTGTTGGGAGAGGGGCTGTGGGTGTGCTGAACCACTGACAAAGCAGGGAGACCAGAGGGCAGAAGATGGAAGCCTAGACCAAGCCAGGGGGATAGAGGGAAGCCAGTCTCTACAAAATGTGTTTTTGTAGGGGAGGACAGATGGAGGTGGGTGGTAAGGGGGCATTCCAAGGCTTTTGGAGTGTAATCGAGTGCATGAGGTCCTCTCTGTCAGAGAGCAAGGCCGCTGTGGAGGAGGAAAGGATTCAGATTCATTCTGGAGGCTCTCAGCTTGAGATGGCCTTGGCAGTGCACATGGAGCTGCCTGGTGCACTGGGCTATTGAGATAGGAGGTGATACGCCCTTCTGGCTGCTTTCAGGTCTGGTGCTGTGAAATCCTCCATAGTCCAGTTTTGGGGGGACTTTATGAGGGCTGCTGTGGGTAGGAGGAAGATGCCACTGTTCCTATTGTCCAAGCGGCCCCAGGAAGCAGAGGACCCTGTCTGAGAGGAGACAGCCCTCTCTTCAGCCTCCTTGCCTTGGTCCCTGTCTTCCCTTTACCAGTTACATTACCTGAATTCTTTACCAAGCTGTGCCCTGCCCACATCGGTCTTCACATGCCTTGGGGGCTGTCCTGCTCCTTTGCTCACAGAGGATGCCTTGATGTGAAGGCATTTCCTTGCCACTCGGTGACTATGGTCCATCCTTCTAGATCCAATCAGTCAATCTTAATGTCTTCCTGACAGGCCCCCAGCTTGTTTCCCCAGGAAGTGATCATTCTCTCCTTAATCCAGAAACAGTGGTAACAGTAGTTGCAGGGGCCCAGTTATGATTACAGAGCTTCCTATCTCTCATCTGTTTGACTCCTATTCAGGGCACACTGGATATTGCATCCCAATTTTCTGGGTAAAATAACTGATGTGCCCAAGGCTGCTCCTACACATGACCCTTACCCAGTTAGTGCAGTGGGTGGAGGGCATAGGGTACTAGTCAACCTTCAGGCAGCCTGAGTTTAAGCCCCAGCCCCAGCTCTGCCTAGCTGGGAGGTGAGATAAGGCAAGTCATTTCGCCTCTCTGAGCCTCACCTGTAAAATGGGCAATGACAGAGCTACCTCACGTGTACCCATTTTGAGGCTTCAGTTGGCTAAGGTACCATCCATTCCCATTCATAGTAGTTATATTCATAAAATCTGACAAACACTGAATTACTGAATACTGAACCATTGCTCCTATGGGAAATAGAGGCCCTGCACATTTTCACCAACTAATCAGTACGTATATTGTTTTGTGTGTGTCTGTTTAAAGATACCTTACTTAATGTACAGATGATTTATTAACACTGAATTGGCCAATAGCACTATAACTTACACCTGAACAAGGCTTATCTGCCACGCGTTTTCTCCATAGGCATATCACAGCCTTCTTGCACTCAGGAATGCTAGATAGCACTTCAGCACTATACTTGGGGGCATTTTGAATAGAGAATCACCAATAAAAAGTACAAAAATGGAAAAACATAGCACTAAATGGACCAGGAAACGGACACTTGTTTACAGTGTGAGAGCCGAAACAAGAAGGCAGAGAGAGTCACCTGTTCAACCTTAGCCGGGAACCTTGTGCATTGGGTGACTCAACTTTTCCTCTGTGCGTGTCTGAGAGTGACCACAAACCCCCTGTGACTATTGATTTTGGGGTTACAAATAAATTTTATCAAGGAGGTGAATTCATAGTTACAGGAAGATTGACTATATGTGAAGAGTTTGCTCAGGCCAGGCTTAGTCAGTGCTCAGTGTAGGTTTGCTTTTAATATTGGAACCATTACCCACAGGAGTGCATCCTGGTTTCTGGACAAGACTCCAAGGCAGGGCCAGGGCTCCCTGAGCTATGTGGCTTTGTCTTCCCCAGTGTACCGCCTTTGTGTCCTCTTGGCTCCTATGGGTTTTGGGATTTGAAACAGGTGTAGATTCCAGAGGCCTTGAATGCCCCCACTGAAGGGTTTGTTCCAAGTCCACTCACTGGGACTTGGCACCATTGAAAGGTTTCAAACCAAGTAATGATGTGGCTGGACTTCTCAAATGGCCCGCCAGGGTGGAGGAGGTACTGGAAAGGCAGGACAGGAGGTTGGGGGACCAGGGAGGAGCGGTGTGGGTGGTCCAGGGGAGGCTGGCTCTAGGTCATGGGGAGAGGAACAGATAAGAAAGGCAGTTAGGAAGCACCTGGTTGTGGGGAGTGGTGGGGGGGTCCCAGGAGGATTTTGGGGGTAAGAGGTGCTGCCAGGCCCTCTTGCTGGAGTTTGAAATTAAAGTTTGACATTGCTGACTCTTGGGGCACAGTGAGGGAGGTGGCTTCCAGACTGACACAGTGGGAGAGTGGGGGTCACACGGGTTGTCAACAGGAAAGTGGCTCTGAGAGGGCAGTCTGTCCCTGATCCTGACCCAGCTGCTCAGAATTCCCTTCCAACTTCCCCGGCTTCTGGGGAAGAAACAGGGAAGAAGGGAGGAATTTGAGGCTGGTAAGTGAGAGCTTTGAGTTCTGTTTTTTACCATAGCACACAAATGAGTGGCCTGATTTAGCTGTGTGGTTTCACAGGTTGCTTATCGGTGAGAGAGGGAATGGGATCTTCTAGGCCCTCAGCCCTTCCTTTGACGAGCCCTTTCCTAAGCCTGGCAGAGCCAGCAAAGGGAGTTGAGGCGGCTCTGGCTCCAAGGCCAGCTCTGTCTGCTCACGTGGGGCTTAAGAGGGCCCCACTGCCTCTTCTGTGAAGCCTGCTGCCATAGCTCTCATGCTATCTGTGGCCCCCCACATCCACTCCTCTTCAGGAGTCTAGGCCTCTTCTTCAGCTCCCCTGCCAAGCTTGAACCCCTGGTTGCCTGCAAACAAGGGTTATGCCAGGCCTCCAAGGCACTTGCAGTGGGGCTAACTTCCTGGGGTTGCTGCATCTATAACTCTTGGGAGATGGGAGTCACAGCCATTCCACTGAGTGTTTGAAGCTCTATTTGGCCATCTTATTACATCTTGATGTTAAAAAACACAATGTAGAAATAAATTCATTCTGACCTGATAAGAGTTTGCTGGATAAAATCTTGAAGCAGAAGGCAGAAATGAGACAAAGGGAGCTTCTTCTTAGAAGAAACAAGGACTTGTGTGCTGTGGGGCAGGAGGCTGGGCTGGATGTCTGGGGCCGGGGGCAGGCTGCACGGAGGAGGCATTGCACAACTGGCTCCTGTCTAAGCCTGAGCTTGAGGGATTGGCATGGCCAAGCTGGGGGCAGGGAAGCACGTGGCCCCCGGGGGCAGTGGCTCAGTGTGCACACATTGCTGTGGCTCAGCAGGTATTTCACTCGGGGTCTTTGAAAATGTGTGTAAGGACCAGCTGGAGGAGATGGTCACACTCAGGGGATGTTCACTCTCTAGCTTCCTGGGCTGAAAAGTTTTCCAGAGTGAGTGGATGAAAAAGTTGGACCTGTGTGCTATGTTATTATAAACTGTGGCATGTGGAATATCTCCCAGGGCCAGGGAGGGCCGCAGTCACATCTTGGAAGAGGCAATGCTGGCCAGGTCCCACATCTTGGGTCTCTGGGGCACTTGCCCCACCTCTAAAATTTAACTGGCAAATGATGACTGTGCACCGTCTGGGCTAGTAACACGCGTGGGACACACTCTCCATCAGGGGCATGGCCACAGCCCTGAGTGCTCCAGCTGACCCACAGAGAGAGGAGGGGGGCAGACCGCCTGGGCCAGCAAGAGCGTTGGATGAAGGGACTGGCTGAAGGACCTGGAAAGGGATTCTGGTAGAATGAGCGCATGTGCAAAGGCTTGGGTGCATGCGGAGTGTGGTGTGTTTGGAAATGGGTACATGTGGCTCTCTGAAGCTGGAGGGGCCATCCTAGGGGGTGGGGGGACAGGAGATGAAGCTACAGAGATGGGTGGTTGGGAGTAGGCTTTAGAAAGGGCTCCAAATTTGGGAGGAGACAAGAACCTTGCATACTCCAGTGTTGGGAGCCTATAAGGGAGCCTTCTCTAAGGCTAAGTAATCTTGATTTGGGGCAGCTGAAGGGTTTTTATAACAATGATGAGGTTCATTTTCTCATTCAACAAATATTATCGAGAGCTTTCTATAAAGCTTAAGGTGTTGCCCTGGGCCTGAGATATGACCCAATATGCCAAGACAGACAGAGTTCCCCCCAGTCCCAAGCCTGTAACCATCAACAAGTAAATGCCTAAATGAGCTGATGACAGATGTGATAGATGCTCGAATGGAGATGCTGGCCCATCTGAAAGCAGAGGAAAGTCAGAGGAGGCCTCTCTGAAGAAGTGACATTTGAAATGTGAGGAGTGGAAGCTTTCCAGGTAGAAGGAGCAGCATGTGCAAGAGCCCCAAGGTGGGAAGAAGGGCGGTGACGGTGTTGCTAGAAGGGGCAGGGGCAGTTGTTGGCCTGTATTTCATGGCATTTCCCACTTGTGAAATGAGAGCTGTTCCGTACAGTTGGGTCCCATCCCCCTGCCCTGGGGAAAGACTGTGCACAGAGCTGAGGGATGCCTGTCACCCGGGGAGCCCCTGACAACCTGAAATCCTCCCTGTGAGTCACATTACTTATCTGGCTGTGACTTGTGCCCAGGAGACAAAAAAAAATCCAAGATAAGTTCACCTTTCCTCTTATCACACCTGGCCCGGCCTCTCGCTAGTTCACTTTCCCTCTAATGAGTGGCTGTCTCAGCCAGGGCTCAGGCCTCTGAGTACATGTCAGCAGGACTCTGGACCTAGACAACCCTGAGCAGGAGGCTGGAGGGTCAGTCCTCTGTCCAAACTCCTGATTGTGGGCACCTCACTGTCTCCTGGTGGGGGTGCCTCTTCCACACAGATCCCTGCACGCACTAACTCCTCCAGGCCAGTGGGAACTCCACCCCACAGATGGGGACAAGGACCCTGACTGGGGTCACACAGCCTTTGTCAGACTTAGAACCTACGGTTCTGGGTCTGCTGGGCACTGTTGGCCATTGGCTTCAACGAGCTTGCTCTTAATGTCTGGCTCTTGCAGGAAAACTTTCCCCAGGGTTGTATAGAGAACCAGCCCAGCCTCTCCGACCAGTGACCTGGGGATAGTACCATTTTGGCTCACAACCCTGAACCTAGGCCTGGCTCACTGTGTACCACAAACTAGTAGCCATGCCAGCCCTGGGCTGAGCCTTACCCTCTGTGACGTAGCCTATGTAATCCCTCCCTGTGGCCATCAAATTAGTATATGACAGAGCTGGGATCTGAACTCAGGCTTGTCTGGTTCCTTGCTGTCCTCTGGTTTCTGGCTTCTTATCATCAAGTGAATGGAATGACTCAAATGGTAAGATTTCAGGTAGTAGAGAGAAGGGATTCAGAGCAGGAATCTCTTCTTCATTCAATGATGGGAGGTTCCGCACCTATCCTTGAGTAGGAGAACAAATGGGAAAATGGTTTGAGTTTGTCAAGGGCTGTGTGAATATGGTGTGCTATTTAGAACTCCTCCCCACCCACTGAACAGATGAGAGTACTGAAAAGTCCAGAGTGAGGCAGGCACTTTTGTGAGGAATTGCCAGGGCCTAGAAGGCAGGCTTCTGCCTTTAGTCTAGCCCTTCTTCCCCCAGCAGTCAGATCTCAACTTGGGCGTCCCCCTGCAGACAGGCTCCAGGGTCTAGCAGGAGACTGTGGGGCACAGTGATCAGTGAAGGCCCTAGACACCTGCAGCCCCAGCCTGGCAGAGAGGGGCCTGAAGACTGGGTAGCAGAATGAGGTAGGCTGTACAACCAAACAGATGTGGTTGCCACTTACTGTTAGCAACTCTGGGTGTTATCTGACCCTGAACCTCACATGCCCCTACTATAGAGTGGGCATAATCATATCCCCACTTTACAGAGTCACTGTGAGGTTTAAATTACAAAGCCATAAAACTGAGCACAGCTCAGTAAATGACCCACCTTGAGGCTGTGAGCCTGTGTGCACAGCCAGCTGAACACAGGAGCCCATCTTGCTTGAGCAGGCCTTTTCCTTCTCTGGCAGTACAAGAGAGGGTCATGTGCCTGTTGACCAAAGCGCCGCCCCCTGCTTGCTCTGCTGCCCATGTTCTTCTGCCCATGTGCCACATTTCTCAGGTGGGGTAGGCAGAGACTGGGTGTGTCTGGTGGGATCCCCAGGTTTTCTCAACGCCTCAGCAGGACTGGGAAATTCTGAACAGAGTAGGAATTGAGTGCTCCTGGTTCTGAGCTCCCAGAGCCCTTTGTCACCTCCAGACTCAGGCGTGAGGCATGGCTCCCAGCTCCTGGGCTCTTCTGTTGTGGCATCTGTTACTCTTCACTCATTTCATGGCTGTTTCTCTGCTGATGAGGCTCCTAGCTTTCCTGGAGTCTGTATAGGGCCTGGCCTAACACAAGTCTGTCAGATGAACTGACAGATGGAAGGGCTTTTTAAATTAAATTTTTATATTTAAGTAATTGTAATTTACATACAGTTGTAATAAATAATACAGAGGGATCCTATCTACTCTTTACCCAGTTTCCCTCAATGGTAAAATATTGCAAAATTAATATGATATCATAATATATCAGAATATTGCATAGTATATCACAATATCAGAATACTGACATAGATACCATCCAGCCAATCTTACTGACTTCACCATTTTCCCTTTACTTGCTTTGTGTTTAGTGCTCAGCAGCTTCGTCGTGTGCAAGTTCACGGTCCACCTCCTGTTCTAATTCTTGGCACACAGAGGATCCTTCTTGTCACCCTTTTATAGCCACAACCATGTCCCTCCCTGCCTCTACATCACCCTCTGACCTGCATCTCCCTACCTGCCACTAATCTCCACATCTTTATAATCAGGTCATTTCAAGAATGTTTTGCAAATAGAACCATACAGTATGTAGCTTTTTGAGATTGCTTTTTTCACTTGGTATAATTCACTTGAGATTTGTCCAAGTTGTTGCTTATATCAGTAGCTGGTTCTTTTTTACCGATCAGGGGTATTCCACAGTCTGGATGTACCACAGACTGTTTAACCAGTCACTGAGGGGCATCTAGGTTGTTTCTAGTTTTGGGCTATGACAAATAAAGCTGTCATGAACACTCATGTATAAGTTTTTTTCTTGTGAACATGTTACCATTTCTATGGGATAAATAAATGCCCAAGAGTGCAACTGCTGGTTTGTAGAATAATTGCATATTTAGTTTTAAAGGAAACTGCCAGGGGGAGCAGATTCATGATCTTTGTGATCAAGAATTTGTGAGTTCAAGCCCCACATTGGATGTAGAGATTACTTAAAAATACAGTCTTTTAGAAAAGAAACTACCAAACCATTTTCCAGGGTGGTGGTACCATTTCACATTCCCACCAGCAACATATGAGTAATTCAGTTTCCCCACATCCTCACCAGCACTTAGTGTTGTCACTGTTTTTTAATTTAGCCATTCTAATATGGTTGTGTAGTGACATCTCATAGTGGCAGATGGATAGATTCTGCTGTGCCTTGCTCACGGCCCCTGTGGCACTGGGCCTGGTTTTGTGGGTTTCTGTTGGGCCATCACCATGAACAGTAGCACCTTGAAAGCAGAGCTCAAAGTCACTCATCTGACTCCCACTCCCAGTTCCAGTTTGTTTTAGTCCTCATGGGGGAAACAGCATTTAGAGTTAAGATGCTGAGAAAAGCCCCAGGATCTGACCCAGCCCCTCACAGCAAGTAGCTACTGCTGTTTCAACAGCACCTTCTGTTTCAGACAAAAAGTTGAGCATGTAAGAAGCCAGCTGTGGGCCTTTACTGTGGGCCAGTCCCAGGCCAGGCTGGAATGGGATTCAGAGATGACCCCAGCCCCCACCATGGTAGGGCCTGTTCCCTGAATCATGGTGGAGAACGGGGAATTGGACCAGGTATGGTGGACTCTTGAGGGAGGCAGACTGGTATATGGGGTCACATAATGAGGGGATGGTGGGAATAGCAAGATGGGAGTAGGGTTAGCTGGATCCTAAAGGATGTATTGGTCTTTGACCAGATAGAAAGGGGGCATCCAAGCAAAGGGAAGGTAAAAAAGGAAAAGACCAGCGGGAACAGTAGGTCTGTCTGTGAGCTTGAGGAGGGAGCAAGGTTAACATTCTTTAGCACTCCTGACCTCTGTATCACTGTCACCGCATCCCCTGCCACTGGGTCAGGCTCTTTCACAGGCTGTGGCACCATGAACTTTATCATCTAGTCCATGCTCCAGCTGGATAATATCTTTGTGTGTGACTATGAGGTGGAGGATGTCATTGGTCCATGTTGGCATTCCCAGCTAGACCTGGCCTTGGACTAGTAGAAGAGTGGGCAGGGCCTATGTCTGTCTGTCTTGGTCACTGCTGTGTCAGACCCCCATTCTCCTGCTCCACAAATCCTTCCTGAGGGAATAGCCAAGGCCAGAGCTAGGGCCAGGTCAGGTGGGGCCTCAGACTTGAAAGGGGTTCCAAAGGTTTGGGACCTTACCTTCTCCTTGCCCTCCTCTCTTCTATCTGCAGGTTCATCATGTCTAGTGGCTTATAAGAAGACCCCACCACCGGTCCCTCCACGTACCAC
Source organism: Neofelis nebulosa (assembly GCF_028018385.1). Taxonomy (NCBI): domain Eukaryota; kingdom Metazoa; phylum Chordata; class Mammalia; order Carnivora; family Felidae; genus Neofelis; species Neofelis nebulosa. The sequence continues at coordinate 118,804,387 of NC_080790.1, forward strand.
GTCAAAACCCTTCATCTCTGTCACAGTCCAGAGCAGCACCGAGTCTGCCCAGGACACCTACTTGGACAGCCAGGACCACAAGAGTGAGGTGACAAGCCAGTCGGGCCTCAGCAACTCGTCAGACAGCCTGGACAGCAGTACCCGACCGCCCAGTGTGACACGGGGTGGAGTCATCCCAGCCCCTGAGGCCCCGGAGCCACCCCCAAAACATGCAGCTCTGAAGAGTGAACAAGGGACGCTGACCAGCTCTGAATCCCACCCCGAGGCCATTCCCAAAAGGAAACTGTCATCCATAGGAATACAAGTAGGGGTCCCTTTCACACTCTTATGTCCTCAGCCCACCCTGTGCACCTGCCTGCGTGTAATTACATCTGGTGGAGGCCCACTAGGTCTCCTGGGCAAAGTGGTTTGTCTCTTTTGGAGGGTTGGCTCCAAGTGGCCGAACCAAATTCCACCCATAGCCATGCCTTCCTTATGTTTGCCCACATGTTGCAATCTGTAGCTGTGGGCATGTGTCCCTGTTTCTCCAGTGGGTCATCCCAGTCAATGTAGTTACACTCAGCCAGCCATCTCCTGTCCACTGTTCACCTGTCTGTCTGTCTGTCCACTCCACCCTTTGCCCTGCCAGCCAACGCGTGGGAGGTGGGACTGGCCTAACAGTTCTCTAATCCAAGGTCAGCTCGGGTGCGGAGGCCGCAGCCCCGCTTGACAGCGGGAGCAGCATGGAGCCTAGACGTCGATGGGCCTGGGGCCCAGGACCCAGGGCCCTTGAGCCATGGGGGTTGCTTGAGGGGAACTTTACCCAGAGCCTTCTCGGGCCTGGGGGACAGGTAGGTGGTTTGAGGCACCAGGCCCATGTCAAGTTGAGAAGTGTGATGCTGGTCCTGAGGTCTCCCTCCATGGGAAAGGATCCAGGCAGATATTTCCCCAGGACCAAGTGGCCAAAGCCAGCAGACCCTCCTGGAAGCCAAACTCCCTGTCCACCCACAGCAGGACAGGGTATACCAGCTCCCCTCTACTGCTTCACAGCACCTCCTGTACACATCAGACCACAGTAATCTGTCTTGTCAGCTGAGCTGGAGAAACTTGAGCCCTGCTTTGCAGATTCAAGAGTTGCTCTCAGTCCAGAGTGCAAGGACTCTACCTGCCCTGACTGAGCCTCCAGACTAAAGTGGAACACGCTCAGGGCACAGAAGAAGGAAAGTGGCTACAGTGAGCATTGAGCTTGGGAAAGGTGGAGCCCTCAAGGAGGTCAGGGTGGTGTGCATTGTGGCTTAGGGCTGGAAGGGCTCTCCCATTTCCCCAGCTGCCTCTGATAACTGGATGTGGCTGAGTGGATGGCAGAGGGCTAGAATGCCAAAAGAACTTGGGACACAAGGGAGACTGAATGGGTTCCAACCAGAGAAAAACTCATTAGCCAGTTTCTTGCACTTGCCTGGGCTTCAGTTTCCCCACATGTACAGGAACAGAGTTGTCCGGGAGATTAATGTTTTCTGGGCTCCTTCATAAGGGGTTCAAGTCCCTGCCCTGTGCAGCTGCTCCAGGAGGGATTCTAAGGGACATAGAAAGTAGCCTAGTCTCTTGGTCTTAACCACACAGGGTCTTTGGGCAGCCCCATCCTCTCCCTGGCCAAATCAGATACTCCAGTCTTTTCAGAAGGTCTTAGTCTCACTGTTGGTTCCTTTCATCCAGAAATTTACCTGGGGATGAGCATCCTAGCTCTTGGGCCTTCCCCTTCCCTGGTTTCACCCCCACCTGTTCCAAGCTCTTGTCGCAGCTCTTTGAGATTGGTGATGCTGTACTCCCTGAGCTGGCGCCTGCTGAAGGAGAAATGCAGTTGCATCCCCGTGGCGAGGAGGAGCCTGGCGCCCAACCCTCTGCCACTTCTGTGAAGCCAAGAGATTAGGAGTCCCCAATTTCCAAGGATACCCTGACAACCCTTATCCCATCCCTTGGTACCTCAAGCCCTAGGTCAGGTGTGGATTCTCCCTCATCCATGAGCAATGATGGAAGGGCCGGCCTGGCTGCTCCACGTCCATGCAGCTTTGTCCCAAAGAAGAAAGGCAGATTCGGGGCATCACTGCTGCCGTGTTTCCTTCCACTTCACAGGAGTGGAGAAAAAGCACTAGCTTTGCACTTGGCCCTGTCCCTGGCCCTTTCTGCTGCTCCCCAGGCCCACCCACTGCTGAAAGTAACCTCAGCCATCGAGGCCCAGGGACTGCATCCTGTAGCGTCCTGGGACCTTATTGGCTATTGCCTTGGGGCAGTTTTCAAATCCAGAACCGATGTCCAAGGTTTGGCCCTAGTACAGGCGCCTCCAGCCTGCCCTTCAGCTGCAGGGTTGGGGAGTGATCTTTGCCTCAAGACAGCCCCCAGCTTCGACTACACCAGATAACGGCTGTGGCTTTGTGTGTGTGTGTGTGTGTTTTCTTTCTCTTTCGTCGTCCTTCTTTTTTTTCTTCTCTTTGATGCGTGTAAAGGAGAGGACTAGAAGGAACGGTTCCCACCTCTCGGAGGACAACGGACCCAAAGCAATCGATGTGATGGCACCCTCCTCAGAGTAGGGAAAGCCAGTCATCTCCACCCCATCCCACCTCCCGCCCACCCACCTGCCCGCTCCACGCGAATGAGCAGTGCCCGGCTTAACTGGGTCCAGCCTCGGGCCCACGTGCAGTGTCCGCATGCCTCGTGTCTGTCTGTCCTTCTGCGTCGTCCCACTAATGTGAATTTCAGCAGCAAGTGTGGTGTTTGTTTTTTATTTTTGTCTTTGTCTCCGTGCCGTTGCTGTCGTTGTCCTTCAATAAGGTTGACTGCATTCAGCCAGTGCCAAAAGAGGAGCCCAGTCCCGCTACCAAATTCCAGTCCATCGGGGTTCAGGTAGAGGACGACTGGCGGTAAGTCGCATAGAGGCGGTGGCTGCCTCTCCCTCTCCTCCCCTTCCCTCTGCTCTCACCTCTCCTGCTCTCCCTAACCCACTTCTCCTTGCTGGATTTCTGATAACCAAGCTGGGTTTGGGGTTTGGGCAGTGGCCCAGGCATTGGAGGCTGGGCAGGCAGGCGGGCGGGCCCATGAGCGCTTGCTCTGTGAGATCAATTGGCCCACGGGGGGCCGCAGCCGGCAGAGACACGGCCCAGCACCCCAATGTTGGTGGTCTTCTGGCCCCCACTGCAGTAAACAGGCAACCTTATGACCTTGTCCATGTGTGTGTGTGCGCGTGTGGGCGCGGGTGGGGCAAGGGCTGAGCAGAGAATGAGGCAGGGGCTGTGGGACCCGCTTCAGGCGCATGGTGAGCAGATGATGCATCCGTTTCTCTGTCTCCCGTGTGTCCGGGTCGGGGTGGCCTCTGGTCTCTGGCCTTCTTGGTGACTCTCACCCCTTCCTGTCCCCACCCCACTCCACACCCCTGTCCCCCCCCACCAGAAGCAGCGCCCCCTCTCACAGCATGTCCTCCCGACGGGACACCGACTCAGATACCCAGGATGCCAACGACTCAAGCTGTAAGTCATCTGAGAGGAGCCTCCCGGACTGTACCCCACACCCCAACTCCATCAGCATCGATGCCGGCCCTCGGCAGGTCCCCAAGATTGCCCAGATCAAGCGCAACCTCTCCTATGGAGACAACAGCGACCCTGCCCTAGAGGCATCCTCGCTGCCCCCGCCTGACCCCTGGCTCGAGACCTCCTCCAGCTCCCCGGCAGAGCCAGCACAGCCAGGGGCGTGCCGCCGGGACGGCTACTGGTTCTTGAAACTACTTCAGGCAGAAACAGAGCGGCTGGAGGGCTGGTGCTGCCAGATGGACAAGGAGACCAAAGAGAACAACCTCTCTGAAGAAGGTGAGTGCTGCAGGGATGGGCCCCAGGCTGGAGAGAAAGGTGCACAGCTCGTTCTCCAGCCTCGGAGCCTCCAAGTGGGAAAGGCCTCAGTTTCTCTTCTTGAGTGAGCTGTGAGCTCTCCTCTTATTTCCATTCTTTCCTCCCTTCTGTCTATCTACCTAAGCTGAGCTTTCTCAAGGAAGGGTGTACAGGCTGTGGGCTTGAATCCCAGCCCTTCCCTTCCTAGTGAAGTGACCTTAGTCAAGTGCCTCCGAACCCTCCGTTTCTTCTATGTAATGTAGAGCTACTCCTGCCTTCTCTGGGGGCATTTGTGAGGATTGAAGGTGGCAGTGCATGTAAAGGGCCCGAAGACGTGTGGGACACAGAAAGTTGGTACCATGCTTATGTCTTAAACAGCTCCTTATTGAGTGCCTACTGTATGCCAGGCACCAAGGATCTAACCATGGGCCTCAGCAGGGTGTGAGGAACTGTGAATGGGTGAAATAGAAGCCATCTACTTCTCTACTTCTGTTTCTCTCTATCCATGCCTCTTTCCAAAAATCCCTCTAGGAAATGAGTTCCGGAAAGAGCTAAAAATATGTAGGGAGCCTAGATTCACAGGTGGTTGTTAGCAGGAGAGAGGTGGCCCCTGGGAAGCTCCAGGCCGTGGCCCCAGCAGCTACACTCTGCCCTGACTTGGTTCAGTCCAAGCTCATCCTCCAAGAGAGCCCCTCTACAGAACATGCAGGAAAGACAGGTCTCCAGAGTATCCAGAAAGGATGAAGTCAGCATCCCACTGACACCTGATGGCGTGAAGCCTGAGGAGGGTACCCTTGGATGGGTCTGTATCCATAGACCTTTAGGCCAGTTCCCAGGTTTAATGTCACACCTGCTGCTGCACAGGGAACTGTTGTGAGCTGTGTACTTAATAACTTTGCACAGTAAGAGTATTTAACAAATCAGAATGGAGCCAAGGACCAGAGAGTGCACTGAAATACTTCTAATAGGAACCATCCAGCCCACTGCCCGACCTCAGACTTCTCTGCTTGCAGCTGTCGGTAGCTGTACATCCTGGTATTTGCCTTCCTATTGCTTTTTTTTCTTTTAAATGTGATTACCTCTTAATTCTTCTCAAATCAGTCATCGTCATGTATTGATTTCCTGCTTATAAGAGGTGAGTAGTTAGCTGTATCACCTCTGCCTCCTGTGCCCCACCCTGCATGTCTTACATCACAGTTTTGGCTTAAGTAACCACCAGTGTATTTGTTTACTGTAAGCATGTAAATATTATTGTTCACTGCAGAGCCTAATACTATATTATGGTTTAATTTCCTTTTCTTACACACTTTATTTTTCCTAGCATAAATGATTGCCCCATCTTTTTTATACGCTTCATTTTCTAAGTTCTTATTTGTAATGTTTTACACACTCCACCAGAGCTGCCAGCCTTCATCAGTATTATTTTTCAGATATGCAGACATATCAGATAATCTCATGATTTCATATTTTTCCTGGTGCACTTCTGTCCTCTGTTCTGATCTGGCTAGGTTACTCTCTGGGCCTGCTGCCTCACTGCTATCCAGAAACTTCCCTTTTCATCACCTGGGACTGCCCTTGGCCGCTGTCCCATGGGGGACACCCTGCTTTCCAGACCACGTGGCCTTCTGCTTTCTTGGCATAATCCCTCATTTTGCTGGAACACACCTTTAGTTCGAGATAAATTTTTGGCAACTGCATGTCTTTATTCAGACCTCACACGGTTTGGCTGAGTATAAAGTTGAAAATAATGAATTATATATGTAATGTATATGTATATGTTTGTATATATAACATATGTACGTATAAAAATGAAGTTGAAACAATTTTCTCTCAGGATCTTTAAGGCTATATTGTGTTTAGCTTCTGTTACTTGTGCTGAAAAGTTTGATGCATTCTAATTTTCAGTCCTTTGTGTGTTTTTACTATGGAAGCTGTTAGGCTCTTTGCTTGACCTCTCTTGTGAAATTTCTCAGTGCTGTGCTGTGGAATGGGACTTTGTACAGGAATGTACTGTGCCCATAGTTGATAGCCCCTTTCTATATGGAGATGCAGGTCTTTTGTTTCTGAGCAACAGCCTTGCATTAATTCTTAAAAATAATTTCCTTGCTTTCATTTGCTCTATTTTCTCCAAAATTTGTGTCACTTAGACGTTGGACCTGCTGCACTGAGCCTCAGTCTCTGATCTTTTCTTCCTCATGTCTTTTGGTTATCTTTCTGTAAGGCTCTTTCTTTTTTTCTTTTCCATGCTATAACATCTGTATTGATAAATAATTTGCATGCCATGAAATTCACCCATTCACCCTTTTATTTTTTATTTTTTGAGAGAGCAAGAGAGAGTGCGTATGCACACACATGAGCGGGAGAAGGGCACAGAGAGAGAATCCCAAGCAGGCTTCATGATCACAGATCCCAACATGGGGCTTGACCCCACAACCCTAGGATCATGACCTGAGCCACAATCAGAGTTAGACGTTTAACCGACTGAGCCACCTAGGCAGTAACACCTTTTCAAAGTGTACAGTTCAATGGCAGTTAGTACACTCAGTGTTGTACGACCATCACTATTAATTTCAGAACATTTTCGTCACTCCAAAAAGAAACACTGTAACTATTAGTAGTCACTCTTGGTTCCTGCCACTTTCTCAGCTCTTAGCAACCACAATTCTGTCTCGGTGGATTTGCCCATTCTGGACACTTTTATAAACGGAATCATACAGTATCTGGTCTTTTGTGTCTGGCTTTTGTTTTGTATAACATTTTTAAGGTTCACTCAAGTTGTAGCAGTATCAGCACTTCATTCCTTATTGCTGAATAATAGTCCATTTTATGGGTATACTTCATTTTTTATACATTTCATCTGTTGATGGACATTTGGGTTTTTTCCACACTTCGGCTAGTATCAGTAATGTTGCTGTCAACACCGTGTATAAGTTTTTGTGTGGAAGTATGTTCATTTCTTTTAGATATATGCCCAGGAGTAGAATTGCTAGATCATATGGAAACTCCGTGTTTAACTTTCTGAGGAACGTGCCAAATGATTTTCCACAGTGGCTGCACCACTTAACATTCCCACCAATGATATATGAGGATTCTAATTTATCCATATCCTCACCAACACTTGCAATTATTGGTCTTTTTTTTTTCTTTTTTTTAAGTTTATTTATTGAGAGAGAGCACAAGCAGGGAGGGGCAGAGAGACAGGAGAGAGAGAATCCCAGGCAGGCTCTGCACTGTCAGCCTGATGCAGGGCTTGAGCTTGCAAACTGCAAGATCAGGAACTGAGACGAAACCAAGAGTCAGACACTTGACCGACTGAGCCATCCAGGCACCCTGCAACTACTGGTCTTTTTGAATCTAGCCATCCTCGTGAGCGTGAAGTAGTATGTCATTATGGTTTTAATTTGCATCTTCACGATGGCCAATATTGTCCAGCATCTTTGAATATGCCTTGTGGCTATTTGTATATTTTTGTTTGAGAACTCTATGGAGATGGGGACATTTCCTGACTTGATCTCCAAACTCCGTCCGTCACATGTTTACTGTGGCCATCCATACAACAGGTCATTCTACTGTTCTTTTTCATGATATTTTGTCCTTTTTTTATGCATAGAGTGTCTCCTGCCCCTGCGAGACCTACATATATAAATGTAAGTTTTCCTGGGACCCTGTGCTCTGTCTTTAGGTTCCGTCTTTGTATTTGTCTTTTTGTTTTGATGTTTCCTGGAACATCCAGTCGTCTTGGTTATTTCTATTGAAAAGTGAGGAACTGATGTAGGAGTAGGAGGTTATGTGCTGGTATGTTAGTAATATATGATAGTAACATCACAGATGAAGAAATAATTATTTAAGCATCAGGATGTAAAGACTCTAACAGAAAGGTAAAAGCCATCACGAATAATGCTGTGTTCAAGTCTTCTGTGTATAGATAGATGTAGGAGTGGAATGGTTGGATCATATTTGTCATTTTTTTATTATGGTAAAATATACGTAACAAAAAGTTTGCCATTTTAACCACTTTTTAAAATGTTTATTTATTTATTTTTGAGAGAGAGTGAGGGAGAAGGAGAATCCCAAGCAGACTCTGTGCTGTCAGCACAAAGCCCAACATGGGGCTTGAACTCACCAACCTTGAGATCATGACCTGAGCCAAAATCAAGAGTCAGACGCTTAACCAACTGAACCACCTAGATGGCTTTAACCACTTTTAAGTGTACAATTCAGCGTCATTACTTACATTCACAATGTCGCACATCATCAGTATTTATTCCCAGAACTTTCTGACCACCCCAAACAGAAATTCTGTACCCATTAAGCAATAACTACCCATTGCGCTCCCCGCAGCCCCTGGTAACCTCTAATCTGATTTCTCTATGAATGTGCCTATTTGAGATATTTCATATAAGTGGGATGTTGCAGTATTTGTCCTTTTGTGTTTGGCATGTTTTCAAAGTTCATCCATGTTGTAGCATATATCAGAACCCTTTTAAAGCTGAATAAGATTTCCACTGTGTATAAATACCACATTTTGTTTTTCCACTTAACTGTTGATGGACACTTGGGGTTAGTTCCCCCTTTCAGCTACTGAGAATAGTGCTACAGTGAACACTGGCAAGCAAGTATCTGTTTCAGTCAGTTTGCAGTTCTCTCAGGTATATACTTAGGAGTGGGATTGCTGGGTGACTATGTTTACAGCTTGCTGAGGAACCGCCATACTGATTTCCACAGTGGCTGCACCAATTTACATTCCCACCACCAATGCACGGAGGTTCCAATTTCTCCACATCCTTGCTAACACTTGTTAGTTTTCATCTCTTAAAAAAATAGCCATTCTAGTAGGTATAAAGTAGTAGCTCATTGTCATTTTGATTTGCATTTCTGTAATGATGTTGAGCATCTTTTCATGTTCTTATTGATCATCATTTGGGTATCTTCTTTGGAGAAAAATCTATTCAGTTCCTTTGCCCATTTGTTAATTGGGCAGTCTTTTTCTTGTTGAGTTGCAAGAGTTCTTTTTTTTTTTTTTTTTTTTTTTTTTTTTTTTAATTTTTTTTTTTTTTCAACGTTTTTTATTTATTTTTGGGACAGAGAGAGACATAGCATGAACGGGGGAGGGGCAGAGAGAGAGGGAGACACAGAATCGGAAACAGGCTCCAGGCTCTGAGCCATCAGCCCAGAGCCTGACGCGGGGCTCGAACTCACGGACCGCGAGATCGTGACCTGGCTGAAGTCGGACGCTTAACCGACTGCGCCACCCAGGCGCCCCAGGAGTTCTTTATATAATTTTTGAATAATAGGCACTTATTAAATATGTGATTTGCAAATATTTTCTCCCATTCGGTAAGCTGTCTTTTCATTTTCTTGATAGTATCATTTGATACACAATAGTTTTTAATTCTGACCTGGTCCTATTTATTTTTCTTTCATTGCTGTGCTTTTACTTATTTAAAAAAAAATTTTAATGTTTTTTTTCTTTTTAAACATTTTTTTAAATTTTAATTTTTTTTTCCTTAATTTTTTAAATTCACATCTAAATTAGCATATGGTGCAACAATGATTTCAGGAGTAGATTCCTTAATGCCCCTTACCCATTTAGCCATCCCCCCCTCCCACAATCCCTCCAGTAACCCTCTGTTTGTTCTCCATATTTAAGAGTCTCTTATGTTTTGTCCCCCTCCCTGTTTTTATATTACTTTTGCTTCCCTTCCCTTGTGTTCATCTGTTCTGTGTCTTAAAGTCCTCATATGAGCGAAGTCATATGATGTTTGTCTTTCTCTGACTAATTTTGCTTAGCATAATACCCTCTAATTCCATCCACATAGTTGCAAATGGCAAGATTTCATTCTTTTTTTTTTTTTAACATTTATTTATTTTTGAGACAGAGAGAGACAGAGCATGAACGGGGGAGGGTCAGAGAGAGGGAGACACAGAATCCGAAACAGGCTCCAGGCTCTGAGCTGTCAGCACAGAGCCCGATGCGGGGCTCGAACCCACAGACCGTGAGATCATGACCTGAGCCGAAGTCGGCCGCTTAACCGACTGAGCCACCCAGGCGCCCCATGATTTCATTCTTTTTGATTGCCGAGTAATCCTCCATTGTATGTATTTGTATATATAGACATACACCACATCTTCTTTATCCATTCATCCATCGATGGACACTTGGACTCTTTCCATGCTTTGGCTATTGTTGATAGTGCTGCTGTAAACATTGGGGTGCATGTGCCCCTTCAAAACAGCATACCTGTATCACTTGGATAAATACCTAGTAGTGCAATTGCTGGGTCATAGGGTAGTTCTGTTTTTAATTTTTTGAGGAACCTCCAGACTTTTCCATGGTGGCTGTACCAGCAGTGCAAAAGAGATCCTCTCTCTCCACATCCTCGGCAACATCTATTGTTGCCCGAGTTGTTAATGTTAGCCATTCTGACAGGTGTAAGGTGGTATCTCATTGTGGTTTTGATTTGTATTTCCTGGATGATGAGTGATGTGGAGCATTTTTTCATGTGTCTGTTCGCCATCTGGATGTCATCTTTGGAGAAGTGTCTCTTCATGCCTTTTGCCCATTTCTTCACTGGATTATTTGTTTTTTGGGTGTTGAGTTTGATAAGTTCTTTATAGATTTTTGGATACTAACCCTTTATCTGATACGTTGTTTGCAAGTATCTTTTCCCATTCCATCGGTTGCTTTTTAGTTTTGCTGATTGTTTCCTTTGCTATGCAGAAGCTTTTTATTTTGATGAGGTCCCAATAGTTCATTTTTGCTTTTGTTTCCCTTTCCTCTGGAGACGTGTTGAGTAAGAAGTTGCTGTGGCCAAGATCAAAGAGGTTTTTGCCTGCTTTCTCCTCAAGGATTTTGATGGCTTCCTGTCTTACATTGAGGTCTTTCATCCCTTTTGAGTTTATTTTTGTGTATGGTGTAAGAAAGTGGTCCAGGTTCATTTTTCTACATGTCGCTGTCCAGTCTTCCCAGCACCACTTGCTGAAGAGACTGTCTTTATTCCATTGGATACTCTTTCCTGCTTTGTCAAAGATTAGTTGGCCATATGTTTGTGGGTCCATTTCTGGGTTTTCTATTCTGTTCCATTGATCTGAGTGTCTGTTTTTGTGCCAAATGTTTATTTTTGAGAGAGAGAATGACAGAGTGCTAGTGGGGTGGGCACAGGGGACACAGAATCTGAAGCAGGCTCATTCTCTGAGCTGTCAGCAAAGAGCCTGATGTGGGGCTTGAACTCACAGACCACGAGATCATGACCTAAGCCAAAGTCAGACCCCTAACTGACTGAGCCACCCAGGTATCCCTACTTATTTTTAAATGTATGAATATATATTAATTTAATAAAAATTAAAATTAGGATAAGAAGATGGAAGCGCTGAGAAACTAACTGGCAGCTCTGCCTGGGCAGGGCTTGTTGAAAGGTAGGCTTCTATGGACACCTAAGAAAATTGGTTTTAAATAACATACAGTAAAAATTACATCAAATAATAAAGGAAGCCAATTACATTAATATAGTCATCAAAATGTGTACTTCTTTCTTAAGGCATCAAATAACAATGTAGCAGTGAGTCTAATTATTAGAGTTTCAAAGTAATGATGACAGGAAACATTATTTCAAGATAACTGTGACAGCTATAATGTGATATGAAATTATCTGTGATTTCTATTGGTGACAAAGTGACAGGTACTGCTTACAATAAAGTGGTCTCATTGTCCATCTGAGTTTAAGGACATTGTGCTGTAAAGGGTGACTGGGTGACCAGCTGGCTCTTTCCTTAGGGGAAGACCTTGAAATGTTAGTACTCTTTCTCTGCAGTCCTTCTTCAGAGACAAATCTGGTTTCTCTAAGAGGCAATATTTTCTTTCATACATATAATATTTACGACCTTAATCATTTATATTCTTTTATTATTTTTTTCAATGTTTCAAGTTTTTATTTAAATTCTAGTTAGTTAACATGTAGTGTAATATTAGTTTCAGGAATAGAATTTATTTATTCATTAGCCATTTTTATTTTATTTATTTTTTTATGTTTTTAAATGTTTGTTTATTTTTGAGAGAGATGACAATGCACAAGCAGGGGAGGGGAAGAGAAGGAAGGAGACACAGAATCTGAAGCAGGCTCCAGGCTCCAGACAGTCCACAAGAGCCCAATGCGGAGCTCGAACTCATGAACTGTGAGATCATGATCTGAGCTGAAGACGCTTAACCGACTGAGCCACCCAGGCACCCCTCATTAACCATTTTTAAATGTACAGTTCAAGAGCACCTGGCTGGCTCACTTGGTGGAGCAGTGCTGACTTGTGATCTCAGGGTTGTGAGTTCAAACCCTACATTGGGGATGCAGCTTATTTAAAAATAAAATCATAAAAATTAATAATAATAAATAGCAGCATCTGGGTGGCTCAGTCGGCTAAGTGTCAAACTCTTGGTTTCTGCTCTGGTCATAATCTCACGGTTCATGAGTTCGAGCCCCACAACGGGCTCTGCACTGATAGTGTGGAGCCTGCTTAGGGTTCTCTCTCTCTCTCTCTCTCTCTCTCTCTCTCTCTCTCTCTCTCTCTCTCTCTCTCTCCCCCCCCCCAATAAATAATTTTTTAAAAATAAATGCACACTTCAGTGTTATTAAATACATTCATAGTGTTGTACAGCCATCACCGCCATCCATCCCTGTAACGCTTTTTATCTTGCAAAACGTTTCAGTTTTTACCCATTGAACGATAATAACTCCTTATTCTCCCTTCCCCCTCAAGTCTCGGGCAACCATTATTATACTTTGTCTTTATGTTCCGAATACTCTAAGCACCTCATAAAAGTGGAATCACACAGTATTTATCTTTTTTGATTGGTTTGTTTCACTTAGCATTAATGTCCCCAGAGTTCATCCATGTTATAGCATATCTCAGAACATCATTCCTTTTTATGACCGAACAATACTCCATTATGCATATGCCACATTTCGCTTATGCATTCATCCATCAGTAGATATTTGGATTGCTTCCATGTTTCAGCTACTGTGAGGAATGAATTCCGCTGTGAACATGGGTGTCCAAATACCTCTTCAAGTCCTTGCCTTTCAGTTCTTTTGAATATATACCCAGAAGTAGAGTTGCTGGATCATATGGTAATTCTATTTTTAATTTTTCATAGTCATTGTATCATTTTACATTCCCACCAGCAGTGCTCAAGTGTTCGAATTTCTCCACATCCTTGCCAACACTTGCTATTTCCTGTTTTGTTTTTTTTTTATCATAGCCATCCTAATGGGTGTGAGGTGGTATCTTATTATAGTTTTGACTTGCATTTCCCTAATGATTAGTGATTTTGAGCATTTCTTTATGCGCTTATTGGCCATTCACCTATCTTCTTTGGAGAAATGTCCATTGAAGTCCTTTGCCCATTTTTTTTTACATTTTTTTAAATGTTTACTAATTATTGAGAGAGAGAAACAGAGAATGAGCATGGGAGGGGCAGAGAGAGGAGGAGACACAGAATCCGAAGCAGGCTCCAGGCTCTGAGCTGTCAGCACAGATCCTGACGCAGGTCTTGAACTCACAAACCTGATATCATGACCTGAGCCAAAACTGAGAGTCAGATGCTTAACCAACTGAGCCACCCAGGGGCCCCTATATATTCTAAGTATTAATTCTTTACCCAGATATATCATTTGCAAGTATTTTATCCCCTTCTGTGGGTTCTCTTTTTTTTACTCTATGGATAATGACTTTTAATGCACAAAATTTTAAGTTTTTATGAAGTCCAGTTTGTTTTTTCTTTTGGTACATGTGCCTTTCATGTCAGAGCCAAGAAATCACTGCAAATCCAATTTCCTGAAGCTTTTGTGCTGTTTTTTCTTTTAAGAATTTTTCTGTTGAAAAAAGGTCTTACATTTAGTTCCTTGATCCATTTTGAGTTAATTTTTGCATATGGTATTGGGTACTTTTCCATGTGGATAGCCAGTTTTCCCAGCACCATCTGTTGAAAGGACTGTCCTTTCCCCATTTGTCCTGGTACTCTTGTCGAAAATCTTTTGATCTTATATGCAAGCGTTTATATCAAAGCTGTCTATTTTATTCCATTGGCTATAGGTCTGTCTTTATGCCAATACCACTGTTTTAATCTCTGTGGCTTTGTAGTAGGTTTTGAAATCAAGAAGTAGGAGTCCTTCCATTTTGTTCTTTTTCAAGATTGTTTTGCATATTTGGGTCCCCTGAATTCCATATGAATTTTAGGATGGGTTTTTCTGTTCCATCTAAAAAACAAACAAAAAAACATAATTGGGATTTTTGAAAGGGACTGTACTGAATCTGTAAATGGTTTTGGATAGTATTGACATTTTAACAACATTGTCTTCAATCTACCAATAGGGGATGTGTTTTTGTTTATTATGTCTTCTTTGATTTCTTTTAGCAGTGTTTTGTAGTTTCCATTGTACAAGTCTTTCAGCTCGTTGGTCAGTTATTTATTTTATTCTTTTTGATGCTATTGTAAATGGAATTGTTTGTGTAATTTTTCTTTCATCTTATTCGTTGTTAGCATATAGAAATGCAACTGATTTTTTTTCGCTTTGTATCCTGCTATTTTGCTGATTTATTACTTCTAGTTGTGTATGTGTGTAATCTTTAGGGTTTTTTACATAGAATATCATTCTGTAAGCAGAGATAATTTTACTTCTTCCTTTCCAATGTAGAGGTCTTTTCATTTTCTTGCCTAACTTCTCTGGCTAGAACTTCGAATACTGTTTTTTGTTGGTTTTCAATTTTAGAGAGAGAATGAAAGGGCAAGCAGGGAAGTGGGGCAGAGTGGCGGGGCGGTGGGGGGAGAGGGAGAGAGAGGGAGAGAGAATCTTAACCAGGCTCCATGCTCAGTGTGGAGCCTGACTCGGAGCTCAATTCCATGACCCTGGGATCAAGACCTGAACTGAAATCAGGAGTCAGACGCTTAACTGACTGAGCGATGCAGGTGCCCCTCCAGTACTGTTGAATAGAAGTGAGCATCCTTGCCTCATCTCTGATCTTAGAGGAAACACTTTCAGTCTTTCATCATTGAGTATGATGTTCACTGTGGGTTTTTCATAGATGGCTTTTATTAGTTAAGGTAGTTTCCTTCTATTCCTAGTTTCTTGAGTTTTTCTTATGGAAAGGTGTTGAATTCTGTCAAGTGCTTTTTCTGCATCAATTGAGATGATCACGTAGTTGTTTTTCTTCATTCTGTTGATGCAGCATAGTAGCACATTGATCAGTTTTCATGTTGAATCATCCTTGCATTCCAGGAATAAACCCCACTTGTTCATGATGTATAATCCTTTTAACATGCCACTGAATTGTATTTGCTAGTATTTTGTTAAGGTTTTTTTGTGTTGATGTTCATAAGGGATATTGGTCTATAGTTTTCTTGTAATGTCAGTCTGGCTTTGGATTCAGCATAATGAGGCTTCACAGAATGAGTTAGGAAGTGTTTCCTCCTTTTCTTTGTTGGGAGATTTTGAATACTGATTGAGTACTGATTCAGTCTCCTTACTAGATAAAGATCGACTCAGATTTTCTATTTTGTCAGGATTTAGTCTTGGCAGGTTTTACGTTTGTAGGAATTT
This sequence comes from Neofelis nebulosa, assembly GCF_028018385.1. Taxonomy (NCBI): domain Eukaryota; kingdom Metazoa; phylum Chordata; class Mammalia; order Carnivora; family Felidae; genus Neofelis; species Neofelis nebulosa. The sequence continues at coordinate 118,819,826 of NC_080790.1, forward strand.
GTCCATTTCATGTAGGTTATCAAGTTTGTTGGTGTGTGACTGTTCTAGAACTCTTACAATCTTTTTATTTCCATAGATTTGGTAGTAATGCCTGTACTTCCATTTCTGATTTTAGTATTTGAGTCTTTTTCTCTTAGTCCCTCTAGCTAAACTGTGGTCAGTTTTGTTGATCTTTTTGTTCCTTAATTTTTCTCTATTGTTTTTCTATTCTCTCTCCCCTCTAATCTTTGTTTCCTTCTTTCTGTTGGCTTTGGATTTAATTATTTTCTAGCTCCTTAAGTTGTAAAGTTAGATTGTTGATTTGAGATCTTTCATGAGTTTTTTTTGTTTGTTTTAGTAATACAGATTTTTAAGTTTATTTACTTTTAAGGAAAGAGAGAGAGCCCACGCATGCAAGGGAGGGGCAGAGAAAGAGAGAGAAAGAGAGAATCCTAAGCAGGCTCTGCACTGTCAGCAGGGAGCCTAATGCGGGGCTCGATCTCATAAACCATGAGATTATCACATGAGCTGAAATCAAGAGTTGGATGCTTAACCGACTGAGCCACCTAGGCACCCCTGCACCTTTGATTCTTAAGAACACTTTCTGTGTTCCAGGGTGCCTCGGTGGCTCAGTCCATTGAAGTGTCTGACTTCAGCTCAGGTCATGATTTCCTGGTTCGTGAGTTCAAGTCCCACATCTGGCTTGCTGTTGTCAGCGTGGAGCCTGCTTCAGATCCTCTGTCCCACTCTCTCTCTGCCCCTCTCCTGCTTGCACTCTTTCTCAAAAATCAAATAAACATTAAAAAAAAAAATACCTTCTGTGTTCCAATGGCATAGAGATTTTTTCATGGTATCAAATTTTGTGTTTTTCATATTTAGGTGTTTAATCCGTCTGCAGCTTATATTTGTGTATTCTATAATTTCATTTTTTTCATATGGAAAGCCAGTTGTCATAACACCATGATTATCGAAATCATTACTTTTTTCACTGATTAGTGATACTTTTCAGTCACAACCTCTGTGAAATTTTACCTCAACAGGGGTATGTTTCTGGGCTGTATTCTGTTCTGCTATTTTGTCTATTTTTGCATTAATACAACTGTTAATTGCCATAGCTTTTGAACATTCCTCAGTATCTGGTAGAATGAATCCCTCTTCCTTATTGTGTTTGTTCAGAAATAAAAAATTTACATACCTCTTCATTCTTTCAGTACTAATTTTGGAATGAGTTTATTGAATTCCGTGGAAAAATTTTGCTGGGGCATTGACTAGAAATAGAATTTATAGATGAATTTGGGAAAACTTGATACCTGTAAAATACTGAGTCTTCTAAGCTATGAATAAAGCTTAATTCTGTTTATTCAGATCTCCCTTTTATATCCTTCTATTCAAGTTTGATGAATTTCTTCATGAAGGTTTTACATATTTTTCTCAGGTTTCTTTCTTGATACTATCTAGTTTGTGTTTTGATAGTAAAATGAATTCTATTTTGCATATTCTGATTACTTATTTGGAGATCTGTACATTGATCTCATGTGCAGCAACCTTGTATAACTCTGTTCTCTTTAGATTTGCATCATAAATAACATTCACTATAATGACAATTTCGTATCTAATTTTACCGTGCCTCCAGCATCTCTTGTGTAACTGCAGGCATCAGGACACTGTGGAATAGTAGGAAGACAGCAGCACGCCCTCCCCTGGTCCTGGCACGCCCTCCCCTGGTCCTGACATCCATTCAGTGAATATTTACAGGGTACCTGCCATATACAAGGCACTCTTCTAGCTTCTGGGGGGAAAGAAGTGAACAAAACAAAGCCCCTGCCCTCGTGGAGCTTACATTCTCATGGAGAGAGACAGAAAATAACCAAATAGATAACGGCTCATGAGTTCAAGCCCTGCGTCAGGCTCTGTGCGGACAGCTCAGAGCCTGGAACCTGCTTCGGATCCTGTGTCTCCGTCTCTTTCTGCCCCTCTCCTGCTCATGCTTGGTCTCTCAAAAATAAACATTAAAAAAAAAAAAAGGGTGGGAGAATTCGAAGGATGTAACCATAACTTAGGTAAGATGAGATGGTGGTTGCCATTGAGCGCTTCTGAGGAAGGGGGCAGATTCTGGATACAATTGGAAGGTAGAGCAGGATTTCCTGACAGATTGGGTATGGAATAGGAGTGAAACAAGTCAAAACCGGTTCAGGATCTGGGTGACGAAAAGGATGGAGTTGGGCTAGGGAAGACCGGTGCAAATATCTGGAGTCAGGAGTTCCATCTCGAGCATGTTGAATGCGACGCACGTTACCAGCTATCAGAGTGGGGATGTCAAGCAGGCAGGGGGATGCAGGAGCTGGGAAGGCCGGTCCTGAAGATTACACTGGGAGTCTGCCAGCATATAGGCTCAGATCAGAAAAGGGGTAGAGACATGAACACTCTGAATGGTGGGAAAGGAGTGACCAGTAAGTTGGGAGAGAAGGCGACTGGAACCCAACTGAGTGGTTTTCAAGAAGAGAGACTCTGTTGTGTCACATGCTGCTGATGAGCATAGCAGATCAGATCTAGATATGTAAGGTTTTTAAAATTTTTTTAAAATTTTAAAATTTTATTTGTGAGAGACAGAGACAGCACGAATGGGGGAGAGGCAAAGAGAGGGGGAGACACAGAATCCAAAGGAGGCTTCAGGCTCTGAGCTGTCAACACAGAGCCCGATGCAGGGCTCGAATCCACAAACCATGAGATCATGATCCAAGGTGAAGTTGGATGCTTAACCGACTGAGCCACCCAGGTGCCCCTAGAAACGTAAGGTTGCTGGAGGCCTTGAAGAAGTGACCTGTTCTGGTGGAAGGGGGTGGGGGTGAGGGGCAGCCTGACTAGAGAGGGATTAAGAGGAAACAGTAGTAACTGGAGACAGCAAGTAGAGACAAAGAAAAAGTATTGATGACTTTTTCTGTACAAGAAACAGAAACAGAGGGATATAGGGTCAAGAGAGGGTTGGGGGGGTGGTTTTTCCTTTGTTTTTAAATGGAGTGATGTAAGCCTGTTTATATGTTGTTGAGAATGACCTTGCAGGAAAGAGGAAATACATTATGCAGGAGAGAAAGGGGACAACCGTTGGGGTGATATTCATAGGGAGGTGAGAAAGAACTGAATCAGTGCCCAAGTGGAGAATAGCTAGTTCTAGGGAGGGTTTAAGGGGAGCTGTCACAGGGGAAACTGAGCTTAGAATTGTGATATTCCTGATGAAGGGTTAGTGATCCACTCTTTTTCTAGGTGTATATCGCGTTTGGCCTTAAGGTCTTCTGTATTGTATTGCTATACAGCTTTCCTTTGGTTAGGGCCTGTCTGGTGTAACACCTCTTTCCATGCTTTTACTTCAACCTTTCTTTCACTGACCTTACAATCATAATCATGTCTCCTATAATCAGCATATGTCTGGAATTTGAGTTTTGTTGTTTGTTAATTTCAGAAGTAGAAAATGTAGTCCATTTACAATGGGATTTCTATATGATTGGGTTATTCCTATCATGTTATATTGTGGATTTGTTCTACTTTTTTGAGGTTTCTTTTTATTTCTCTCTTCTCTTGCCTTCTTTTGGATTAACACACCCCTCTCCTGCTTCTCTTTCCTAGTATTTAGGCTGTATTAATTGGTATTAGGTTTGCTTACAGAACATTTAAAAAGAAAAACAAAATGGTTTGAACAAGACTATTTATATCACTCGAGTTCAAGAATGTCTGAGATAGTAGGGGTGCCTGGGTGGCTCAGTCAGTTAAGCTGCCGACTCCATATTGGCTCAGGTCATGATCTCAGGGTTCAGGAGATCAAGCCCCTGCATGGGGCTCTACACTGACAGCATGGAGCCTGCTTGGGATTCTCTCTCTCCTGTCTTCAGCTCAGGCCATGATCTCGGGTTCCATGAGTTCGGACCCCGCATCAGACTCTGTGCTGACAACATTCTGGATCTTTCTCTCTCTTTCTCTCTCTCTCTCTCTCTTTCTGCCCCTCCCGCACTCGTACTGTCTCTCTCTCAAAAATAAACAAACATTAAAAAAATTATACAATTCAGTAGTTTTTAGTATATTCACAGAGGTGTGCAACCATCACTGATACCTAATTTTAGAGCATTTCATCACCAAAAAGAAACCTTGTACCCATTTAGCCATCATTCCTCCCCCCGCCCCTCCCCACCCCAGACCTAGACAAACACTAATCTGCTTTCTTCTCTATGCCTATTCTAGACATTTCATATAAATGGAATCACACAAATTATATGTGGTCTTTGGTGTCTGGCTTCTTTCATTTTGCATATTTTTGAGGTTTATCCATGTTGTAATATGAATTAGTATTTTGTTCCTTTTTTTTAAATGTTTATTTTTGAAAAAGAGAGCACGAGCAGGGGAGGGGCAGAGAGGGAGGGAGATAGAATATGAAGCAGGCTCCTTGCTGTCTGCACAAAGCCCAACTCAAGGCTCAAACCCACAAACTGTGAGATCATGACCTGAGCCAAAGTTGGATGCTCGACCGAGTGCCCCAGGCACCCCAGTATTTTGTTCCTTTTAATTGCGGAGTAAAATTCCATTCTATGGCTATATTTTTCTTACCATTTGTCAGTTTTCTGTACGTTTTGGCTGTTAGGTATTCTTTGAAACTCAAAAGTTTAATTTTAGTGAAGTCCAGTTAATTTTTTTCTTTGGTAGTTTGTGATTTTGGTGTTAGGTCTAAGAAACCATTGCCTAGGGGTGCCTGGGTGGCTCAGTCTGTTAAACATCCAACTCTTGGTTTTGGCTCAGGTCATGATCTCACGGTTCGTGAGTTTGATTTGTGAGTTCAAGACCCATGTTGGTGCAGAGTTTGCTTGGGATTCTATCCCTTCCTCTCTCTCTCTCTACCCCTCCCCAACTTGTGTGTTCTCTCTCTCCCTCTCTCTCTCTCTCTCCCCCTCTCCCCTCAAATAAATAAACTTAAAAAAAAAAAAAAGAAAGAAAGAAAGAAACCATTACCCAATCCAGGGTCATGAAGATTTACTTCTATTTCCTTGTAAGAGTTTTATAGTTTTAGCCATTACATTTATGTCTGTGAGTTAAGTTTTGAGTATAGTGTGAGGTGTATGGGTTTACTTTCAATCTTTGACATTTGGATATCCAGTTGTCCTAGTACCATTTGTTAGACTGTTCTTTCCTCATTGAATGGTTCTCGCCACCCTTGTCAAAAATCAACTGACCATAAAGGTAAGAATTTATACCCAAATTCTCACTTCTATCCCATTGCACTGATGCACATGTGTATACTTATGCCAGTACCACACTGTCATGATTACTATAGCTGTGAAATAAGTTTTGAAATTGGGAAGTGTGAGTCTTCCAACTTTGTTCTTCAAATAAAAATACAAATAAAAGAAGTTTATGGCCCACTCTCAGGTTCTCACCAATGGAAGTTCTTTCAAAGTATGTACTTTGATCTTGCATTTCCATGAATTTTAGGGTCAGCTTGTCAATTTCTGCAAAAACAGCTAGGATTTTATTTTGATAGGAATTGTGTTAAATCTGCAATTCAATTTGGGGAGTATTGCCATCTTAATATTAAGTCCTCCCATCCATGAACGTGGGATATCTTATCATTTACTTAGGTTTTTAAAACTTTCTTTCCATAATATTTTGTAGGTCTCAGTATACAAATCTTAAATAACTCTTGCTACACATATTCCTTTTATTCTTTTGACGCGATTGTATTGTTTTCTTAACTTTTCAGATTGTTTATCTTATTAATGTATACAAATACAATAGATTTTTTTATATTGATCTTGTATGCTACAACCTTACTAAATGTTGGGGGGAATTCCTTAGGATTTCTTATATACAGGATAATTTCATCTGAAAATAGGGATAGTTTTATTTCTTTCCAATCTGGTTTCTTTTATTTTTGTTTATGGCCTAATGGCCCTGGCGTCAATATAAAGTTGAATACAAATGGCAAGAGTGGGGCACCCTTGTTTTTGTCTCATTCCTGATCTTAGTGTGAAATTATTCAGTCTTATACTATTAAGTATGAAGTAAGCTATGGATTATTAGGAACAGTTTTGACCATGTCTCTCGGTATACATAAACAAGAGTTCTCTAGGATATATACTGGATGTACCCGTATGCCAAGTATACCAAGTACCCTTGGTTCATAGTGTACACATGTGTTCAGATTTACAAGAAGTGCTAAATTATATTCCAAAGTGATTATACCAATTTATTATTTCCTCAGCACTGTGTTGAAGTACCCAGTGCTCCACATCTTTGCTTACATTTAGTATATGAGGTTATTTTCAGTCTACAAATATCAATCAAATAGTGGTTATAATTTGCATTTCATTGGTTACTAATGGCATTGAGCATCTTTTCACATATTAATCATTCATGGTGTCTTCCTCTATGAAATTCCTGCTCACATTTTTTCCCTGTTTTCCTATTAAGTTGTCTTTTTCTTACTGCCTCATAGGTGATCTTTATGTATCTGGATTCTGGAACTTTTGTCAGTTTTATATTTGGTAGATACCGTCTCCCAGTTTGTGACCTGTCTTTTCACTTTCTTTATGGTATCTTCTAAGTAAACAGATATTAATTTTAATGTAAATTTGTTACTCTTTTCTTTTATGGTTTGTGCTTTTGGGTATCTTAAGAAATCCATTCTTCCCCAAAAGTCAAAAAAACATTTTACTGTTTTCTTGGGGTGCCCAGCTGGCTCAGTCGGTGGAGCATGCAACTCTTGATCTCAGGAGTTCAAGCCCCATGTTGGGTATAGAGATTGCTTAAATAAACACTTCGAATGAATGAATGAATGAAGTTGTTAAATTTATTTGAGGGGAGGGGAGGGGCATAAAGAGGAGGAGAGAGAGAATCTGAAGCAGGCTCTATGCTCAGCACAGAGCCTGACTTGGGGCTCAATCTCACAACCATGAGATCATGACCTGAGCCAATATCAAAAGTCAAACAACTAAAAAAAAAAAAAAAAAAAAAAAAAAGTCAAACAACTGACTGGCCACCCAGCTGCCCCAACACACACACACACACACACACACACACACACACGCACACACACGCACGCACACACACGTGTGTATATGTGTGTGTGTGTATTTTTTTTTTTAAGTAATCGTTACACCAAACATGGGGCTTGTACTCACAACCCCGAGATCAAGAGTCACATGCTCCACTGACTAAGCCAGCCAGGCAACCCAAAAAAGATATTTTACTGTTTTCTTGTAACAGTTTTTCCTGTCCCCATTTAAGTCCTTGATCCCTTGGAATGGATTGGTCTGCTTGGAGTGAGATAAGACTCTATGTTAATTTTTTGTTTGGATAATAATATATTAAAATGTTTGTCCAGGGGCACCTGGGTGGCTCAGTTGGTTAAGCAACCAACTCTTCATTTTGGCTCAGGACATGATCTTATGGTTTGAGAGCCCTGAGTAGGGAGGGCTCCATGCTGACAGCAAAGCCTGCTTTGGATTCTCTCTCTCCTCTCTCTCACTCTCCCTCTCCCTCTCTCTGCCTCTCCTCACTGCCCACACACACTCTCTCTCTCTCAAAATAAATAAACGCTTTTTAAAAATAAAATAAATAATGGGGCGCCTGGGTGGCGCAGTCAGTTAAGCGTCCGACTTCAGCCAGGTCACGATCTCGCGGTCCGTGAGTTCGAGCCCCGCGTCAGGCTCTGGGCTGATGGCTCGGAGCCTGGAGCCTGTTTCCGATTCTGTGTCTCCCTCTCTCTCTGCCCCTCCCCCGTTCATGCTCTGTCTCTCTCTGTCCAAAAATAAATAAAAAACGTTGAAAAAAAAATTTTTTTTTAAATAAAATAAATAAAATGTCCTTATCCTGTTAATATGCAGTACAGCTCTGACAAACTTCAGGTTTCCCATATGTGTTGATCTGTTTCTGAGCTTTCTATTCTATTATTTCTAGGCCCAAATCATACTTTCTTCATTGTTGTAACTGTACAAGGAATCTTGATCACTGGAAGGAAAAGCTCCCATTCTTCAAGAGTGTGTTGGCTAATCTAGGCTCTCTGCTCTCCCATATAAATTTTAGAATCAGCTTTTCAAATTCCGGGTTGAGATTTTGATTGCAATTACATTAAATATGTAGATCAATTTGGGGGAAAATTGACATCTTTATGAAGTCTTTGCTATCCAAGAACATGATTATGTGTCTCCATTTATATAGGTCTTTAATGTTTTCAATTAGATTTTGTATTTCCTACATAAGATTTGTTAGATTCGTATTTTCATTTTGCAGGGACATAAGCTGTATTTTTTATTGTTAATGAAATGCTCTTGACCTTTATAGTGATCTTTTATCTAGAAACCTTGTTATGTTTTTATTATTTTAAATAAGGAATTCCTTTTTCAGGGGCTCTTGACTGGCTCCATCTATTAGAGCATGCAGCTCTTGATCTCTCAGGGTGTTGAGTTCAAGCCCCATGTTGGGCGTGGAGCCTACTCAAAGAAAACAAAAAAAGGAATTGCTTCTTCACATTGTACCATTGAGTATGATGTTTACCATAGGTTTGCTGTAAATACTCTTTTTCTGGTTTAAGAAAATTGTTGAATTTAATGGAATTTTTTTACTATATCTTTTATTTCTAAAGTTTTATTTTGAGAGAGAGTAAGCACAAGTAGGGGAGTGGCAGAGAAAGAGGGAGAGAGAGAGAGAATCCCAAGCAGGCTCCGTGCTGTCAGCACACAGCCCAACGTGGGGCTCAAACTTGTGAACTGTGAGATCATGACTTTAGCAGAAATCAAGAGCCGGACACTTAACCGACTGAGCCACCCAGGTGCCTCTGCTATATTTAGATGATCATATCTAAATACGCTTTCTTAATTTAGTAATGTGGTAAATTTTATAGAGATTTTTCTCCTTTCTTGACTTTTTTTGGATTAACTAAGTAGTTCCGCTTTTCTTATGTTAGTCTATTATTCTTTTAGTTCTCTAAAGATTACAACCTGCATCCTTGACTTTGTAAAGACTACTCTTAATTAGTACCTTTACCACTTCACAGATGATACAAGGACCTTAGAACACTTTTATTCCCTTCCTGACTTATGTAATATTGCTGTGAAGTATAATAGTTCTATATATAGTCTGACTGCTGCAAGACTTTGTTTCTGTTTTATACAATCAACATTACGATGAATATTTATTTAGCAGACCCTTTCACTCCTTTATTTCTGTGCTTCTGCTTAGGAGGGTCATTTTCCTTCCTAAAGAACTAAAGCAAAAGCCCAAAGAACTCTGCTCAGTATTTATTTTAATGCAATATTTGTCTTAAAATGTATTGTCCCCCTTTTTTTGAATAGTATTTTTGCTAAGAATTGTAGGTTGGTATTGATCTTCTTTCAGTACTTTTTGTCTCTGATTTTGTTGTGGTTCCCAGCCTTTCTATTAGTCATCTATCAGTCTTCCTGCTACTCCTTTGAAGAATCCTTTGTTTTCTCCTGTCTGCCTTTAAGATTTTCTCCTTATGTTGGGAGTTTTATCAGTTTTACTGTGACACCTAGGTGTGGTTTTCTTTGTGGTCTGTCCAGCTTGGTATTTATAGGGTTTCTTGAATCTTCGGCTTTCAAAACTTGCATTGGTTTCGGAAAAGTCTTGACCATCATTTCCTCAAATTTCTGTTTCATTTTATTTCTTCTGTCCTGTGAGTGCCAGTTACACATCCATTAGACTGCCATGTTTTAGGTTTCTTCATTCTCTTTTCTGTATTTTCCATTTTCCTCCTCAGGGCCTCAGTCTGGATACTTCCTGCTGGATTATAGTTTAGCTGTAACTAATCTATTAAACCCACCTATTTGCAGTCCTAATTTCAGTTACTGTATTTCTTAATTCTAGAATTTCCATTTGATTCTTTGTGATAGGTTCTGGTTCTCTGCCAAAGTTCTTCATCTTGTCACATATTTCCTTGGACACATTTAGTTATTGAAAAGCCCTTGTCCAATAACTCCAGTATGTACATCCCCTGGAGGTCTTTTTCTTTTTTCTGTTTTCTCTTTTGGTATGCATTTGGTCCTTTCTCTGCTATGGGGTGGTAATTTTTATTCAGTGCCAGAAACTGTATATGAAAACAACTTGGCTCAGGATGATTTTCTGTTCTTCCAGAAAGGATTTACTTTTGCTTCTTGAAGGCAGAGTAAGGCCAAACCAACTTAACCCAGTTGAACTGTTTCAGAGCTAGGTGTTTTGAGACAGTCTATTTGTACTTATCCCCATTCTAGTGTGCACTCTCCAGGGAATCCCAGAGAGAGCCTGTGGTATGTTCAAGCCACTCCTTCTTGGCAAACCCTGAACTCCAGTTTTTGTCTCTCTTACACCTTAAGATTGCTGGAAGCATTGTGTACTAGCTTCATGCACCTTCCTTGCTCAGGTCTTGTCTGCCTTGGTAGTTCTGAATTCCAACTTTGATCTTCCTATCCTCATGAAACTGCTTCAGGCTCTGCTCGGCTTCTCAGCCTCATAACCTCCACTTTCTGTTTGGCTTCTTGGCTTCTTAGCTTCTCAGCTTCGTGCTGCTTATAAATTGGGAGATGCCTTAGGGTGCAAGCAGTATTTTGATACCAGAGTTGCCTGAATATTGTTTCCCTTCTCACTGGGAGTGATCTTAACCTCTCGGATTATGGTTGCTTTGGTAATTTTTTAAAGCCTTGAGATTTTCTGGGTTTTGTTTTTTGTATTTTACGTCGTTTTTTTCACTTGTTCTTGGTGGGAGGGTTCAGTTTGTCTGCTACTAACTGGTTTTTCATGGCCAGAATCAGAAGTCATTAGAATTTTCTAATGTTGGGTCAGTCTGTATTACCGGAATAAACTAAGCTGAATAATGATATATTATCATTTTAGTACATTGTTGGACTTGATTTGTTAATATCTGACTTAATAATTTTGCCTTTGTTCATGAAAAGTTGGCTGGTCATTTTCCTTTCTATGCTTGCCCAGTTTTAGTGCAAAGGTTATTTAGCTTCATAAAATAAGTTTTAGATATTTGTCTATTCATATGCTTTAAGAACAAAATTATCTTTTATTTCATTGTTTTGTAGAACTTTTTAAAAATATTTTTTCCGGGGGCCGCTGGCTGGGTCAGTTGGTAAAGTGTGCAACTCTTGATCTTGGGCTTGTGAGTTCAAGCCCCATGTTGGGGTTTAGAGATTACTTAAAAATAAAATCTTTTTTAAAAATATGTATCTATTCTATTAGGTTATATTATATAGTTCTTTTTCCATTCCTGATCTTCTTATTTGTACCTATCTCCTTTTTATTTTGATCAATCTGGCAGGGTTTGCTCATTTTATTAAGCCTTTATTATATGTTAGGTTATTATTTTATTAAATTTCTCCTCTCTTTGGGTTCATTGTATTATTCCTTCATTAATGTCTTAAATTGGATATTTAACTCATTTTTTTCCCAGTCCTTTTAAAAAATCTGTTTTGAAGCCTACGGATTTCCCTTTAAGTACGTTAGCCATATCTAACAAGTTAGGATATGTAATATTCCAACTTCCACTGCGATTTCTTTGACCAGTGGGTTACTTAGACATTTATGTTTTTGTTTTTTAAGTAAACTCAATGCTCATTGTGGGACTTGAACTCACAACCTCAACATCAAGGATCACATGGTCCACCAACTGAGTCAGCCAGGTGTCCCTATTTTATTTGTTTTGAGAGAGAGCGAGAGAGGGAGGGAAGCAAGCAGGGGAGGTGCAGAGAGGGAGAGAGAGGATCCCAGGCAAGCTCCACACCAGTCAGTGCAGAGATCATGACCTGAGCCGAAACCGAGTCGAACGCTCAAATAACTGGGCCACCCACATGCCCCTTTTTGTTTGTCTTTAAACATGAGGTTTATATATCAGAACTTCATTCCTTTTTATGGCTAATATTCCATTGTACAAATATACCATAGTATCCATTCATCTACTTGGGTTGCTTCCACCTCTGACTACTGTGAATAATGCTGTGTGAATACTGGCATACAGGTATCTGTTTAAGGCTGTTTTCAGTTCTTTGGGGTACACACCTACGAGTGGGATTTTTTAGTTATATGGTAATTCGATGTTTAACTTTCTGAGAAACAGCCAGACCACAGCAGCTGCGCTGGTTCACATTCCTACCAGCAATGCACAAGGGTTCTGGTCTCCCCACATCTTTGCCAACATTTGTTTCTTCGGGGTTTTGGTTTTGGTTTTTTGTTTTATAATCGTGGTATCTTACGGTTTTGGTTTGCAGTTCCCTAATAACTGATGATGTTGAGGATGCTAGTGACCATTTGTGTATCTTTGGAGAAAGATACACTGTCTATTCAAGGCCTTGCTCCTTTTTAACTGGATTACTTTTTTGTTGAGTTGTAGGAGTTCTTTATGTTGTCTGGATATTAGCCCTTTGTTAGATATGTAATTTGCAAGTAATTTGCCCATTCTTTGGGTTGTCATCACACTTTCTTCATGGCATCCTTTGATGCATAAAAGTTTTTAGTTTTAGTGAAGCCAAATTTATCTTTTGTTGCCTGTGCTTTGGGTGTCTTAAACTACTTCCCAATCCAAGGTCATGAAGATATGCTGTTTTTATCTAAGAGTTTTATAGTTTAGCTCTTAGATTCATTCTTAAGGGTCCAGCTTCATTCTTTTGCTTGTGGATAGTTCTCCCAGCACTCTGTGGAAGAGACTGTTCTTTCCCATCCACATTCATTCTGGAATGACAGAATTTCTGCACCCAGAGAAACTCAGTCAATAATTTTCCATTGTTATAGTCAAGAAATTTGCTGTTTAATTCATTTCTTTAGCAGAAAGATTCTTTGGCTGCTTCCCCCCCTCCCCCCCATGTCTTCCATTTTACTATAAATGTGAATTTGCTTGGGATTCATTTGGCTTCCTGACTCTGTCAGGTGTCAGTAGCCATTTCTGGAAAATCCTAAATTACAATCTCTTTGAATGTGTCTTCTCTTCCATTCCGTCTGCTCCCTTCTGGCAGAGCTAACAGATGTACACTGTGGCCCTCATTCTTTTCCATGGCTCTTAGTCACTTTGTAAATAGTCTCTTCTTTTTCATATTTAGTTGCTTCTTTTATTTCTTAGAAAATGAGGTACCCAAGTGCAGTCTTATGGTTGGGAATTCTCCGGAGAATCTTTCCCTTTTATTCCTACTCCACTGTAGACCAAACATCTCTACCACCTGCCTTGAGTGGGAGGTGGGAGTGGCTCAGTTTATTCCCAGCAGCTTAGCTATTCATTTAAAAAGACATCTCGTTTTGTCATCAAGCAGTTTGAGTGTTTCGCACCAGGAGCCTTTGGCTCCTGTTCCCTCTCCTAGTCCTGACTGGCTGGCAGCAGGGTTTATTCTTTGTGCTGCTTCCCAAGTGGTCCTTGTTTCTGTGATGGCCTGATTTTTCTCTTGCACTAGTCCAGACCTCAGGTTTTATCTCCTTCCATCGTCTTATATCTCTTTTCAGAGCACCTCCATCCCTGCCTTCAGCTACCGGTTTACGTATCAATGGATAAATGTCAAGCTTTTCATCGTTTTCTAGCAAGAACTTTCTGGTGAATGTTCATGTGCCATTTGCTGTTCCTATATCTGTTCAGCTCCTTTTAAATCACTGCTTTCCTAATGAGGCAAAATTCTTCCGTAATGAGCTCCTGTAAGTAGATCACCGTGGGAGAGGGACCACACCAGCAGGAGCTCCGAAGGCACAGGGATGGGTGCCATCTTCAGCCTTGTCTTCTCCCCTGGCAGTGACCGGACTGCTTACAGTGCAGAGCCCCCCACCCCTTGGTGCTGGACCAGGTTCGGGAAAGCTCTTGCCGCAGTCCACACCCCCTTTTTAAATTTCAAATAGGAGATTACTGGCTTCTCAAAACTGCCATCTTTATCTAGACTTGCAATCCTTACAGTCCTCCTCCGGGGGCTACTATCACAGGTGGGGCAGGCAGCCTACTTCACACCCAGCGCTGCAGAGTTCTGTCAGAGGAACGCTGGATTTCTGTTTGCTCTTTACTCTGTTTTGCATTGCAGTGATTCTGCGGGGGTTGGAAAGTAGTGCTCTCTTTAGGCCACAACTTTATTTTTTTTACTTTTTTTTTTTTTTTTTAAGTTTATTTTCAGAGACAGAGTGAGTAGGGGAGGGAGGGGAAAGAATCCCAAGCAGGCTCTGCACTGTCAGTAGAGAGCCCGGTGCGAGGCTCAAACTCACGAACCTGAGCTGAAATCATGAGTCAGACGCTTAACCAACTGAGCCATCCAGGCTCCCCTGTGCCACAACTTTAAAACTAGAAGTCACACTAAAAGATCAATCTTATATTCCTGGGCTGAACACGTCCTGGTTAACTCTCCTGTTAGGATTCTATTTGCTTGTATTTTATTCAAGACTTTTACCTTTACGTTCAGAACAAAAGCAGTCTATTTTTGGCATGTCCTGTCTGTTCTTAGGGCTCCTGAAATTAGCAGTGTCATTTCCTGTGTTTATTTACTCTCTGGAACAGTCTGAATATATAACACCAGGATTATCTGTTCCTTGAAGGTTTTGTAAAATGACACCTGTAAACTACATAGTTTAGCTTGGTTCGTTTTTCTGGGAAGACTTTTAACTTATTCAGTTTTTTAAAAACAGCTTTGGTGTAGTAAGATTTTCTGTTTCTTGATTCTGTGATAATTCATGTTTTCCTGGAAATTTTTTCCATTTAAACTCAGTTTTCAAATTTATTGCCATAAAATATCCTTAGGAACTAGGGGATGGGGTTCGCTTTATCTGTATTGCTTGCATTTTTTTGCCATGAGAGCTTCATGTGTGAATAAAATGAAGACCAGATGGCATTCACCAAATGATGACTGATATCCTAAGGTGGTGGGGAGGGGAGTAAGAGCAACAACCCTGATCCTGCCTTCTACCCCAGCAACCCCTGTGCTCTGCTCAGTCTTTCTCCACCTTCTCTTTCTCAGTTTTAGGGAAAGTCCTCAGTGCTGTGGGCAGTGCCCAGCTACTGATGTCCCAGAAATTCCAGCAGTTCCGGGGCCTCTGTGAGCAAAACCTGGTGAGTGTGGTTCTTCCTCCTCCACTGCAGGGCTGCCAGCCACCGGCTGCCCGCCAGCTGTCCAGCTGGATTAGCCCGCCCCTCCTCCTCTACCCCCAAGCCTCTGACCTCCTCCCTAATACGGAGAAGGTGCTGGTGACAAGTGTCCGTGCCCAGCACAAGGGAAGGGCCAGGGATGGTCCTTCCAAATTTCTACTACTTCTTGAAATAGAAAAGTGAACCCTCTGTGAAAAGAGCCACATGAAACTTAAAAATCTCTTAGCATTGATTTATTTATATTAAACATCCTCTAAGAAGATGGGTAAGAACTAAAGACATACCACCACGAGGCTTGGTGGTTTGCTTTTTCTTTCAATCTTATCTCTCAGGAGGGTAGCTTTTCCTGTGGAAGCCTCTCCAGACGGCCAGGGGTGGTGTGCTCCTAGGGCTGGAGGACAGTGGCGAGTGTTTGTCTCCGGACCTGCAAGGGTTTGGGGCTTACTTGGCTGGGGCAATCACCATGAGGAATATGTCCCCAGAGAACCCCACGGATTCTGTAATCATACCCACCTGGCAGTGATCCTGACTTCTCCCTGCCTCACTGTAAGACCAGGGCCAGGAACTTCTTCTTTTACAGAACAGTTTTCTGCCCGGCACACATTGGGAACACGGAGGCCTCAGTCCCATGTATGTGCCGGGCCTGCTCTCATGATGGGACTCTTTCTCTCAAAGATCTGCACCATCAGATCTGGCAGTGAGCAGGAAATGGCTTCCTTCCCTCATATAGATACTGACCCTGAGAACAGCAGAGCACGACTAGGCCTCAAGAGACCCTAACCAGGGCTGGCAGGGGTGGGGTACGTGGGGTGCAGGACAGGCCTCTGCCTCGTTTGCCCCACTGATCCCCGTCTCCCCCACAGAACCCTGAAGCCAACCCGCGTCCAACAGCCCAGGACCTGGCAGGGTTCTGGGACCTGCTACAGCTGTCCATCGAGGACATCAGCATGAAGTTTGATGAACTCTACCACCTCAAGGCCAACAGCTGGCAGCTGGTGGAAACCCCCGAGAAGAGGAAGGTGAGCATGGAGCAGTGCGGAGGGGAAGTCCAGGGACAAATTCCTGGTCGGCAATAACGCTGCCCACATCGGTCAGTGCTGCTTGGCTCCCTTCTCCGTGTGTCGTCTTTGAGCTGGGGGCTCACGTCCATCAGTGCGCGGGGTCCATGCTCGGCTCTCGTCCAGCATGCCGCTCGCTCTGTGTAGTGGAAGCCGCCCCCTGAAGCATGCCATCCCACCCTGCATGTTAAGAAATGGGGCTCCTAAGAGACACGTGCCACAGCCCAGAGCGCTAGCATAGATGTGGCTGTTGGAACTTTGGAGGCAGAAAAACAGTCCTCCTGGGGCCAGCCTCTTCCCGGAGGCACAGGCTTCCTTCTGTAAAACTGTGGCACCCAGTGACCCCTGTGGTTATTGGACTGTGGCCCTTGTGAGTTCTGATCCCTAGAAAAGCATGTGAAATGTGGCCTGGGAGTCAGAGGCTCTAAACTTAAAGCCCATCTCCAGCCATGTGACTCAGGCTGTCAATGGTTCAATGCAAGGGTGGGAACAGGTGATCTCTCCATCCCTTCCTGCCAGAACACTGTAGGCTTCTAAGCTTGCTTTCTGCTCCTATGCCTTGTGCTATTCCCACTATCATCGCTTCTTGTGGCTTTCTGATTCCAAATGTGTGTTGCTTGTGCCCGACGTGGGGAGGCTGGGGTGGAGACTCCAACTGCCGGCAATATAGCGGGTGGTAGCGCCACACAAAAGGTGCACCTTTATTTTATTTTTCTTCCCTCCTCACTGTCTCACTAAAGGAAGAGAAGAAACCACCCCCTCCAGTCCCAAAGAAGCCAGCTAAATCCAAGCCGGCAGTGAGCCGCGACAAGGCCTCCGATGCCGGGGACAAGCAGCGTCAGGAGGCCCGCAAGAGACTCCTGGCGGCCAAGCGGGCGGCTTCTGTGCGGCAGAACTCAGCCACAGAGAGTGCGGACAGCATCGAGATTTACGTCCCTGAGGCCCAGACCCGACTCTGAGACCAGGAAGCGGGAAGCAAACAATTTTAAGTCATTAAAAAAACAAAAAACACAAACTAAATGTGAATGGAACACAATTTTCTCAACCTTTAGGATGGTTATTCTGTCCAGAGACCCTGAGCCAACTTTCAAATTGACACATACAAGGGCTCACGATTTGGCTTTTTTGGGTCCCTCCCAGCTTTAGGTTTATGAAGACTTCATACAAAAGAAAGTCAACAAAAATACGAAACTATAAAACGTTTTTCCCCCTCTTGCTGGCCGCGGTGGACTAGGTAGACGGACCTCGGCAACTCCCGGCCCAGCCTCCGGACTGCAGTCTTTTTACTTGTTCTATCTAACGGGGACTCGCACTAGCTTGTTTACAAGACGAGGACAGTCCGAGGACAGTCTGGGGCCCCTGCCATGTCCTTCCTTCTCCTCCAGCCACCCTGCTCTGACCTTGCAGTTTTCATTCTTACGTTTTTCTCTTTTCCCTTCAGAGCCCACACAGGGGTCACCGTCCTAGCTGTCGGCTTGCTGGTTCTCAGCCCTGTTTATGGTTGAGAGCCCAGAGGACAGAGGTGGATACGCACCCCTGCCCAAGTGCTCACACACACTCACGTGCACACGCAGGTACAGGCTCCCCACAGCAGAAGCAGCCAGCCCCAGGCAAGGGGGACAGGGGTCCTCGCCTCTCCGAGAAGGGGAGGAGGGTTGAAGTCTTTGGGGAAAAAATGAGATAAAAGCCACAGTTACCACACTCCAGACTCCCGCCTTTTTCTTCTCACCAACCCCCTCTTCCTTCAGTAAAATGTTTGATTCAGAGTGACTTGCAGGGGACGCTCCAGAGAGGAACCCCATTTTCCAGGGGCTGTCTGTCCCTGGCCAAGCCTGTGTACAGTACCTGAGGGGCGGGCGGCTGCGTCTGTACGTATGTGTACATATGCACATAGACCTTAGAGTGTATATTTAACAAACGCCCCTCTGCTCACCCATGCCCACCAGCGCCGCCGCTGGCTCTCGGGGCACCTGGCAGGAGGCGGGTGTGTGAATAGCATATATTTTTACATGTACTATATCTAGGTGTGTGTACAAGTGTGTGTAAAAATATATACCTTGTGTGTAAGCGGCCTTTTTTTGGTCTCCCACCTGCCCCCTGCCATGGGCCCATCTGCCCAGCCTCTTGAGTTTTCTGGGGTTTTGTTTTTTGTTTTTTTTACCCCAATATTCCTTCTCTCTCCCTGCCCCCCAGCCCCATTCCCAGGGTGTCATGAGCCCTGAGCTGCAATGGCCCGGGCCTGCAGGGTTGGGGGCAGGCAGGGCGAGGGGGAGGCCCAGCCCTCAGCGAGCTCAGTGCACGAGGAGGGCTACTCTCTACCATGGAGACAGAGCTGGCATTAGAGACGTCCTCGTGTCTGGCACTTGCTGCAGGGGCCCCGGGTGAACTGAGGGCCTGCTCTGGGGCCCCATTCCAGCTTGGCCGCCGTCTGTGACCTTGGGCAAGTCACTTGACCTCTGTGTGCCTCAACTTCCTCCTCTGTAAAATGGGGACAGTCCCTGCCCCTCCCTACCTCACAGGCATGTTGTGAGAATAAATGAGGTAACGTGTACCAAGGGCTCATGGTGTTCTTGCAGCGGGATGGGCCAGGTTGGGGTGAGGTGGGTGAAGTGGACTCCCGAACTCCCGAAGAGACTGAGCCAGGCCCCCTTCCACATGGCAACTCTCAGAGACAGGCGGACCTGAGCGTAAACCGTAATTCCAACTCTAGCACAACCCAGGTCATGGCCCTGGGCAAGAGAACAGCTCTCCATTCCCTCACCTGAAAAATGCACAGCATCTACTTTAACCTGCTTCCTGTAAGAAACAAGTACTTTGACTCATAGTTTCTACGTGAGAGCCACGATGGGCTGCCCTCACCCACAACACAGTCCCAACTCGGCTCGCACAGCTCCCAGGACAGGGTGCGTGGCACCCCCAGCCGCTACCTCCCCCTGACAGTTACAGGCACTGATCGCACTTCCTGAGCAACTGCTCTCCCAGGCCAGGGCCTGGCAGTCAGTCACAGAATTCATGCTCTAGTTGGGGAGAGAGAGACACTGAACAAATCCCATGTGAGTTCAAGTCTCCAACAGGTGGCAGAAAAGCAAGGCCAGGAGGCTGTGGGAAGCTGTGACAGCGCCACCAAACTGTCTGGGCAGGAGCACTCTGATAGAGCCCAGGAGGACAGTGGCTATTCACTTGCTTTGGGGGATGTCGAACCTGGGGAAAGTGCCTTCCGGGCAGAACAACGTTCAGCACCAATGCCCAGTGGTAAGAACATGCCTTTTAGGAAGTTCTTGGGCCAAGCTGAGCTTCAGACACCTGGCCTCCTCACTTGGCCCCACCCAGCTAAGAGGCAGTGACCCCTGGCTCTGGATGCACAGAACTGCCTTCCCAGGAGCTTTGTTCAGGCTGCCTCTGTGGGGCCCTTCCAGAACTCATCCCACCCTGTGGGCCAGACCCCTGCACTCAGAGCAGCATGCCCTCATCTCTGGATCCTGTTAGTGGTGGCTGAGCACCTGCTGACTGTGGGTGGCTCTCATGACATCCTGGGGCTGGAGCCTCCCTGGCCCTACACTGTTCTGAGACCCGGCTGGGGGGTGACTAGAAGGGTAAGTGAAGAGGTTTCAGGTTGCCCTGGGCACTGAGTCAGACATTCAGAGGTGAGCGAACACTAGAGGTGGCCAGGCTGGACTTGAGGGCCACTGTCCAGCTAGCAGCCCAGCTCTACTCCTGACAGGCCTGAGAGGATGAGCATGGACCTTTACCCTCAGGGCCTGAGTGTTTCTGCTACAGCAGGGGAGAGGCCTTAAGGGTTGGATCAGGGTCTCCGGCAGGGATCCTGCACTCCCTAGAGCAGAGCACAGCGAGAGGGAAGCACCTGGGGTGCAGAATCTGGGCCTCCACTCCCAGCCCTGCTGTCACCACAGTGGGGGACCCCCCCAACCAGTTGAAAGAATTGTATAACAAACACCCAGTCAACTTTTGCCTTATTTGCATCATCCCTCACAGGTACATACAAACATTCCCCCCCTCCCCTGGAGCCGTTTGAAAGTAAGTTGCATACACCATACTTTACCCCCAAACACACCAGGCAACTCCTGAGAATAAGGACATTCCTGCACAACCACAAAATACCATCGTTACTCTCTAATTTAACAAAGGAGTGGTCCACGTGCACCCCTCCTTACCCAGGAGACTGCCCAGGGCCCAGACATTAATACCAAAGCACAGCCACACTCCAAATGCCCCAATAATGTCGTCTATGCCTCTTCCTTTGTACCCACCCAGGATCCACTTAAGGATTATTCACTGCTTTCAGTTATCATGACTCTTTTTTCTTTTTTTTTTTCAACATTTTTTTTAATTTTTTATTTTTGGGACAGAGAGAGACAGAGCATGAACGGGGGAGGGGCAGAGAGAGAGGGAGACACAGAATCGGAAACAGGCTCCAGGCTCCGAGCCATCAGCCCAGAGCCTGACGCGGGGCTCGAACTCACGGACCGCGAGATCGTGACCCGGCTGAAGTCGGACGCTTAACCGACTGCGCCACCCAGGCGCCCCCATGACTCTTAAGTCAGAAGAATCTGAATCAGAAAGTTTCCCTACTTTTTTGTTTTTCACGACACTGACGTCTTTTACGTGTCCAAGCAACTTGTAGATTGTTGCATGATCTGAATTTGTATGTTCTCATGACTGGGTTCAGATTAAACGGTCTGAACAAGAATATGGCTACGATGATATCCCATTCTCTGTGCTTCCATCACGGAATCATCTGTCACTTTAGGGAAAGACCAACAGCAGCTTCCCAGAGAAGCTGGGAATGAGTCCTCAGCCTCTGCATTTCCAAAGCCCCGTCCTTGAGGGAACAGAAAGGATCAAGGGACTGCAGACTGTGGGATGGTGCTGGGGAAGAGGCAGAGGGAGCAGGGAGCCTGTGCACCGACTCTGGGTCCCTGAGAACCACACTTAGGGCCACAGATCCCCTTCCGGACTCCCTACTCTGCCAGGGTCGTGAGTTCCCAAGCCTTGTGTATTCCCTACCAATGGCCTGAGAGCAGAAGGGAATGCCCAGCTGCAGCCTGGGGCAGCACTGGGTTCAGAGGTCTTATGGCCAGGACAGCAGGACAAAGCCATTGCCACCAGTGGCCTGCCAGCCAGGAACCATGTGGACACCAGCACAGGTAAGTGCTGGTGAGGATCCTCAGACCAATTGAGAAACATTCCTACGACCATCACCAGAGTGGAGTTTCTAAGAGAAATGTAGAATGAAGTTGTGTCTCCTGAGCTTCGGAACCTGGCTGATCTGAAAACTCACTGTGGCTCCTACTGCCCCTCCTTAAGGCAGCCAGAGGAACTTTATAAAAATCCTGCCTCCACTAGCTCCAGAAGTCACCCTCTCTGCTCAGAAGCCTTTGCAGACTGCCCAGTGCCAGCAGGAGAAAATCCAGCCCCTTCGCCTTGGCCTCAGAGGCCCCTGCCCCCCTTTCCAGCTGCACCTCCCATGAGGTCCCATCCTGAGCTCTGTCCTCCAGCCTCACCTCAGGCCTTGCAGGGACAGCCATGGCTCCCCACAAATGCAGTGAACATTTACTCCTTCCTCAGCCCTCAGGCCAGTTGGCAGTTCCTCAGGGAAACCCTCCCACAGTACCTGGGCCAGGCCAGGTTGATGCAAAACCCCTGCTCTAGACTTGGAGCACAAGAGCCACTTCACTTTTCCTTCTTTGTTTCTGTCACTGATGTGATACTTCCAGCCATATGATTTTAAGTGAATATCTGTCTCTACCAGCAGACAGTAGGCTCCCCGAGGGCAGGAATCGAGTTTTTTCACCAGCCCCAGTGCCTAACACAGAGGGGAGCTTCAAGAACTATTACTTCCTAAATATTTTCCCCCCTTGTTGGGAGAAGGAGAGGTGGGACTTCACAGAGAAGATAATAATTTGAGCTGGGCTTTGAAGGATGAGGAGGAGTTCTCCAAGCTGTGGCAAAGAAAGGCACAATAAGCACAGAGGCAAAAGTGTGAGGCTGCTGCAGCTCGGGCAGGGGCCTTGAATGCCAGGTTAAGTAGTAGGGCTTTAACCAACTTTGAATGGAGCAGGAACATTTCCTTCCACAGAACCCAGCTTCCCATGAGACAGGGGTCCCCTGTCCCAGCCTCCAGGGGGCCATGGTACCCTAGTGACCCAGCCAGCATCAGGGTTTGTCTCTGGAACATGTCTGCAGCACCCAAACCTTAACAGGAAACCTAGGCCCTTGGGGGTCCTCAGCTGCTAATGCCTTCAACTTTCTATAGACTGACAACTCCCACATCTGAATCTGCAACCTGTACATTTCCTTGAACTCCACACTTCCCACTCACATCTCCACTGTGATGTCTAACAGGTGCTATCAAAATGAACATGTCCACCAACTAGTAAACGGAGTAAGAAGGGTCAGAAAGTTGCCACTCAGCAACCATCATAACAATAACTGAATCACCAGTGGGTGTTAAAAGTCATGGGTGACAGTTTGATGAGGAATAGAATATTCGTTCTCCAATGAGCACCCCACAAATTACTTATTAATGAACATACTGATTACAAAAGGGAAAAATGGTAACTTTCTGATGAAGAAAGCTGGCAGACACTACCTTAGCTATATGGCCAAACTTATTGCCAATGAGGGGAAAAATTAACATCATACATCTCCTGATAAGACACACTGAGAAGGGCATAACATCATTTCTGTGATATTCCTGTCAAAAAATCCATAACTTGAAGCTAATCATGAGGGAGCACCAAGTAACTGGCCTGGACTCTCCAAAAATGTTAATGTCATGAAAAGCAAAAGGTAAGAACAGTTCCACATTGAAAGAGATGAAAGACATCTCAAAAGATGCATAAAAAGCACTTGACAAAACCCAACACCCTTTCATGATACAAAAAGCCAGAATTGAACTTCTCCAAGCTGATAAAGGGCATCCAAGAAAAATCCACAGCTCACATCATATTTAATGGTGAAAGACTGAGCTTTTCTCCTAAGATCAAGAACAAGACAAGGACACCCACTTTACTTCTTCTTCTTCTGTTCAACACTGTAGAGGAGGGCAATGTTGCCCCCAACCAGGGCAATTAAGCGAAAGGATGAATTAACTAATGAATGAATGGCATCTGGATTGGGAAGAAAGAAGCTGCACTATCTCTATTTGCAGATAACATAATGTTTCATATAGGAAATCCTAAAGCATCCATAAAAGAACTCATAAATGAGTTCAGCCATGTTCCTGGAAATAAGATCAATACACAAAAACCAACTGTATTTCTACTAAGATACAATAAAAAACAGATATTCAGTATTTGTCCCTGTTTCCTGGCACATAGCTCCTAAAACCCTTGGGAATCTCTGAGATGATGAAGGGTCTTCTCATGCTAATTAGAAGACTGGTGGTTGGGGACCCCTAGGAAGCTTCAAGTAGGGTCTGACTGACAGGGAGACCAGGGCATGATTAGAGGACTTGGACTTTCAACCTCACTTCCCCAACCTCCAGGGAGGGAAGAAGAGATGGAGATTGAGTCAATCAACAACCAATGATTTAATCATGCCTGTGTAAGGAAGCCTCCAACAAAACCCCTACACAACAGGGTTTGGAGAGCTTGGGTTGGCTGGGACGATGGCATGTGTGGAGAGGGTGTGGAAGCTTTCCCCACCCCCACCTTGCTGTATGTACCTCCTGCCATTTGGTTGTTCCTGAGTTGTATCCTTTACAGTAAGCCAGTAACAGTAAGTTTTCCTGAGTTCTGTGAATTCTAGCAAATTATTTATCCTTGTGGGAGGATGCAGGAACCCCCAGTTTATAGCTAATCAGACAGAAATGTGGGTAACCTGGAGGCCTAATATTTGCATATGGCATCAGATATGACAGCAATCTTGTGGGATTGAGCCCTTAAACCTATGGAGTCTGACACTAACTCCAGGTAGTCAGAGTTAAAATTGAACTGAATTGTTGAACACCCAGTTGGTGTCCAGAAAACTGGAGAATTGGTTGGTATAGAGAAAATACCCACACATTAGGTGTCAAAAGTGTTGTAAACAGTCCAAGTATAGGGAACACTCTAAAAATAAACTTAAGGAAACAATTCCATCTACAATACCATCAAAAATAATAAAATACTTAGGATAAAGTTGAACAGAAAAAGCATAACCCTTGTACAGTGAAAACTACAAAACATCATGAAGAGAAATTCTGAAAGATCGAAATAAAGGGAAAGACATTTCACATTCATGGATCTGAAGACTTCATATTAAGGTGGTAATACTCCATTATGGTACTGGTAATACAAATTCAACAATTTTTATCAACCACCCCCCCTACCTTTTATGCAGAAATTGATAAGCCGATCTTAAAATTCATATGAAAATGCAAGAGAATCTAAAAAGCCAAAACAATCTTGAAAAGGAAGAACAAAGCTGTATGACACATTTCCTGATTTCAAAACTTACTACAAAACTATAGAAATCAAGATTGTGTGGTGCTGGCAGAAGGACAGACAAATCTATCAATGAAATAGAATTTAGAGTCCAGAGAGAAACACACACATTTAAGGAACTGATTTTCAACAAGGGTGCCAAGAACTTCAATGGGGAAAGAACAATCTTAACAAGGCGTGCTAGAACAATTGGACAGCCAAGTGCAAATGAACAAAGTTGCACCGTTACCTCACCCCACACACAAAATATACTCCAAGTGGATTAGAGACCTAAACTTAAGAGTGAACACCATAAAATGCTTAGAATAAAGCACACAGGTATAAACCCTCATGACCCTGGATTCAGCAATGGTTTCTTGGCTAGAATGCCAAAGGCACAAGAAACCAAAGGAAAAAAAACCAGATAAACTTCTCAAAGCTAATAACATTTGTGCTTTTTGAAAATATCAAGAAAATGAAAAGATAACCCACAGAATAGGAAAATACATTTACAAGTCATATATCTGCTAAGGGTGTGATAGCCAGAATATATAAAGGACCTTTGCAACCCAACAACAAAAAGCAAACAACCAGATTTATGAGCAAAATATCTGAATAACCATTTCTCCAAAGAAGATATACAAATGTCCAATAAGCACATGAAAAGATGCTCAACACAGCATGTCATCAGGGAAATGCTAATCAAAACCACAATGAGCTACCACTTCACACCCACCAGGATGGCTGGAAGACAAGTATTGGTGAGGTGGTGGGGAAACAGGGGTATGTGAAATGGTGTGACCTTGTTGAAAACAGTCCCTCAAAATATAAACATAGTTATCAACCCAGCAATTCCACTCTCAGATATAGATCCAAAAAAGTGAAAACATACACACACACACACACACACACACACACACACACACACAAATATGTGCACCAATGTTCACAGCAGCACTATTCATGATGGGCAAAAAGTATAAATAACCCAAATGCCCATAAAGATGAATGGAAAAGAAAAATGTGGTCTCTCTATGCAATGGAATATTATTCAGCCTTAAAAAGGAAGAAAATTCTGACAGATGCTATAAGATGGATGAAAATTGAAAACATTATGCTAAGAGAAACGAGCCAGTCACAAAAGGACAAACACTGAATGATTCCACTTACATGAGGCACCTAAAATGGTCAAATGCAGAGACAGAAAATAGAATGGTGGGTGCCCAGCGACTGAGGGAAGAGAAAAGGGAGTCAGCGTTTAATGGGTGTGGAATCTCAGGTGGGGAGGATGAAAGCGTTCTGGATGGATGGTGGTGAAACTTGCACAACAGTGTGATTATACTTAATGCCACTCAACTATACATTTTCAAATGGTTAAAATGGTTATTTTTATTTATTTATTTTTAACACACACACACACACACACACACACACACACACACACACACAGACTGGATTGGCTCCTGGACCAGAAAAAAAATTTCCGGGTAGGACATTGCTGGGATCATTGACAAAACTTGACTATGGATTGTAAATCAGATAACAGTATTGAATCACTGTTAAAATTTTCCTGATGTTGATAAATGTGCTATGGATATGGAAAAGAATCTCCTTTTTAGGAGATACTCACTGAAGTATCTCCAGGTAAAAGGGCATGGTGCGTGCAAGTTACTCTCAAATGATGCTAGCAGAGGGCAGGGACACACATACACACACAAAGAAAAGAGTATTATAAAGACAAATATTAACAATTGGAGAGTCTGGCTGACCTCTTTGTATAGTTCTTATGACTTTATTCTAAATCTGAAATCATTTCAAAGTTAATAGTTTAAAAAAGTTAAGAGATCCAAAACAAAACTCTCATCTCTTCCCAAACCTGCTCCTTCCATAGCCAACCCGTCTGATTAAGTGGCAGCTCCCTCTCCTGCAGCTCAAACCAAAACCCTTGGGAGTCATCTTTGACTCTTCCACATACATTCCAATCCATGTGTAAATCCTACTGGATGCAACTTCAAAAATCTCCAGAACCCCACCCCTTCTCCCCAGCTACCACGCTAGTCTGAGCACATCATCTCGCTGAAACGCTCCTCACTGGTCTCACCCAGAGAGATTCAGTTAAAACATAAGCCAGATCATGTCACCCTTCTGCTCAGAACTCTGATGTCTCATGGTGGCCTACAAGGAGCCCCAGGCTAGGTCTAGGTCCCCACTGCTTCTCAGACCTCATCTCCCACCCCTCACTCCCCACCCCCTCTTCACACTCACACTTGCCTCTGGCTGCTCCTAGACCAGAGCTGGGCAAAATCCCCCTACCTGCCTCCAACACTCACTGGGTATGGTTCACTCTGTTACCGCTGCAAGTTGGCCCAAATGTCACTTCCCAGGAGGTATCCCCCCTTCCTGCCTGTTTCTTTCTCTCTCCTGTCCCTCTGCTTTATTCTCCTTCAGGGAACTCATTTCTCTCTCCAGGTCATGTATGTAGCAGCTACTCGTTCACTCCACAAGAACAAATGTCTCCCCAGTGTGATTACTTTAGTTCACTGCTATTTCCCTAGCACCCAGCACAGTGCCTGGCAGGTAATAAGGTGTCAGTTAATATTTACAGAATAAGTAACTAGGTGTTGGAAGGTTCCCCAGGAATGTCTCTGTTGGTTTAAAATAGGGCCAAGAGAGGGGCGCCTGGGTGGCTCAGCCAGTTGACCATCCAACTTCAGCTCAGGTCGTGATTTCACGGTTTATGGGTTTGAGCCCCACGTCGGGCTCTGTGCTGACAGCTCAGAGCCTGGAGCCTGCTTCCGATTCTGTGTCTCCCTCTCTCTCTTTCTGCCACTCCCCTGCTTGTGCTTTCTTTTGAAAGTAAATAAAACATTTAATGTTCATTTATTTTTGTGAGAGAGACACACAGCGTGAGCAGGGGAGGGGCAGAGAGAGAGGGAGACACAGAATCCGAAGCAGGCTCCAGGATCTGAGCTATCAGCACAGAGCCCGATGTGGTGCTTGAACTCATAGACCACGAGATCATGACCTGAGCCAAAGTCGGACGCTTAACCGACTATGCCACCCAGGAGCCCCATAAATAAAACATTTAAAAAGGATGGGGGGCAGAAAAAGCTGGGCTGGAGTCCAGGTGGGGAGGGTGTTCCTTCAGGGGTCAGAATGATGGGCAGGACATGATGCACCATGGGGGAGGGGATGGGTCTGTCCTCTCAGATGCCATCCTTTCACTAAGGCCAACAAAAGTGGGTAAGGGGTGCTGCTGCCCTGAGGCTTTGAGGAGGCACCCATGCTCCCCCAGCCCCTGCCCTTATCGCTGGCTCCCAGGATGCTACCTGGCTCTTTTTTGCCACTCTTTTCACTGAATCTTCATCACCACCCTCCTATTTTACAGGAAACTGAGGACAGCCTGAAAGGGGAGTGATGTGACTGAGGTGGGCTGTTCCGTTGCAGTCCTAATCCCTAGGTGAAGCCCC
The DNA here is from genome assembly GCF_028018385.1 of Neofelis nebulosa. Classification (NCBI taxonomy): domain Eukaryota; kingdom Metazoa; phylum Chordata; class Mammalia; order Carnivora; family Felidae; genus Neofelis; species Neofelis nebulosa. The sequence goes on from NC_080790.1 coordinate 118,847,835, forward strand.
CACACCAGCGGAGCCTGACTGGTGACCTTTTCATGTGAGTATGTTGGGACCATCTGATACGCCTCTTCTTTCAGACTGGGGAAAAAAGCCATACTTGGTTTGGTGGAAGGAAGCCCTCCCACGGGAATGGGCCGGGCAGCGGGGCCTTTGGGGGAAGTTGGGGGTAAGATCTCAGAACTGAAGATCCTGGATGTCCTTCTGCCAGTCTCACTAGGAAGGAAGGGACGGCCCAAATAAATCCCCCTCCCGTGACAATCAGGGGAGAGGGGGCCACCGTTCCCCCCGCATCTCCTCCGGGTGTCACGTCCCCAGCCCGCTCTGGGAAGTCGTACCGCCTCCCGCCCGTGAGTCAAGGCCAAATAAGGCCTCGCGAGTGCGCCGCCCTGCCCCGCCCCTCCGCGCACACATTCTTCTGCCTTGTAAGGCCGGTGCTGCCCCGCCCACCGAGCCCGGAGCCGGACCGACGGCCCGCGCCCCGCACTTGCTCAGCGCGGAGAGCGAGCACCTTCTTCGCACCAGGTGGGAGCTGCGGCCGCGGGGGGGCTAGGGTGGGCGATGTGAGGCCCCACGGACAGGGACGCCGAGGATCTCGGCAAGGACAACCGTCATGGGGCTGGGGCTGTGAGTTGCGGGTCAGACCGGACTCTGGCGGGGCTGGGCAGCAGGGAGACTGTTCTAGGCTCTGGGAGCCGGTGCTCCTTTGGTGAGGGAACACTGTCCAGGCCCTTCCCATTTGCAGTGGAGTTTCAGACGCCAAGCCCAGAGCTCTGGGGTGCCCAGAAGGGGAGGGAGTTGTGGTCACCTGTGTTCCCTGCCCCAGAAAACCCATGTGTGTCACAGACAGGCTCCTTGAGACCCCCTCCAGAGCATCCGTGTCCTCTCCCCTATCTCCTGGGGCAGGAGAGAGGGATGAGATAAGGGTAACCCCACCCCACACACACCAATGCTGTGTGAGAGCACTTGAGACTTCCATGCACTAGGCCATCTGTCCAACTGTCTGTGCCTGTTGGGTGGGAAGGGTCTGTCAAAGGGCTCTGGAGCCAGACTGGGACCTGGGCCAGGGGACCTCAATCCCTGCTGGTCCTCCCCAGCTTTCTAACTGCTCTGAGGAAGGAGTCAGATCACTCAGCCAGGGAGGAGGTGAATTTACTAGCAAGGCATCTGGCACCACCAGCCATAGGAACCAAGAGATAATGGGGGACACAGGCACCAGAAGGAGGGAGATGTCACCTAGTTGCAGCCAGTCCAAATACCAGTTAGATCTGATTCCCTAGGGTCTAGGACCCCCAGGAGCAGGTTCCAGGGCTAAGGGACTAGCCTGTCCCTGACCCCGTTTCCTCAACCAAGCCTATAAACCGCCTCTAGTCACACAGAGCCCTCAGCTGTAGTAGGCCCACCACCAGGAGCCTCTTAGGGTATGTGTTTCCTTCTGTGTTCAGTCATCAAGGGCACCAAGGGCTGGCCATTACCACCCACTGACCCAAGCCTAGCCCAAGCATCCTGGCTGCCTGTTGGGCTCTACCCCCCTCATGGGCACAACACTTCCCTTCTTGGGCAACTTGGGCATTAGTTCTTAAACTGCACAGTGGTGGGGGCGGGGCGGGGGGGGAACCTCACCCTGCTTCCCAAGATTGCTGGGATGGACAAACCCTAAGGCTCAGTGCTGGATAGATGAGGAAGGGGAAGCCACAGAGACAGAAGGGCCCAGCCAGTATCACAGCAGTGGGTGAGATCTCAGCCATTCCTACCTCTGGCCATGGCTTCCTCTCTCCTCCCGGCTCCATCTGCATAGATCTTTGCAGACAGGAGGGCCATGGCAACAGTGATGATAACCATCACAGCATCTCATGACTGGGCTACTTGTTGGCTTTCTATGGGTTCTGTGAGTCAAAGTTCCCAGAAAACAGAGGGCTTCAGGAAGGACTGGGCCCCTCAGAGCACTAAAGCCCTGCTGATGCCACCATCTCACTCCCGCCCAGCTAATGGGTGAGAAGGGCTTCTGTCTACCCACCCTGTACCCTGTGAGAAACACCCAGGGCCAGGTGTGTCAGTCCAGTGGAACACAGCAGCAGTCTGTCATTACTACAGATGGCTGTGGTCCTGGGGAAGGGCTGGGGCTGGCCAGGATCCCTGCTCAGCATTTAAGATCTCAAAGACCAAAGTCTGAGATGAGTGGAACAGGGGCATGGGATAGAGTCTGAGATGACTGGAACAGGGGCATGGGATAGAGGCCAACAGACAGCTTGAGGGGCATTCATAACCATACAACTTGGGGCTAAAAACAGGCAGAGAAGGCTTTCTGGAGGCAGGCCCTGGACCAAGGGCTCAGGGCAGAGGAGAGAGGCAGGCAGTGGTCCTAAGTACTGAGCCCCAGCTGCGGGGCACATAGCACTAGGTCTTCAGGGGCACAGTCCCCATGAGCCATGACAAGGGTTAAGGGAAAAAGCACTGTGCTTTGCCTCAGTTTCCCCATCTGTACAGTGGGAGAAGTAGACTGGCTGCAGTTGCCATCACAGCTTTAATTAAACAAGCATCTATTAGCCTATTAGTACATCAGGGGAGGGAGAGAGAGACCTCTAGGTGCTTACTGTCAAAGCAAGGGTCAGGGACCTGCTCCCCAAGGCGGTGTCTCAAGAACTAGGCTGGAAAAGGAAGGGCGTTCAGTGGGAGGGACTAAGGAGGAAAGTCTGAGGGTGTCTGGGGAACATCCAGAGGTCCAGCATGGCTGGGTCATGGATGGCAAGAGGGACACAGTGAGGGGTGCCATGCTCAGTCAGACAAGGGTTGGAGGGGTTCACACAGGACCCTGAATGCCAGGCTCAGGGGCCCAGACTTGTTCTGGAGTGAGGCAAGAACCTTCAAGGGCTTCAAGGTGAAGTGATAGGTGGTACAGGTCTGGATCTATATGGGATGGGAGAGACTAGCTAGAGGCTAGGAGGCCAGGTCTAAACAAGAGTGACAAGAAGCTGGGGCTCTCAGCCTGGGGAAGCCTCATGCCCCTATTAAGCACTGAGCAGTAAGAATAAGGAGTAGGGCCCAAATCAGGTCTATCATCCACCCAAGGGGCTGATCAAGTGTGGGCAAGTTGAGGGAGGGAACACTGCCCAGAGCATAGGCCTTCCAGAACATCCAGAACAGAGGGATAGGGAGGAGGAAGGAAGAGGAGGGGGAGGAGAGGACAAGAATGTCAAGAATGCAGGGCCACTGATCCAGCTCCATACTGCCAGGGGCAGAGGAGCTGGCAGGGAGCCTCACAACCTCCCACATTTCAACCCACCTTGTCACTTGGAGGGAGAGAGATGGAGAGTGTAAATGCTATTAAGGATTAAAAGAGATAAAGCAAGGACAGGTTGGCAACAAACCCAATCTTACCCAAACAGCCACAGCAAAAATAGCTTATTCTGTGCCTGGCACCATTCCAGTGGCTTCTCAGGCACTAAGTCAATGATTCCCTACTGCTGGGCATTCCTCATGTCCCCATTCCCAGATGAAGAAATTCACTGGGAGAGGTAGAGAAGTTGTTTATGATCACATAGAGCCCATGTCTGTCTGCTTTTGTGATGAGCTGGATGACAGGAGCCCCAAGCCTATGGGAGGCCTTGAATGCCAGGCCCAAGCACTGACAGCCCGTCTAGGGTAGGCAGGAAGAGTCTCTGGCCCAGGCTCATAAGCTCTTCCCCTGACACCCACTTCCTGCAGGGAAGCCCCACCCACCAGAAGCCAAGATGTCCAGCAAGCGAGCCAAGGCCAAAACCACCAAGAAGCGGCCACAGCGGGCCACATCTAATGTCTTTGCGATGTTTGACCAGTCCCAGATCCAGGAGTTTAAGGAGGCCTTCAATATGATTGACCAGAACCGAGATGGCTTCATTGACAAGGAGGACTTGCATGACATGCTGGCCTCGCTGGGTGAGCAGGGATGGGGGTGGGTGGGGTCTAAGCGGGCCCCGCAAGGGTTGCAACTGAGGCAGGCAGTGGGGCTGCTCGTTATAGAGTACGTCCCATGTAGTGACATGTGGTACCCACCCTGGAGAGCAGATGCCATTACTTTCTCCATTTAACAGACAGGGAAACTGAGGCACAGAGCAGTTCAACATTGGATCTGAACCCAGACAGGCTCACTCTAGAGCAGTGCTGCCTCAGGCAAATTTGTGGTAGGGGTGCCTGGTATCACTTCATTTAAAGCGAAGGATCAGCAACTAAAGAAAGTTTTAACTATACAGACTTTCCAGTGTACAGATGGGGAAACTGAAGCGAAGTGCCTCCCCTTGTTCAGAAGTCACCCATGTCAGGCTCTTAGAGCCTCTCTCACTCCAGTGACTTCCTCAGGAACCTAGTACAATTCACCACTGCTCAGATGGGGAAACTAACACCCAGAGGCCAAGCCTCCAGATACCACCTCCCTAGTCTGTGGCCCCGCCCTCACATCCCTCCCATGTGCTAGCCACAAACACTACTCTCAGCATCAGTTCCTGGCACCTCCTTCATCCAGGTGAGAGCGTCTAGGTCAGACACTGGCTGGGGAAGACAGGAAGCCTCTGGCAGTGGAGGAGGCAGCCTGTGGAGGTCAAGCCCCAAGCTCTGGGGAGAGACAGACCTGAGTTAGTCCCTGGCACTGCCCCTCACAGCTGGGCAGCCCTGCTCTGAGCCCATTTCCCTTCCTGTGCAATGGTGACTGTGGCCCTTGTATACACACATGCCCAGGGTGTCTGGGGAGAGGACTGGGCAACCCTGAGTTGGAGGGTTGTTGACATCAGACACTGCCCCCTCGTGGGCCATCTACCCAGAAAAACCTGCATTCCTATTTGTAGCTCATGTCAGTGGGCCACAGGTCAGTCCTGGCCTTCTGGTTAAGAACATCATCCTCCAGTTTAAAAATAAGAGCAGCAGATAATAAAATAAGAAGAAGCTGTGCATGTATCTTAACTCTCAAAGCAATCCTACTGGGTAGATGTGATTATCATTCCCACTTTATAAATGAGGAAACAGAGGTTCAGAGAGGGTAAATAATTTGCCTGAGATCACACAGCTACTACGTAGTACAGCTGGGATTTGAACCCAGCAGTTGATTTGAGTATGGGGCTGTGCCAATTGTTCTGTATGATTTTACAACCACTGGTGCTATTTCACAATTCTAAGACGCGGGGGAAACCAAGGCACAAAACTGGGATTCAGACTCCAGTCTTTGTGACACCACAGCTCACTGGTTTAACCATTTTCAACACTGTGCCTGGAATCTGTGGTCTAGCTGATTGGGTTCCAATGCTGGCTCCACTCCTTACTTGCTGTGTGATCTTGGATAAGTGGCCTCACCTCTGTGTTTCAGGTCCCACACCTGTGAAGTTGGGGTGAGTATGCTGACCTCACAGCATGATGAAAGTTAAAGCAGTCAGGCATGTGGGGCAGCAGACACCATGGGCAGTCAGCAAATGGTGACTCCTACACTTAAGAGGTCACGGATATTAGACCAGAGGTGGAAGCTGGCCAGGGCAGCCTGGAGAGCCCAGGGGAGGGAGCAGTCAGAAAGCGGGCTGCTCCAGCAAGATGCTGTGCAATTTACAAAATGTATTATCTCCTGCCTACGGGACTCAAACATGCCATGAAGGGAGGGGACAGGGAGGTGGGCGGGGACAGGGCAGTGACAGCAGGCACAAATGTCCCTCTGCCACAGGGAAGAACCCCACAGATGAGTACCTTGAGGGCATGATGAGCGAGGCCCCGGGGCCCATCAACTTCACCATGTTTCTCACCATGTTTGGGGAGAAGCTGAACGGCACAGATCCTGAGGATGTGATCCGAAATGCCTTCGCCTGCTTCGACGAGGAGGCCTCAGGTCAGCAGCCTCCAGGTGGAGGCCTAGACAGGGCCGGGTCTGAGCACTTCACCCAGGGTGCCCACGGGGTGCAGGTGGGGCTGGGCTGTGCTGGGACTTGTCCCCAAAGGCTAGAATGGAAATCCCGCATCTGCTGGTTTCCACGGCCAAACCATGCCCTGTCCTTGTTCTCTTCCCCCAAATGCTAGACCACAAGAGCCCACAACCACCAAGACATCCCACTTCTTGAGTTCACCTGTTGGCCCAGCACACTGCCCCCACTTTAGACTTTCCCAGAAACTAAATCATTCTAGGCCCTTCTGGCCAACAAGGTATAAAAACCAGCCCCCATCCTCAAATCTTCCAAAGGGATTGCGTCCCACAAATAGTTTGTCCCAGACACGGGCCAGGATGATGCTGGCAGTGGTGACTTCAGTCATTTCTCAGGGGCCACAGGCCCAAGTACATTCACATTTTCCTCACTACCTTCATAATCCCCTACCAGGGTGGCGGCATATTTTCATCCCCGATTTCCAGGTCAAACAGGCACAGAGAGGTTTAAGAACTTGCTCATGGTCACGCAGCCAGGAAGAAGGGGGAGGAACATGCAAACAGGCAGTGGAACTCTAGGGCTCATGCTCTTAAAGTGAGACATACCCAGCCCCCCATACTTACAGCCCCAAGTACCCTACAGAAACACACAGAACCCTCCCTCTGGGGCTCTGGGAAGCTTGAACTGGCTGGAGGCCAGAGCTGTGTCTTCTCCTGGTCCTTCCCCCACTACAAGGTCTGCAAGGACTGGGGTTCAGGGTAGGGGTATTGGGCATGTCCCAGCTTGAGTCTTTGTCTCACAGACCCTGGCCCTGCCCCCAGGTTTTATTCACGAGGACCACCTACGGGAGCTGCTCACCACCATGGGCGACCGCTTCACAGATGAAGAAGTGGATGAGATGTACCGAGAGGCACCCATTGATAAGAAAGGCAACTTCAACTATGTGGAGTTCACCCGCATCCTCAAGCATGGGGCCAAGGACAAGGACGACTAGGCTGCCCCAGGCCCCTATCCCACTCACCTGCTCCCCACCCTCACTGTACACCAGCTCCATGCCCGTGACCCCACAGGACCCTCTCAGGGGATCCTCCCTCTGAGGGGTTAGGGGCCCAGCTCACAGTGGAGGAACAGGCTGAGAGCATGCAGTGCCAGGCAGGGGGCACATAGCCAACATGAGGCAGGTGTTGCACTGTGACCCTCCGAAAGAGGACCGTCTCCTAGAGAGCTGGGCCTCATGGGCTTTTCCCCGCAGGACAAGCCCCGTGTCCTGTCTGGGACACAACTTCACATGCACCCCCATGTAAGACAAGACAGCTCTTTCCCAGCCACTGCCACAAACACAAACCTCACCAAGGTCCCTTCTCTGAGGACAGGATTCCAGACCCCTTCTTTGTGCCCTGCCCAGCCACCAGAACACAGCCCACCCCACCAGGAGTGTGATCCAGAAGATGCATGTAAACTGGATATTTAATCCAGGGGAGGCAGAATCTCTAATAGAAGTCTGAGCACTGCTTTGGGTCTGTGTGTCTGCTGCTGGGGTGAAATAAAGGAGCTCCTAATCCCTAAACACCCTCCTGCCCTCTCCTGTCCCCAGTGGCTGCCCAGACCCCTACCTTCCCCTGGCCAGGGAAAGACTCAGCTGAGACCAGACCAGAGTGGGGAGCAGACAGAGGTGCTGAGGGAAACAGTCCTTCTGGGAAGGAGAGGCCTGAGTGGGGAGGACCCACAGGAATCACCACAGATATCTCAGGGGCACCGGGAGGTCAGGGGTCAAGGTCGCCCAGTCTTCAGGACTATAGCCTGGATCACCAGGGACACCTCAATGTTCCTGGAAAGCCAGATGGTCCTGGAAGAACAGGAAGGCTTCGGGAACAGTGAGAAGAGTGCATCCCAGTAGCTCCGAGGTTAAGGTGGGAATGAATGGGTTTAAGGAATTCCCTGAGGTCAGCTCCAGGCAGCCACCAGGTGTGCTCTGGGCTGTGCCTTCTGCATCTGGAGGGTCAGTTCAGCCACAAGACCAGCTTTTTACATCCCACACGCACACAAGGTGAGCGAACCTGGGATCTCTGTTACACGTGAATGGTGGGGACACTGACAACAGTGCCTGGGGCTTAAGGAGCAGAAATACTGGTTGAATGAACAGATAGCCAAGAGAAGCAAGGACTGCCTGAGGCCACCCAGTGGATCTGGGACATAGGGAGGGCTGAATCCCAGCCTCTAGATCCTCCACAGGGCTCAGGCCTGGGCTAGACACATCCCACCTGACCCCAGCAAAGGTTGGGGAACAGCTGCTGGGCCTGGCTTGACCTGACGCCTCCCTAAAGATCACCCCCAGCCAGCCAGCCGCAGCACACAGCAAAAGTCTGAGATAAGAGCCAAGGGAGTGCTGAGCACTAAGAGGACTGTGTACTGGCCGAGGAGGGTCTAACTTCCCACAAACCTCTGCCCCACCTCAAGACCAGGCCCCTCCCAGTCAGGCCCTGGTCAGAGCTGACCATGAAACTACCCCTCTCTGGCCTCCAAATTGAGCCCCATGAGTCCCTGATCTCTACTCTGGATGCAGCCAGCTGCAAACAGTTTCTGACCAGGCCCACATACTGTGACAGACTCAGTGGACCATGCCTTTGACCCTGGCCCCAGATGGAGGGTCTTTAGCCTGACTACCTGCTCACTGCAGCTAGCCCCAAGGAAGGAGCAGGCTCTGGGCATCCTCCTGGGACTCCAGGGTCACAGGTCACTCTGTAGAGTCACTGGCACCAAAAGCCTTTCTGGAAGAAGGCAGGGATGTGGTTAGAAACAAGCTTCCTTGCACTCTGCCCCCCAGTTTGCATTCCTGTCACAAGCCTACTCCCCCTTCACCCCTAGAGAGGGAAAGATTCACACCTGGTGTAAGGGTACAGAACTCATCCACCCTCACTGGTTTCTGAGCTGGCCTGAGGCTGACCTGACAGGATCCAGAGGATGGGACAAGGTAAGTGTTCTGTGCGTGGAAAGGCAGGACCAGCAGGCGGGAGGAATGTGCAGGAGCAGAGCTAGGAGAGTATGGAAGCAGCCTGGACAAAGTCTGGGAGCAGGAATGCATGTAGCATATTCAGGAGCCAGGAAGAAGGCAGTTTTCCATTTATGAGCTAATTTATTAAAATATTAACACCTTTTTAGAAAAGCAGCAGCAGCTACTGTTTTATCTCTTACAGGCAACATTTACAGGTAACAGTGAAGCATGCCCAGAACTTTCAAAGTCTATCATAAACTCAGAAGCCACAAAGAAAAAGACTGGTGCATTTAAATCCATGAAAACTAGGGGCATCTGGCTGGCTCAGTCGTTAGAGCATGTGACTCTTGATCTCAGGGTTGTGAGTTTGAGCCCCATGTTGGGCGTAGAGATTACTTAAAAATAAAATAGGGGCACCTGGGTGGCTCAGTCAGCTAAGCGTCCCACTTCAGCTCAGGTCATGATCCTGTGGTCCATGGGTTCGAGCCCCACATCAGGCTCTGTGCTGACAGCTCAGAGCCTGAAGCTTGCTTCGGATTCTGTCTCTCCCTTTCTCTCTGCCCCTCCCCTGCTTGTACTCTTTCTCTCTCTCTCAAAAAAAAAAAAAAAAAAAAAAAACATTAAAAAATTTTTCTTAATAAAATACAATAAAATAAAATCTTTAAGGGGTGCCTGGGTCCGTTAAACATCCAACTCGGTTTCGGCTCAGATCATGATCCAAGAGTTGTGGGATCGAGCCCCGTGTTGGGTTCCATGCTAAGTGTGGAGCCTGCTTAAGATTCTCTCTCTCTTCCTACACCCCTCTCCCCAGCTTGCACACTCTAAAAAAAAAAAAAAAAAAATTATACCTTTTGGTGGGTTTAAATAAATAAAAGCTTTAAAATTTTTAATTTTGTGGTAAAATTATGTGGTATATTTATGTGGTAAAATACACATAAAGTTGGGGCGCCTGGGTGGCTCAGTCGGTTAAGCATCCAACTTTGGCTCTGGTCATGATCTCGCAGTTCAGGAGTTTAAGCCCCACATGTCTGCTGTCAACAGGGAGCCCACTTCGGATCCTCTGTCTGTCTGTCTGTCTCTCTTTCTCTCTCTCTCTCTGCCCCTTGCCCATTCTCTCTCTCAAAAATAAATACACATTAAAAAAAATACACATAGGGGCGCCTGTGTGGCTCAGTCGGTTGAGCGTCCGACTTCAGCTCAGGTCATGATCTCATGGTTCATGGGTTCGAGCCCCACGTCGGGCTCTGCGCTGACACTCGGAGCCTGGAGCCTGCTTCAGATTCTGTGTCTCCCTCTCTCTCTGCCCCACCCCTGCTCACACTCTGTCTCTCTCTTTCTCAAAAATAAATACACATTTAAAAAAATACACGTAGGGGCGCCTGTGTGGCTCAGTCGGTTGAGCGTCCAACTTCAGCTCAGGTCATGATCTCGTGGTTCGTGGGTTCGAGCCCTGCGTCGGACTCTGTGCTGACACTCGGAGCCTGGAGCCTGCTTCAGATTCTGTGTCTCCCTCTCTCTCTCTGCCCTCCCCCGCTTGCACTCTGTCTCTCTCTCAAAAATACATTAAAAAAATTTTTTTTAAATACACATAATGTTTACCATCTCAACCATTTGTTTTAGGTAAACTCTACCCCCAACGTGGGGCTCCCACTCAGGACCCCAAGATCAAGAGTTTCATGCTCCACAAACTAAGCTAGCCAGGAGCCCCCCATCTCAACCATTTTCGATTGTACAGTTCAGTAGCACATTCACACTATTGTGCAATCACGACCACCATCTACTTCCAGAACCTTTTCATCTTCCTCCAATGAAACTCTGTTCCCATAAAATACCAACTGCCCATTTCCCCTCCTCTCAGACTCTGGCAACCACTCTTGTGCTTTCTGTCTCTGAGTCTGACTGCTCTAGGTACCTCACATAAGTGGAATCACTGTATTGGTTTATTTCACTTCACATTAATAATCTCCTCAAGATTAATTTTCATTTTAGCATGAGTCAGACTGTCCTTTTTTAAAAAAATCTTTTTTAAATGTTTATTTATTTTTGAGAGAGAGACAGAGTATGTACGAGCGGGGGAGGTGCAGAAGGAGGGAGACACAGAATCTAAAACAGGCTCCCGGCTCTGAGCTGTAAGCACAGAGCCTGATGCAGGGCTCGAACTCATAAACTGTGAGACCATGACCTAAACCAAAGTGGGATGCTTAACTGAGCCACCCAGTGCCTCAGAATGTCCTTTTTCAAGGCTGAATAACATTCCATTGTACGTGCAGAACCACACAGAACCATTTTGCTTATCTATTCATCTGTTCAAGGATGCTTGAGGTGTTTCCACCTTTTCACTATTGTGAATGTGGCTGCTATGAATGTGAGTGCTGAGTAGGTTATTTTTACATATGTAGACAGCACCTACTATGTGCCAGGCACATTAAGCACTAGAGCTGTCAAAATGGAAAAATCACAGTTCTGATGCTAAAGGAGCTCACATGGTCATGGGGGAGACTGTCCAGAAACAAGACAGCTATGAGTAAGAGTTCAGTGTGACAGGATCACACAGTGACCCAAGGACATCGTAAGGGTAAGGGGATGAGGCAAGGATCCAGGAGAAAGTGTGAAATGGGGCATAAATCAGGCCAGGTTCAATCAGGAAAAGGAAACCACTGGTGCAAAAGCCTGAGGTCACAACTAAAGGGCCTGCAGCTCCTAAGAATGAGAAAAAGTCTGAGCTCTGGCTCTGTCCCCTACCAACCCAGTGACTCTAAAGAAGCAGAGGGAGGTTAAGGGAATTGTAAACACCACCCAAACACAAAGGATCCCATAGGACCATGGCTGGGCTCCAGTGGATGAAGTGGGGAGGTATCAAGGGAAGGAGGTATAAACAGCAACCCAAAGCAAAACTCAGGTTCTGGGAGGGTTGGAAGTCTTGGCTCTTTACCTGGAGCCTCAGGGTAACCCTGAGATGAAAGGTAGAAACCACCCGAGCCCCTAAGTATCCCTCTAGTAACAGGGAAGGAAGTAGCACTTGAAAAAGAACTGTGCCAGGGTGGAGCTAAGACTAACAAGAGGCAAAGAAGAATCCAAGAATTTATCCATATTATTAATAACTACACGTTAACAATTTTGAAAACTTAGAGGTTTGTGGGTGGCTGTTAAGCGTCTGACTCTTGATCTTGGCTCAGGTCGTGACCTCGCGGTCATAAGACTGAGCCCCACATCAGGCTCCATGCTGAGCATGGAGCCTATGTGAGATTCTCTCTCTCCCTCTCTCTCTCTCTGTGCCTCTCCCTATGCACATGTTCTCTCTCAAAATAAATAAACATTGAAAAAAAACAATTTTGAAAACTTAAACAAACTGAACAAATTCCTGAAATAGCAGAGCCTTAGAAGTAACTCAGAATGAAATAAAAGAGCAAAACATTAAAAACAGGAAAAAAGAGGGATGCCTGGGTGGCTCAGTCAGTTGAGCATCTGACTCGTGATTTTGGTTCAGGTCATGATCCCAGGGCCTTGGGATCAAGCTCCATGTCATGCTTCGTGCTGAGCATGGAGCCTGCTTAAGATTCTCTCTCTCTCCCTCTGCCCCTCACCTCCCCACACCCCCACCACTCATGTGCACACACTCTCTCTCTTAAATATAAAAATAAATCAATAAATAAAAATGTGAAAAAAAACAATAGCCAAATTATGGAAGCACAAGTACCCATCAATAATTGAATGGATTAAGAAGATGTGGTGTATATATATACAATGGAATATTATTCAGTCATAAGGAAGAAATCTTGCCATTTGCTATGCCATGAATGGAGCTCGAGAGTATATTACTAAGTGAAATAAGTCAGAGAAAAAACAAATACCACTGGTTTCCTCATATGTGGAATTTAAGAAACGAAACAAAGGAGTGAAGGGGGAAAAATGAGAGACAAACCAAGAAACAGACTCTTAATTACAGAGAACAAACTGAAGGGAGGTGGGCAGGAGGATGGGTGAAATACGTAAAGGAGATTAAGAGTACACTGAACATGATGAGCACTGAATAATGTATAGAACTGTTGAATCACTGTATTGTACACCTGAAACTAATATAACACTATTAACTATACTGAAATTAAAATTTTTGAAAATAAAAAAAAAAAAAAAGGAAAAGAAAGCCAAAGTTTTCTTCTAAGTATTGGTGAATTTGAAGCAGTGGTTAAAAATCTTCCCACAGGGGGACCTTGCTGGCTTAGTCAGTAGAGCATGAGACCCTTGGTCTTGGGGTTGTGAGTTCAAACCCCACGTTGGGTGTAGAGATTACTTAAAAATAAAATCTTTAAAAAAATAAAATCTTTGGGGTGCCTAGGTGGCTCAGTCAGTTAAGCATCTGACTCTGGATTTCATCTCAGGTCATGATCTCAAGGTCATGGGATCAAGACCCTCGTCAGGCTCTGCGCTGGGCATGAAGCCTGCTTAAGATTCTCCCTCTCCCTCTCCTTCTGTCCCTTTCCTGCTCACACTCACTCTCTCAAGAAAAAATACTTATTAAAAAAAATTACAAAAATAAATAAATAAAATAAAATCTTTCCACAAAGATGACACTGGGCCCAGATAATTTTATAGGGTATGAGCTACCAAACTTTCAAGGAACAGACCACCCTGGGCTTACACAGATTGTTTCAGCATCCCTATGATACCAAAAGCAGACAAAAATATTATCAGAAAAGGAAATAACAGGTCAGTTGCATTCATGAATATAGATACAAAGCTCTTATATAAATTATTAGCAAACCAAATCTAACAGTATATTTAAAAAAGGGAGGGGGAGGCCTGGGTGACTCAGTTGGCTAAGCATCTGACTTTGGCTTAGGTCATGATCGCGCAGTTCATGAGTTTGAGCCCCACGTCAGGCTCTGTACTGGAAGCTCAGAGCCTGGAGCCTGCTTTGAATTCTGTGTTTCACTTTCTCACTGCCCCTCCCCCACTTGTACTCTGTCTTTCTCTCAAAAATAAATAAAACATTTAAAGAAAAAAATTTTTTAAAGATAATAAATAATGACTTAGTTGGATTCGCCCCAGAAATTCAAGATGTTTTAATATTAGGAAAGTCATGAATGGGGGCACCTAGGTGGCTCAGTTGGTTGAGCATCTGGCTTTGGCTCAAGTCATGATCTCACAGTTTGTGGGTTCAGGCACAGTGTTGGGCTCTGTATTGACAGCTCAGAGCCTGGAGTCTGCATCGGCTTCTGTGTCTCCCTCTCTCTGCCCCTCTCCCACTTGTGTGCACGTGTGCGGGTGCGCTCTCTCTCTCAAAAAAAATAAAGATTAAAAAATTAATAAATTAGGGGCGCTTGGGTGGCTCAGTCAGTTAAGCATCTGACTTCAGCTCAGGTCATGATCTCACAGTCTGTGGGTTTGAGCCCCACATTGGGTTCTGCGCTGACAGCTTGGAGCCTGGAGCCTGCTTCGAATTCTGTGTCTCCCTCTCTCTCTGCCCCTCCCCCGCCCCCTCTCTCAAAAGTAAACATTAAAAAAAATCTTTTTAATAAATTAAATAAAATAAAAATGGGTAAAAGACATGAATAGATATTTCTCCAAAGAAGACAAACAGCCAGTAAGCAAATGCAAAGATGCTCAATATCATTAGGCATTAAGGAAATTAATGGCTATAATTTTAAAACCCCAGAAAATAACAAGTGTTGGGGAGAATGTAGAGAAATTAGAACACTCACACACTGTAGGAGGAAACTTAAGATGGTGCAACTGCATAGGAAAATAGTCCAGCAGTTCCTCAAAAGGTTAAACCAAGTTACTATACGACTCAGCAGTTCTGCTCCTAGGTATATACCCTAGACAATGAAAACATACATCCATGCAAAAACTTCTACACAAATGTTCATAGCAGCATTATTCAACACAGATAAAAAACAGACACAGTCCTGAAGTCCATCAACTGATGACAGGTAAGTAAATATGGTCTGTCCATGCACCAGAATGTTATTCAGCAATAAAAAGAATGAAGTTCTGATTCATGTTACAACATAGATACACCTCAAAAACACTATGCTAAGTCAAAAGTCCTTAACAAAAGACCACATATTGCATGATTCTATTTATATGAAATGTCACAAACTGGCAAATCTATACAGAATAAGGTGTATCAGTGTTGGCCTGTGGCTGGGGTGGGGAGGGCACAGATGGGGAGTGAAGTTGATTATGCTGATGGTTGCACAACTCTTTAAATATGTGAAAATTGGGGGCACCTCGGCGGCTCAGTCAGGATTGAGCATCCGACTCTTGATTTCACCTCAGGTTATGATTCCAGGGTTTTGGGACTGAGCCCCAAGTTGGGGCTCTGCTCTGGGTATGAAGCCTGCTTGAGAGTCTCTCTCTAAAATAAAAAAATTAATGGGGCACCTGGGTGGCTCAGTCGGTTGGGCGTCCAACTTCGGCTCAGGTCATAATCTCGTGGCCCGTGAGTTCGAGCCCCGCGTCGGGCTCTGGGCTGACCGCTCAGAGCCTGGAGCCTGTTTCAGATTCTGTGTCTCCCTCTCTCTCTGACCCTCTCCTGTTCATGCTCTGTCTCTCTCTCTCAAAAATAAATAAACGTTAAAAAAAAAAAAATTTTTTTTAAAGTAGCTACTGAATTTCATTTCTGTTATTAAAAAAATAAATAAAATAAAATAAAATAATTTTAAAAAAATTTTAAATTTATTAAAAATGTTTTTAAAAAATTTAGTTTAAATATGTTAGAATTAACTGAATTGTACACTTTAAATGGGAGAATTTTATGGTATGTAAATTATATAACAATAAAGCTGTTGAAATAGATAGTAACTGGGGCACCTGGGTGGCTCAGTCGGTTAAACATCCGACTTCAGCTCAGGTCACGATCTCGCTGTCCGTGAGTTCGAGCCCTGCATCGGGCTCTGGGCTGATGGCTCAGAGCCTGGAGCCTGCTTCGGATTCTGTGTCTCCCTCTCTCTCTGCCCCTCCCCCATTCATGCTCTGTCTCTCTCTGTCTCAAAAATAAATAAACGTTAAAAAAAATTAAAAAAAAAATAGATAGTAACTATTCCAAAAAAAAAAAAAATTCTCCTAAGGTTTTTGTAAGGTATTCTTTTCAAAGTCTAGTACATTTAAACTATTAGAACTTCTATTTCTTGGGGTGCCTTGGGTGACTCAGTCAACTGAGTGTCCAACTCTTGATCTCAGGGTCATGAGTTCAAGCCCCCACCAGTGCGAAAAACAAACAAAAAAACCCTTTATCTTCTGTAAATGTTTCTATTTCCTTCTATTCATATAAACCCCACTAGGTCTGATAAATCAATCAAAACATCCTTAAATTTAAGACATGTTACAATTTAACTTATTAACATACTACAAAGTAGGAAAATATTTCAGACTCCTACAGACACACTGAAACTTTCAGTTTTAGTTCTACAACCACAGCCATGTGCCAAAGTAAACCAAGAACACAAAAATCCACTGCCTCAATGAGCTGTTCTCCTTTCTTTCAAAGGCTTTTTTTTTTTTAATGTTTGTGTATTTTTGAGAGAGAGAGAGACATACAGACAGAGCATGAGTGAGGGATCGGCAGAGAGAGAGGGAGACAGAATCCAAAGCAGGCTCCAGGCTCTGAGCTGTCAGCACAGCTCGAACTCATGAACCATGAGATCATGACCTGACCTCATGAACCAGCAGGGCTCGAACTCATGAACCATGAGATCATGACCTGACCTCAAGTCAGAGGCTCAACCGACTGAGCCACCCAGGTGCCTGATGGGCTGTTCTCCTTTCGGTGCTTTCTTAATTCCTTCAACATTTTCTTAATTGACTTGAGCTTGCAAATAGGCAAGCAAACTATGAAAAAAGAAAATAGACTACTAACAAATGAGAGTTTCCCACATCTCCCACTGGACAAAGAACAGACCCCCACTGTCTTATAAAGAGATGAACAAATAGGGGCACCTGGGTGGCTCAGTCAGTTAAGCGTCCGATTCTTGATTTTGGCTCAGTTCATTATCTTTCATGGTTGTGAGATCGAGTCCCAAGTCAGACTCTGCACTGCCAACACGGAGCCTGCTTAAGATTTTCTCTCCCTCTAGGGGCACCTGGATGGCTCAGTCGGTTAAGCGCCTGACTTTGGCTCAGGTCATGATATCTCACCATTTATGGGTTTGAGCCCTACAGTGGGCTCTGTGCTGACAGCTCAGAGCCCGGTGCCTGCTTCAGATTCTGTGTCTTCCTCTCTCTCTGACCCTCCCGGGCTCCTACCCTTCCTCTCTCTCTGACCCTCCCCTGCTATCTCAAAAATAAAGAAACATTAAAAAAATTTTTTTAATAAAATTAAAAAAAAAAAAAGATTCTCTCTCCCTCTCTCTGCCCCTCGCCCTCTCACACATAGGTGGTCTCTCTCAGAAAAAAGAGATCAACAAATAGACCATAAAACCAACTGTTAATTACTCCTGCCAACAATGGGAAATAGTTTGGACAAGAACTAAAACCAAAACACAGAGTCTGAAAACAAAACAAGAAGGGAAGAAAGAAAAAGACAGAGGGGTGGTATGGGGGTGGGCAGGGAACAGTCGGTGATATAGTTTTATCGATGGTTAAAACCCATGAGACCTCCATCACAGACAACAGTGTAATTGGCTCTGGCAAGTTAAGTCCATTGAGCATCCCAATGGGATGTCCTCCAAAACTCCAGGTGCAATGTACAAGGAATTAGACATGACTCTCTGGCATTCTACAAAATACATGATCAGTACTCTTCAAAAGTGTCAAGGTTATCAGAAACAAATTGACAAATCTGGAAACAATCCAAATATCCTTCAAATGATAAACAAAATGAAGTACATTTATCCAATGAATGCTATTCATCAATAAGAAGGAACCAACCACCTACCAATACACAACATGGGTCAATCTCAACAGCATTATGCTAAAAAAAAAAAAAAAAAAAAGAAGAAGAAGTAGATTCAGAGGCCATATATGGCAAAACTATAGGACAGGGGCAAGGAGTGGGAAGAGAGACTATATGGGGGCATGAGGGAATTCTGGAGGATGACGGAACCACTCTGAATCATGATTATGGTGGTGATCACATGGTTGTATATGTTACAACTCATTTTTTTAAAGGGTGAGTTTTTACTATATTAAAATGAAACAAAGAATATCTAACGTATTATAAAAAAACATAATAGGAAAATGGGCAAAGCATATAAACAGGAGACTCACAAAAGGTAAACGTCAGCTAACAAGTAGAATAGAACGACCTCACTGGTGTTGAGAAAGCAAATCAGAAACAGGCCACTTTAAACTCATCAGATTGCCAAACATTAGAGCGAGACATAATACCAAACATTAGCAAAGATAGAGAGAGGGAGGCTTCTCATATACCAGGTGGTGGGGGGCAGGCTGGGGCACTCATGCAGGAGGACACCTGCCTGTACCTGGAAACAAGTAAACCCATCGTGGCTCAGCAACTCCACTGAGAAATGTGTGCCAAGACCCAGGAGGGGCAAGACAAGATGTCGCCTGAAGCAGCCTTGATGAGAGCAGGGTGCTGGGAGAACCTACGTGTCTGTCACGAGGAGAGTGGATAGTGAAACATGACGAGTACATGCTACACAACACCAGGCAGTATTACCGAGCAATGAACTAAATCAACATTCACGCATCAACATGGGTAGATATTAAAAATGCTGTGGCGGGTGGGGGGAGGACAGAATGAGAGCTACTGTCCAATAACTTTAGCATAATATATTTTTTAAGATCTTTTCTTTTATTATTATTTTTTTAATTTACATCTAAGTTAGTTAGCATATAGTGCAACGATGATTTCAGGAGATTTTTAATGCCTCTTACCCATTTAGCCCATCCCCCCTCCCATATCCCCTCCAGTAACCCCCTGTTCTCCATATTTAAGAGTCTCTTATGTTTCGTCCCCCTCCTTGTTTTTATATTATTTTTGCTTCCCTTCCCTTATGTTCATCTGTTTTGTATCTTAAAGTCCTCATATGAGTGAAATCATATGATATTTGTCTTTCTCTGACTAATCTCACTTAGCATAACACCCTCTAGTTCCATCCACATAGTTGCAAATGGCAGGATTTCATTCTTTTTGATTGCCGAGTAATCCTCCATTGTATATATATACCACATCTTCTTTATCCATTCATCCATCGATGGACATTTGGGCTCTTTCCATACTTTAGCTATTTCCGATAGTGCTGCTATGAACATTGGGGTGCATGTGCCCCTTCGAAACAGCATACCCATATCCCTTGGGTAAATACCTAGTAGTACAATTGCTGGGTCGTAGGGTAGTTCTATTTTTAATTTTTTGAGGAATCGCCAGACTGTTTTCCAGAGTGGCTGTACCAGTTTGCATTCCCACCAGCAATGCAAATGAAATCCTCTCTCTCTGCATCCTCGCCAACATCTATTGTTGTTGCCTGAGTTGTTAATGTTAGCCATTCTGACAGGTGTGAGGTGGTATCTCATTGTGGTTTTGATTTGTATTTCCCAGATGATGAGTGATGAGCATTTTTTCATGTGTTGGTTGGCCATCTAGATGTCCTCTTTGGAGAAGTGTCTATTCATGTCTTTTGACCATTTCTTCACTGGATTATTTGGTTTTGGGGTGTTGAGTTTGATAAGTTCTTTATAGATTTTGGGTACCAACCCTTTATCTGATAGGTCATTCGCAAATATCTTCTCTTATTCCGTCGGTTGCCTTTTAGTTTTGCTGATTGTTTCCTTCGCTGTGCAAAAGCTTTTTATTTTGATGAGGTCCCAATAGTTCAGTTTTGCTTTTGTTTCCCTTGTGTGAACTCGTAAGCTGTGAGATCATGACCTGAGCCAAAGTCAGATGCTCAACTGACTGAGCCATCCGGGCACCCCACAATTTTATTTATTTATTTTTACTAATTTATTTTCAAGTTAGTTAACATACAGTATAGACTTTTTTTTTTAAGTAATCTCGACATCCAATGTGGGGCTCAAACTCACAACCTCGAGATCAAGAGTCACACACTCCATCGACAGAGCCAGCCAGGCACCCCTTACATGAAATATTAAACCATGCAAGGGGTTTTAAAACCAGCATAGGATTGTTCAAGGGACTGTTCATACATTATTCAAGGA
Source organism: Neofelis nebulosa (assembly GCF_028018385.1). NCBI lineage: Eukaryota > Metazoa > Chordata > Mammalia > Carnivora > Felidae > Neofelis > Neofelis nebulosa. Next base: position 118,867,812 of record NC_080790.1, read on the forward strand.
TCCAAAGAAAACATTTTAGACTGGATTTATATAGTAGGGGAGGGGCACAGGAGTGGGCACTAGGAGATCAACAGGAGACTGGGTGCCGGACACCAACAAGCATCTATTCCAAGCCTGTTACAGGAAGTGCCAGGTGCTGGGCAACTCTACGGTGCAGAAAGCAGGGCACCACGGGCCAAGGGAGACAATAACAACAAAAACAGTCATTACAAACTCAAGTAAGCTGGATGTAGGAAACTTAACATGGGTAAGAGGGACAGGAGACCAGTCCAGAGTGATCAGGGACAGCCTTCCTGAGGAGGTGACGCTTAAGCTGAAATCAGGAGAAATAGCAAGGGTGAAAAAACAAACAAAACCCTCTAAGTGGAAACGAACATGGCACAAGGTGGAGTGAGTGACACTGAGACTGGTGGGAGGTAAGAAGTAGGCAGGGGCCAAGTGATGCCTTGAGAGCCCTGTAGACCCTGGGGAGTCTGGGCAGGACTCTAAAGTGCTGTGGAAACCACCTGAAGGTTTCAGGCAGGGACAAGTGTTTACAGAGCACTTACTATGGGCTATGTGCCAAGCCCTGTGTTATACATGGATAATCACGTTTTATTCTATACAACTCCCCCCAAAAGAGAGGTTGTTATTAACCCAATTCACACCCTAAGGAAACTGAGACAGGAAAAGGTTAAATTACCTATTTGGGGCAAGGTCATATAACTAGTTAGAGAAAGACCCACACTCAATCACTGTTATAGGATGTTGTTCAATGAAATAATAACCTATACTTAATGAGCAATTGCAATGCACCAGGCAATCTGATGCGAGGGCCCCTGCGCTTCCTATGCCACTGACCAAGAAAGGGATCTTTTTAAGAATTCCTCTGGCTGTAAAATCATATGGGAAAATCCCAGTCCCTCTCTGTGCCTCAGTGTCCTCATGCATAAAATGGAAAGGCTGGACTTCTATCACGGAACATGACAGCTAACGGGGTCTTCAGTATCCCAGCTGTGGACCAGAGAAGGGCAGTGGCAAGCACAAGGTCACTCAGCTGATTCAGACAGAATTACTTAGAATGTCCAGCTCAGTCTGCTTTCCTGATGTCAGCTGCCTCTTGAGGCCCCCTAAAGTCCCTCCAATTCTAAGATGTTAGGATCCCACCTTCAGGTGCCAGCAACCCAGGCCCATGGAGCCCTTGAGAGCATCTGGCTGGCTCTTGGGCACCCAGGCTGAACAATCCTTTCTGCAGAGCTAACACAGAAGGCAGCAGTAACCAGAGGCAACCAAAAGGGATATCACCCAGATGACCTTCCCCCTCACCACACCCCTGCCTCACCCTCACATACAGCCACCGAGCTGCTTGGGCAGACCACTGGTCTCCGTTTCCACCACATCTGCCAAATAAATGAAAACAGAACCAGCCTCATCAGTCATTGTGAAGCTGGCAGTTACTTTACATAATCACCTAACGTGGGACCTAACTCTATTAACTTGTAGAAATTACCAGCATCTCTCCCCTGGCTAGAAATTAACTTCCCAGAAGGGTTAAGATAGACTTTCCCTGGAACTTGGTCTTATCTTCATCCCCAGAACACTTACAGAAGGCCTACTGTGTGTACAAAATCCTGTAGAGTGGATTGGGGGTAGGGGGGTGGGGGGTCATGCTAGAACCTTATTTATGTATCAAAATAAATCTGAGGAAATAAATGTATAGAAATCAAACATTAAAACAATGCATACAGGGGCGCCTGGGTGGCGTAGTCGGTTAAGCGTCCGACTTCAGCCAGGTCACGATCTCGCGGTCCGTGAGTTCGAGCCCTGCGTCAGGCTCTGGGCTGATGGCTCGGAGCCTGGAGCCTGTTTCCGATTCTGTGTCTCCCTCTCTCTCTGCCCCTCCCCCGTTCATGCTCTGTCTCTCTCTGTCCCAAAAATAAATAAAAAACGTTGAAAAAAAAAAAAAATTTAAAACAATGCATACAATTCTTCCCCCATGCCCCCCCCCCTTTTACAAATGAAGCTCTGGGGGACCGAGATCATCCTGAATAGGAACCAAAGGTAAGACCTGAGGTTAAGTTATGGTGCTAATAGCTGAATGTAACCTGTTTATTGGCTCATAAGATACACAAGTACATACGATGCACCCTGACTTTACTTGGAAAGGTTCTGGGAAAACCATTTTGAGGTCAGAGGTAACACAGTAGAGGAGTCAGGAGAACAAAATTAGGTTGCAATCCTGGTTCTGCCATTTATTAGCTGTATGAACTCGAGCATGTTATTGAATCTTTCTGAGGCTCAATTTCTCAGCTATAAAATGGAGATAATAACTTGCACATGAAAGAGTTGTTACAAGGATTAAATAAGTTTATAAAGTACATGGGACAGTACCTGGTACATAGAAAGCTCTATTTTTTTTAAGTTATTACACAAAATGAATTTTAAAATACACATATTGAATGTGACTTTAAAGTGTTTTTATAGGAAAAAACACTGGTTATATGAATACAGTTCAGAGGATTCTCTCAGCAATACCGAAGCTCTGCAAAGGACAGAAATTCCAAAAGCCGGGGCACCTGGGTGGCTCAGGCAGTTAAGCATCTGACTTCAGCTCAGGTCAAGAGCTCATAGTTCATGAGTTCGAGCCCCATGTCGGGCTCCCTGCTGTCAGCATGGAGTCTGCTTCAGATCCTCTGTCTCCCTCTCTCTCTGCCTCTCCCCCACTCACACTCTCTTCTAAAAATTAAGAAATAAACATGTTTTTAAAATCCCAGCGCACCTGGGTGGCTCAGTCAGTTAAGTGTCCAACTTCAGCTTAGGTCATCATCTCATGGTTTATGGGTTCAAGCCCCATGTTGGGCTCTGTGCTGACAGCTCAGGCCCTGGAATTTGCTTTTAGATTCTGTCTCTCTGTCCCTCTGCCCCTCCCCAGCCCCAGCTTGTGCTCTGTCTCTGTCTTGCTCTCTCAAAAATAAATGTTAAAAAATTTTTTTTTACTATACAGTTTTTTTTTAGTGTTTATTTACTTTTGAGAGAGAGAGAGAGAGCACTAGCGGGGAAAAGGCAGAGAAAGAGGGAGACGCAGAGGCAGGCTCCAGGCTCTGAACTGTCAGCACAGAGCCCAATATGGGGCTCCAACCCACAAACTGTGAGATCATGACCTGAGCCAAAGTCAGAGGCTTAACTGACCGAGCCACCCAGGTGCCCCCGCCCCCCAAATTTTTTTAATAAAATAAAAAATAAAATTTTTAAATCCCAAAAACTAAGAAAAAATGCCATCAATGAATAGTGATACATCGTAACAAAATACACTATTCCATATGTACAATGGTGCAAAAGGGAATACAAGGACTGCATCCAAGTGAATAGAAGCAAGCCATAATGCAAAAATGTACTGAAGGAACTGCTACCTGGTACCTATGCAAAAGTAAACAGATCAGCAAAATCTGGCACAAAGCCGCAAAACCCATCCTTGCTGGATGTTGTGTGTTGTCACACATCCCACCAGGGGTCGCCCAAGGTCATCCAGAGAATTTGGGACAGAGAATTCAACTCCCAGCCCAATCTGCTTCCTGGGATACCAGCTGCCTGTAAACCTGCCAAGTGCCTCCCTTACTAAGATGCGCATGGGGCTGGTGGCGGCCCCAGGCCCACTGAACCCTCAGGAGCTTCTTTAGCGTGGGGTGACCAGGAGCCACACTTTGCAGCACCTCCTCCCGTGGACAACACAGGCACATTACATGGCAGCGGGAAAAAATTACAAAGGGGAAAGGGGGACAAATAGGTTATTATTATCCCCATTTTACAAGTGAGGAAATTGAGGCTGAAAAGGTTAAGCAAACTGCCCTGGGTCACACTGTTACAGAACTTCAGAACCAGAATTCACACCCAGGTGGGTCAGACCCTTGTCACTTGGTTACTAATCCCCCACCCTTTGATGGACTTGGGAGAAGAGACAAATCCAAAAGGAGACTGTATGAAGGAGGGGTCATGAAGGGATGGCTACTTCCTCCCCCAAGGTCACTCTGTGCCTTCCCTAACTTGTCCAAGAAGACTGAGCCATGAGCCATGACACTGGAGGATGGGGTCAAGGCCTTTTCTCGGCTTCCCATCCTAACAGAATCCCAGAGCTGCAGGGTAAGTTTATTTACCCCGCCAGGGCCCCCGACAACTCCAAAGGCTCATCTTTAGTGCTCAAGGACTCAATTTCCTCCCCCCAGGTCTCCTGGGTTTCCTGGCTTCTCCTCAAACCCTGTCAATTCTACACTTAGAACCGTACTCAAGTCCCTACACTGTCCACTGCTCCCATCCTGGCCTGTAGCCCCCTTCTCAGGACTCTGGACATCATGTGGACAACTCTGTCTTTTGTTCTCATTTTTAAGAACTGAAGTAAAATTTACATATAGAAAAATGCATACATTTTAAGCGTACCATTTCACAAACTGCCCCCGTCTCTTAACCAGCCTTCCTGATTCTCCCCGACCTACCTGTCATCCATCCTCCACAGGGCAGTTTAGGGTTGTTCTTTCCTGGTATATCTAACCATGTCACGGCCCTGGCCAAAAACCTCAAGCAGCTTACCCTGCTCTAAGGATAGAGACCCACAAAAACAGAATAGAAACACTCCTTGCCTTTGAAAGGGAAAAATACAATGCCAGGTATAAACCCACCCTTAAGAAAGCAACTCACTTCAGTTAAAAAGAAACTGTTAGGCACAAGGTACATGGACCTTAAAGGATTTTGTTTATCCAGATCTTAAACTGTAAAATGTCTCCATCTGGGATGATGAGAAGGTAAATTTACAACCCAGTGAACAAAGAGCACAGTTTAACTGTGTATGTAAGATGCTGGTCAGCTTAAATTTAACCTATGAGTAAATTTAACCATTTGTTGCATGTTTCCCTTTATTATTGCTTTGTCTGTGTCCCATTATCTTCCCTTTTTAATAAAATATACCCACTTTAAGTGCAAAATGAAACTAATGTTGGCAAGCATGTCTTTACTCCCCTTTTTGGTCCAGCCCTTCTCCCCACCTCATAGTCCTCATCGGTCTACCATTGATCTACTTCTTATAGATTCCTTTCTCTTTTCTAGAGTTTTATATGACCTCTTCATATAATATTCACTTTTGTGTCTGGCTTCTTTCACTTGGCCTATTTGTGAGATTCATTCCTGTGAATGCATGTATCTGTAGTTCTTTTTCTCTGGTGAGTATAACACAATTTCTTTTTCTTTCACCGGCTTATGCCTATTTGGGAAGCTTACAGTTGGGGGCTACTATGAATAAGGCAGCTGTGAACATTCATGTACAAGTTTTTGTGTGGACATATACTTTGTTCTCCACCAAAAAATGACAGGTTTCTCTGGTGCTTTCTGCTACTCCAAGCAAAAATTAAGTATTCTCTTGTTACTGATTTGATTTACTATAGAAGCCTGTCTTTCCCATAGGAAACACACACGTACACACATACACACACACAATGATTTGTGAAACACAGAACAGAAAATTGTAGGAAGTGATAAAATGTAACTAGTGAAGATTTTTTTGGTGCAGCTTTCCCTTACTATTTGCCAAGCATTAGGAAGAGCATAGTAGAAGCATTTTGTCATTGGGGCACCTGGATGGCTCAGTCAGTTGGGCGTCTGACTTCAGCTCAGGTCATGATCTCATGGCTCATGAGTTGGAGCCCCATGTCAGGCTCTGTGCTGACAGCTCAGAGCCTGGAGCCTGCTTTGGATTCTGTGTACTCCTCTGTCTCTCTCTCTCTCTCTCTCTGCCCTCCCCTGCTCACACTCTTTCTCTCCTTCAAAAATAAATAAACATTTAAAAAATTAAAGAAAAAAAAGAAGAAGCAGCATTTTGGCACTTATCTCTCACGGTAGCCTTGTAAGGGGTTAGTGCTGTTACTCCCATTTCCCATATGGGAAGTGAGGCTCAGGGAGGGGAAGGGAATGACCCAAAGAACACCCAGCAAGGGTCCACCAGGACCAGGGTGCATCCCAGGCCAGGGCTTGAGCACTGCCTCCACCGCTTGCTATAGGCTCTCCTTGGGCCTCAGTTTGATGATTCTCTCAGCATCACAGATCTCCAAGACTCTTCTAGAAAGTCCTGGCATCAAATAATCTGCACTCACAAATAATCAAAATGCCCAGGAAATGCCAACATTTCACCCACCCACAGCAGCAAGTCAGGACAATAAACCTAGCACTCGGAGCCGGGTGGGAAGTTTTCTTATCTAACTATTAAGTTAGTCTGGGTTTAGGGAAATCCCTTGAGGAGCTTGACCAAGTAGACAGAGCCTGACCCTTGAGAAGCCAAAGAAGTAAAGACAACAAAAGCAGCCATTAAATGGCTGTACAGAAGGCAGAGGGAAACATCTGTATTTTAAAATATATATATTGAACGTGACCTTAAAGTGATTTTATAGGAAAAAACACTTCGGTTATATGAATACAGTTCAGAGAATTCTCCTGGGAATATTCAAGCTCTGCAAAGGACAAAAATCCCAAAAGCCAGCACAGCTGGTTCAGTCAGTTAAGCATCCAACCCTTGATCTTAGCTCAGGTCTTGATCTCTGGGTTGTGAGTTTAAGCTTTATGCTGGGCTCCACACTGATATAGAACCTACTTAAAAAAAAAAAAAAAAAAAATAGTGGGCGTGCTTGGGTGGCTTTGGCAGTTAAGCATCCAACCTCAGCTCAGGTCATGATCCCGTGGTTCATGGGTTTGAGCCCTGCATCGGGCTCTATGCTGACAGGTCAGAGCCCGGAGCCTGCTTTGGATTCTGTCTCCCTCTCTTTCTCTCTGCCCCTCCCCCGCTCACACCCTGTGTGTGTGTGTGTGTGTGTGTGTGTGTGTGTGTGTGTCTCTCTCTCTCTCTCTCTCTCTCAAAACAAATAAAAACGTTAAAAAAATTTTTTAAATAAATAACCTTAAAAAAAGGCTCAGAAATCAGTGCTACCTCTAGAAAGGGGCATAAAAGTGAGGTTGGGAGGGTTTCTTTAGGAAGATTGGTAGAAGAGGGTTTAAAAAGCATCTTAAAAAATCAAAACACAGACTTCTAGATCCCCTCCCTACACTCTCCACCCCGTCCCCTCATGCTGCAACCTAAACCCTGGCAGATCAGAATTTATTTTGGGGCACCTGGGTGGCACAGTCAGTTGATCCTGACCCTTGATTTCAGCTCAGGTCATGATCTCACAGTTCGTGGTTTTGAACCCCCCTACCAGGCTCCGTGCTAACAGCAGGGAGTCTGCTTGGGATTCTCTGTCTCCCTCTCTCTCTGCCCCTCTCCTGCTTCCCTTCTCTCTCTCTCTCTCTCTCTCTCTCTCTCTCTCTCTCTCTCTCTCAAACTAAATAAACTTGGGGCACCTGAGTGGCTCAGTAGGTTAAGCATCCCACTCTTGATTTTGGCTCAGGTCGTGATTTCATGGTTTGGGAGTTTGAGCCCCATGACAATCCTGCTTGGGATTCTCTCTCTCTCCCTCTCTCTCTGCCCCTTCCCCACTTGTGCATGTGTGCGCGCTCTCTCTCTCTCTCTCTCTCAGTCAATAAATAAATAAACTTTAAAAAACCAATAAATTTTTAAAAATGTATTTTTAGGAGAGAATAGAAGAAGATCCCTGGACAGGTGGACACAAGGCACAGGAGTCAGAGAGGCACCAGCAACAGAGGGATTATACAAAAATCTATGTGTTAACTATTGAGGATGTCCAGACCCTCAGCCATCTTCCCCCACTCAGCTCTGGGAACACTGCCAGAGAAGCACTAAGCTCATAGTACTAAGTGGGGAGACCTGCCCCTGGGCTTCCATGCCCAACTCAACTCCCAGAACTCCCAGCAAAATGGGAAAAATGGACTCGTATGAGGGTATTTCATCAAGAAATTCCAGTCCACACAGGATGAGAGGAGATTCTAGAATTTTCTAAAGAAGAAAAAGTAGGTCACATACACAGAATCAGTGAGTATTCAAAATGACTTGGGACTTCCCAACTGCAATACTGAAAGCTGAGAGACAGCACAGTAATGCCTTCAAAACCTGACGAAGCTTCTGGATACATACCCAAAATAATTGTAAACAGGGACTTGAACGGATATTTGTACACCATGTTCATAGCAGCATTATTCACAATAGCCAAAAGGTAGAAAGAACCTGAGTATCTATTGATGGATGAATAGATAAACAAAATGTGGTCTGTCCACACAAGGGGATAAGAGGTAATTCCTGAAAAGAACCAGGAAGCTCTTCAAGTAAAAAGAGAGAAAGGTCTAAAATATGCTCTTAAGTGAAAAAGGCAAAGTGAAGAACAGAGTGCATGAAGTATCATTCACTTAATGACCTCTTTTAAAAGTTTTATTTCAGGGGCACCTGGGTGGCTCAGTCAGTTAAGCGTCCAACTCCTAGTTTTGGCTCAGGTCATGATCTCACAGTTCATGAGTTCAAAGCCCACATCAGTCTCTGTGCTTGTGGTGCCAAGCCTGCTTGGGATTCTCTCTCTCCCCTTCTCTGCCCCCCACCCCCTCAGCCACCACCACCAGAACCATGCACCCTCTCTAAACAAATAAATAAACTTAAAAAAAAAAAAAAAAAAAAAGGAAGGTTTTATTTCAGTGTCAAAATCAGGGTAAAGTGCAAGAAATTTCATTTTCCAAAAGGCCAGGAGGGACAAATTATACCCAGATCTTCTGAAGAGATAAGTCTCAATCCTGCCAAGATATTCATCCTGAGGACTGAAGGCTCATCTGTGTTTTGTGGGACCTGAAACTTATATAATTTGGGGGAGGCCTTCACTAAGAAAAAGAATGTAAAATTAAATAAACAATATTTGGGTAAAATGTGAATAACTCTTCAAAAATGAGAAAAAAATATAGCAAACTACAAAGTTTTTAAAAACTAACAAATATCACAAACATCACAAAATCCAGAAAAATAACACTGTATTTTTATTAACTGCCTGAAATACCTCTGTAAGTCATTTTTCCTACTTTTTGGGCCATATTCTCTGATGGTCCTTCATATGAGAAGGGTTTTGTAATACCACATTATAGAGAGAAAATAAAGATGACTCAGTCTTTCTCCTAACATGTTCATTTATAACTGTATACATTGTGTTTTCAAGTACATTCTTGGCAGAAGGAAACTTCCATTTTTAATAAGTGTTGGTAAGAATGGAGTCCTTTGCTTCTATTTTTACAGTCTTTGTGACTGGAAGAATTTTCCATAGACCAGCTTCTGACTCCAGATGTTTCAAACCTTGCTTATCTTCCTTATGCACTTCTGGTGCAGATGCTGTGGGACACCTGTCTACAGGGATACTACCTCTGTTCCTGCAACCTTGTGTCATGACAGCTTTTGCTATACCAGGACATGTGTGAACCACTAATGGAGGTGACTGCAAACCACAAAAACCAATAAACCCAAACTAAGTGCATTCAAACTCAACCTTCAGCCAGATCCAAAAAACAGCCAAGACTAACACATGGTCACTTAACAGGGGAACAGTGAGGAGGGAAGTCATCCTGGAATAAGACAGTGGTCTTAACTGATTACAGTGAAAACTGCTTAATTTTGTACATTTTATAGAAATATATGACCCCTTCCAGGGCCTTGGAAGAGAAAAGAGCAAGTAAGGGTCCTTAAGGCGTAAGAGTCATTATCTCAATTCAAAGGCTTTCCTTCCCTGGCCAAAATCTGTCTTTACCTCCTCCACAGTAGTAGCCTCAAGATACCTCCTCCATGATGATACCATGACACACAGTATAAGAACTCACTGCCGAGGCGCCTGGGTGGCTCAGTCAGTTGAGCATCCGACTTCAGCTCAGGTCATGATCTCATGGTTTGTGGGTTTGAGCCCTGCATTGACTCTCTGCTGTCAGCACAAAGCCCGGTCTGTGCTTTGGATCCTCTGTCCCCCTCTCTCTCTGCCCCTCCCCTGCTCACACTCTCACTCTCAAAAATAAAAAAGAACTCACTGCCTTGGAAAAGGTGACATCACACATCCAAGAAGACAGGAGAGAGAATAAGAAATGTATGCCATTTAGAAAAAAAAAGTTATGGGGATTCTAAGCCTCACACTGTAAACCAAAATAAATTCCAGGTGCAGTAAAGGGTTAAATATTAAAAATTAAGCCTTCAAGGGGCGCCTGGGTGGCTCAGTCAGTTAAGCGTCCGACTTCGGCTCAGGTCATGATCTCGCGGTCTGTGGGTTCGAGCCCCGCATCGGGCTCTGTGCTGACAGCTCAGAGCCTGGAGCCTGCTTCAGATTCTGTGTCTCCCTCTCTCTCTGACCTCCCCCATTCATGCTCTGTCTCTCTCTGTCTCAAAAATAAATAAACATTAAAAAAATTAAAAAAAAAAAATTAAGCCTTCAAGGAACAAAACCAAAAAGTATAAGTGAGTACCTTTTGATCATCAATACTCTTTCCTAGCCCAAAAGCAATGAACAACATCACAAAGACTGACATTTGACCAAGTGAAAAGTTTAAACATAAACAAGCAAAACGGGCACCTGGCTGGTTCAGTCAGTACAGCATGTGACTCCTGATCTCAGGGTCGTGAGTTTGAGCCTCACGTTGGGCATAGAGTTTACTTAAAAAATAAATAAATAGGGGCGCCTGGGTGGCTTGGTCAGTTAAGCGTCCGACTTCGGCTCAGGTCATGATCTCACGGTCCATGAGTTCGAGCCCCGCGTCGGGCTCTGTGCTGACCGCTCAGAACCTGCAGCCTGTTTCAGATTCTGTGTCTCCCTCTCTCTCTGCCCCTCCCCTGTTCATGCTCTGTCTCTCTCTGTCTCAAAAATAAATAAACGTTAAAAAAATTTTAAATAAATAAATAAATAAATAAATAAATAAATAAATAAAAGGACCACTTGAGTGGCTAAGGCGGTTGAGCGTCCGACTCTTGCTTTCATCTCAGGTCTTGATCTCAGGGTTGTGAGTTCAAACCCCATGTTGGGTGTAAAGCCTACTTACAATAAATAAATAATTATTTTTAAAAAATAAAACAAAACTGGGGCTCCTGGGTGGTTCAGTCGGTTAAGCATCCGACTTCAACTCAGGTCATGATCTCACAGCTCGGGAGTTTGAGCCCCATGTCGGGCTCTGTGCTGACAGCCCAGAGCCTGGAGCCTGTTTCAGATTCTGTGTCTCCATCTCTCTCTGCCCCTCCCCTGCTTATGCTCTCTCTCTCTCTCAAAAATGAATAAACATTTTTAAAAAATTTATTTTAATAAATAAAACAAAACCAACTCAGCTGAGAAACATGTAAGGCAAACAATAATCTTGAGGAGAAGAAAAGCCTACCTGCAACAAATGTAAACAAGGGTTAAGCATTCTTCCTACTGAAAAGAGCTTGAAAGTCAGAAACAAACTCAAGACTTCAAAAGATGTGCAGATAATACACAGGTGACAATGCCCAACATTTATGAAATATTAAGATCTTCAATCTCACAAATAATAAAAAATGCAGATATTTTTAAAGAACCAAAAGCTATTCTTCAGCCAACAAACGGGCAAAGATTCACACAAAATCACTAACACCTCTTGTGTCTCAGGACCTGGGTGAACAAGCACTCAGTCACTAAAAACACTGCCATGGAGAGTATTTCGGGTTTATGCCACAAAAATATCCATTCTTACTCTTTGTCCCAGTAATTCCACTTTAGAGAATCTATTTCAGGAAATTCAAAATTGCAAAGATATTTATGTATGAAATGTTAATTGCAACCCTGTCGAAACTGGGGGGAGAATGTAAATAAGAGGGAAGAGAGAAAACACCTCTTAGGATGTGTATTTGCATGCGATTACATGAACAGGAACGTGGAGAAAGGCAAGTAAGAATACATACCTGTTAGTACTGCTGATGCTGGAAAGTGGGAATGAAGGGGGAGGTTATTCACTTTTTCTCTATATGCCTCTGCATTGATTAATTTGCTCTAATTAACACAGTATATTGCTTTTGTAGTTAAAAATATACTCCAGGAGAAGAAAATTCCCACATATAAAGATGAAACCTTGCCAAATGAATGTTATCACCATCTATCCTATCACACCAACCCTAATAAAAGAAATGAAGAAAAATACAGTCATTAAGTCTCCCAAGTCCCACAACAGCCAACTCTGACTGGCTGACTTCTATAGCCATGAATGGAAGTACCACAGCCAGCAGCTCACAGGTAGGATAGACTGCCAGAAAATCAAAAGGGATTTTCCTAATCCCCAAATTAAAACCACAACACTCATTACTTAATCTTTGTCTAGAAGCCAGAGGGCATCAAGAGAAGAGACTGTGGTATGCCTACATGCAGGTCACTGCCACATCCAGGCCACCACCAACATCCCTGCGTTCAAATGCAACAACTTCGGCCCATCTGAAATATCGCTGTGATGCAAACTGTTTGCACAGGAAGACAATCAGATAATGAAGCATGAGTAGAACAAAGCTTAGCCTGGCTATTTAAGAAAGCCATGCAGATATATACAACTTTTAGGTAATATTCCCCAGTACTTAAACCAGCAAAGATAAAAACAGAGGCGCCTGTGTGCTCAGTCAGTTAAGCATCCGTCTCTTAGTTTCAGCTCAGGTCACAATCTCACGGTTGGTAAGATCCAGCCCTGCATCAGGCTCTGCACTAACACTGGGGAGCCTGCTTGGGACTCTCTCCCTCTCTTTCCCTCTCTCTCTCTCTCTCAAAATAAAAAAATAAACTTAAAAAAAAAGATGAAAATAAAAGAGTGGTGGGCAAACAAGCATTTATATATATGTTGCTTTCAAAAATCATTTAAACCATATATGGGAGAATGCCAAAGAAGGAAGAGACCTTTAGGATTGTCATGTCCAACCCTCTCATTTCTCAGATGAAGAAGCTGGAACTCAGATTGTCAAATGCCACACAGCCACTAGAGACAGAGCTAAGACACTGATAATGGTATCTGCTCTTCTATACGCACTGAAAGTAATTCACAAAGGGCTTTCCCAACCATTATTTTCTCTGAGCCTCACCAAAGCTGCATGATTCCACAGAAGGGAAAACTGAGGCTCACAGGGTATGGATGATATGCCTACATCACCTGGCTAGTAACTCCAAATCCCAAACCCCATACCCTTTCTACTAGCCGGCACTGTTGCCCAAACCTTTCCTGACAGCCTAGGCAGTGGGTTCCCCAGCTTTAAGCACACAGCCTGTCAAGCACTTAGCACTCAAAAATTAGGTGAATGAATACCCAAAACTAGGAGAAAGCTATGCAAATTGTGGTTGATCAACAAAATACAAAAAAACAAACAAACAAAAAAAAAATACAAGTCTTTTTAAAAAGGAAGATGCTGGTAAGCTGAAGCCCAAATTAGATGAAGAGTTGCTGAACCTCACATGAGAGCCACAAATCTCCTAGCCCTCAGAGACAGGTCTCCACCAATTTGGCCTCAATTACTCAGAGCTGTTTCACCTGACCACCCTACCTCCAATCACTTCCTATCTCTTCTCAGCCAGTCTCAGGAACCTGCAGGGCTCCCTACTGCCCACAATGCCAAATCTAAATTCTGTGCCCCTTGGCCTTCAAGGCCCTACCAGCTGACCAATTCCACTGTTTCCTGAATTACTCACTGACCCTGGCCTTTTCGGGATTCTTTCCCTCCACCCCACAGAACCCCATCTCCTTTATGCTGCCAGATCTAGCCTTGACTCGCTTTGACTCCCTTTGACTCCAGGTGAAAATTGGTCCCTTTCCCCACTTCCTTCAACCCCAGGCATAAAGGACAATGTGGACTTACAGGACATTCATTTGAACCTATGTGATAACCAAGTTCACTAGAAATAGGTATAATGAACAGGGAGCCCCATCGACAGCAGTCTCTCATTTGGGTTTTCCAGTATAGCAGCAATTGCTTTATGTAACCTATCCAGTCCCTTTTCTGGCCTGAGGGGTCTTGAGTTCCTGGAGCTCTTCCTAAAATGGCCCACTGGAGGCAACCAGGGGAGCACAGGCACTGATGCCAAACCTACCTGTCCTTCCCATCCAGACCCCACCCCAGATCTGTCCCAGGAGTCAGGACTCCAGCTTCATTATCAGGCAAGTCCCTTCTCTCAGGGACCCAGTTTTTTTCATATGTGAAAAGGGGAGAGGGGATAGCAAAACTGAAGAGGAAAATGACATAAGAATAACTGCCCAGTTATTAAAGGCTTTCCCATAAAAGTTACCAAGTATATCCAAAGTCCCTTCTTGCTGGGATACTGCAAACTGTCATAACACATACACCTTGGCCATCCCCTAGGTTAGTGTGCATAGACTTACCCCATTACAACATCCCAGAGTTGCTGTGAAGCAGTCAGCTCCTGGTGAAGGGCATGTAGTTGTTTGGAGTCTTCCACCAGAATGAACACTGCTGCAAAGAACAATCTCATATAAGCATTTATCTTTGTTCTGGGATTATTTCTCAAGATAGATTCCTGGAAATTCGCTTACTGGATTAGAAGATGTATGCATCTTAAATTCTGATACTAGTTGAAAAACATGTGGTAATTCTCAAATTCCACTGGGTATTTAGGCTTCACCTGGGGAAATCTGTTTACAAGATGCCATCGTGACACACAACCAACCTCCTTTTACCTCCCAGCCCTTCCCCTCTGCCTCCAGGAAGTCTGGGGAGGGGCTCCTCAAGCTGCTTCATTATCCAGTTTCCAGGTGGCCCTGCTGCAGGAGGAAGGAACTGCTGCCTTCTACTTGTCCCAGCGCACCTCCCCTAGCACAAGCCTTGGGAAGCGATGGTCCCAGGGGCTGCCACTGGCAGAATTTGCAAGAAGGTCTTTGGGCTGTAGCCCAGGTCCCAGTGGCTTTCCCCAAATGGGCAGTATGGCCCTCACACACTGGACCGCAATCCCTGGCACTGAGTGCTGGGGACAGAGTCCCTCCTCCGGGCTCACCTGGCTGCACCCATTTCCCCTTCCAGGCCCCCTCTTCTGAACATTCCTGCCCCATAGGCTCCTGTGTCTTTGAGCCTAATGACCAGGGCCCAGTTGTTTCACCTTTACCCAAGACTCCCAAGCCTCCCTTCCCTCAGAGGCAGAGCACCATTTCCCCCAAGAAATCATTTGGGGCCTCTGTCTCCCCATCTGTGAAATGGTGAGCATTGGGTGGTGGCACCCACATTTTGAGTGCTGCTGTGAGGAGGGCAGTGTGGCCAACTAGGTTCTAAGAGTTTGCAGGAAAATCTGGCTTCAGTGGGGAAACCAGGTGAGCCTCCACAGTCATTTTATCAGCATTCGGACTGGCTTAAGGCCTATTAGGGAAAAACTTGATTTTTGTTTTCGGATTTCTTCTCTGCTAAAGTTTAATTAAGACCAAAAGCCATTACAAGGCTGCTCAAGTGTCCTAGATATCTGGGACCAGATGAGGACCCAGAGGCCCAGAAAAGGCCTTGCCCAGATTTAGGCTGACTCCGTGCTGCCGCGCTCTGGGGGATACAAAGTCTGGTGGGAAAGCCAAGGGGGTCCGGTCAACAGGCATTTCACTTCACATTTCACTTTGTGGTACACAGCAAAGCACAGAGAAGAGAGTGCTGGCGCCGCTGGAGAATACCAAAAGGAACACGCTGGGTTGGGAGTGGTGGACAGAGGAAAGAGAAACCAGCGAGCACTGCTGGGGGTTTCCAGTCAGGTGGTCTGCCTCAGTGGGCAAAGGGCTGGGCTCCGCTGTCCGAGCCTCCTGGGCTGAATGACACTAGCTGACTGTGTGACAAGAAGCCAAGTCTAGAGGCCTCTGCAGCTCATGGGTAAACCAGGAGCGGATTCGTTAACAGGACCAACCGCATAACCCAAGGATTAGTCGGGATGGTACACACCAGGGGTCTCGCTCGCCATCGCTGTGTTACAAACACTCCTTAAGCGCTGTTTTTACCTTTGGCCGCCACTCGTGTCCTAGACCCAGGAGCTACGTGCTTTGGGGTTGTGTCCCAGGCAGCCTTCTACCCGACTCTACCGGCCACTGAGGGCAGAAGAGGCGTCGCATTCAGAGCCAGGTCCTCACCAGCTAGGAGGAAATCCCCGGACTAACCGGGCCTCAGTTTCCTCTCGGTGCAATGGGAACAATTCCACCGCCGGGGGGAGATGTGGCGGAGGGAGCGTTCCCACACGCGTCAGGTTTTGCATGACTTCTCCCCTCCGTAACGGCCCGCACTCCCAGCGCCGAGCACACAGTAGGCGCTCCGGAAACGCTCTACGAAAGAAGGAACGGGCCACTTCCTGCCCCCAAGCGGACTCTCCGGAGGAAGGGTTCCCACCACTCCTCCTCAGAGGCCATGTGGCATTCCTGAGGGTGGGGGTGGGCGCAGGAAGAAGGTGCCCTCCCGGCCCCGCCCCCTCCGGGAGCGGTGGGCGGGACGAAGCCCCTGGCCGCCGACAGCCCGCCCCGCGGGAGGTGGGCGTAGCTCGCCGAGCTCCGCACAAAGTTTGTTTTCTCCCTCCCGGCGGGTGGGGGAGGGCGAGGAAAGCGCGGGGGGGGGGGGGGGGGGAGGAGAGGGGATCTGACGTCAGGCCGCGAGGTGCTTTCCAGCCGCGAGCTGTCAGGCCGAGTGTCAGGCCCGGCAGGTACGCGGCGCGCTCTCCCGGCGCCCCCCGGCCCCCTGCCAGGACGCCCGGGGCCAAGCCCGGGGCCGCGTGGACGGAAAAGCCGCTCCGAAAAGTCAGTGCGGGGCGCAGGAGGGAGACAGAGGCGGGCGGGGGACGCGCGGACAACTTGGAAAGTTTCTTTTTCTCGGCCGGGCGGGGGAGGGGGCGTCGTCCTGGCGCTTGAGTGTGGGTGTGTGAGCTCAGGTGTTTGTGAGCCCCGACTGCGGGGTGCGAGCGGGGGCCGGTGGGGGGGGACTGTCCCATTCCCCCCCGGTTGGAAGCTCTCTCGGGGCCCTTCTGGGGGGCCCAGCTCCCTACGATCCCAGCCTGTGAGAGGGCCGCCCCTGCCCCGGGCCGGGGTGAGCGCGCGGGGGGCGGGTTTGTTTGGTTTAAAAAGTGCACGTTGCTAACCGCCGGCAGTGCCCCCCCACCCCCCGCCGCGGCCGAGCCGAGGTGGGGGCCGTCGAGAGTGACAGCTGCGGGTGGGGGCAGCGAGAAGGGCTCGGGGCTGGGGGGCTGGGGAGCCCGCGCGAGTTCCCCTTTCCTGGAACAAAGGAAAGTCTGTCTCGGAGGCATCTGTCACTCCCAGGCGGGCCAAAGAAGCAAGGCGCGTGGGGCCGGCGACCCGAAGAAAGTTTGTGTGCGTCCGGACCCTCGGGCCAGCCGAGCGTGAGCCGAGCCTCCCGCTGGGGAAGCTCGCAGTCTCCCGGGCAGGGGGCGGCCAACATGGAGTCTGGGCGCAGGGCTGGGGGGGGGCGGTGCGGAGGTGGGAGCCCAGCCCCCTCCCCTCCCCCTCCGGGCCGAGTTCGGAGCACAAAGCCGAGCGCGCAGGCTCGGCCATCCCCGCGCCCCGAAGAGTCAGCCAGCGCCGAGCGGCGGGGGAAGGGGGTGGGAACCAAACTTTTTCCTGCCCCGGGACAGACACGTGAGTTTTCTTTCTTCCAGAGCCCCCGCCCCACCACATTTCGGGTCCGAGGGGAAGCGGGGGTGCCGAGTCTGGCGCGGGGTAGGGGGCTGAGGGGTGCAGGCGCCCCTAGCGCAGGCCGATTCCCCGCCGCCCCGGGAGCCATGTGCTCCGACTAGGTCTGGGCCGCGGGGGAGGCTGCGCGCTTTGTGTGAACTGCTGGGAATGCAGCTTGAGTGCGCGGCCGGGGGAGTGTCGGGGCGAGCTGTGGGAGTTGTCAGAAAGTTCGTTCGGGAGTGGCCGCAGGTCGGCGTCGTGGAGTGTGTAGGAGGGTGCACCCGGTGTCGTGTCGTGAGGGTGCTGCCACAGGCCAGTTGGGGTAAGAATTGATCGCTGGTGTGATGACGTTTGGAGTTTCCCCAGAGTTCGTGGGTGGGCGGGTCGGTTGGAGTTTGTGGGTAGGCATGTATCCAGGAATTGGGCTGTGTCGTGGGTACCAGTTGTTCGTGCTGGACGTGGGATTCAGTAAACTATGTGGGTGCTGTGTTTGTCGGTGAAAATCATGGTGGTTGTAGGAGCTCAGCGATGGTTTGGTGCCTGTTATCTCAGCGCTGTTAAGAAGGTTGCCTGGTGGTGAGGGCGTGTGTGTCTGTCTCGTTGGGGGTGGGGGGCAGTGTATGTTGGAACCTCCGGGATTGTAAACTGGAGTGCAGGACACCAGTGGAGAGAGGTCTGTGTAGACTGAAGGGTCATCTCTGTGGGCCACTTCGGGAACCCTGCAGACTGGGACTTGGCTGGTAGCCAGGGTGGAATTTGTACAGATAACCCTGAGTAAATTTCTCATAGCTTGCCAGAGCTGCATCCCCGAGCCCAGATCCCAGCTGCCCTAGCCAGCTAGACCTCAGAAACTTGACTTTAGAAAGCAGCCTGCCCTTGGTGTTCTCTGAGGAGTGGCACCTCTAACCAATGCCTGTCTCACCTCCAGGTGGCCTGGCTGGGAGGGTAGACCCTTCCCTCGAAAGCCTGGCCTAGCCAGCCCAGATATCTGGGCTCTGGCCCAAGTCGAGGAAACAAAACCTGGGAGATGCCAGAGTCTGTTGGCCCAGCCTGCTGGGTAGCTGTTAAAAGGCTGAGGAGGGAGGAGCCTCCAGATTCTGGCATTAGCTTGCCCTGGAACTTTTGGTTTTAAAATGTAAATCTCTTTTGCATGTGTGAACAAGAAGTTTGTCAGGGGGATGAGCAACTGAGTTGGGTTGTCTAGGGAAACAACTTCCTTCATTTGACAGGTGAAGAGGGGGCTCAAGCCCAGAGAGGAGAGCATACTTGCCAAGGTCACATAGCCAAGATGGGAAAACCAGAGCCCAGCCTTGCTCATTTATCTGAATTTTTGAGGAGTTGATTCATGGACCAAGCCAGGGGCTTAGATGACAAAGGAGAATGTCTGAGACAACCAATAGGGATGACTCAACACTCTTCTCTGCATGGTACACAGTAGGTGCAGTAAATGTTATGTGGATTGCTGTAGGGACATGGTGATTAATAGACTTTCCAGACCTGGGCAGCAAGATGGTATAGACTTCGGAGGTCTGAGAGGAGTTGGTTGGTGATGGTGGCAAACCTTGGTCCAAACCATATTTCCATACCATATCCTGGAGTTGTAATTTTTTTTTTCATAACAGTTTTCTTGAGATGTAACTCCCATACCATACAACTTACCCATTTAAAGCACACAAGTAATGGTTTAGTATATTCACAACTATGTAGCTACCACCACTGTCAATTGTAGAACATTTTTATCACCTTAAAAAGAAACTCCATACCCCTTTAGCTATCATCCTTCTCTTCCCGTCCAGCCTCTTCTAAATATTTCATTAAGTTGGAATCATATGTGTTCTTTGTGACTTGCTTCTTTCACTTAGCATATTTTCAAGTCTCATCCACACTGTAATGTGGATCAGGACTTAGCAACTTTTTGTGGCCAAATAATATTCCACTGTGTGGATGGACTACATTTTTGCTTATCCATTCCTCCGTCGATGGACACTTGGGTTGTTTCCACCTTCTGGCTATTACGAGTAACGTTGCTGTAAACATTTCTGTTGAAGGCTTTGTGTGAACATAAGTTTTTCATTTCTCTTTGGAAGATGCCTAGGAGTGAAATTACTGGATCTCATGGCACCTGTTTAAGTTAAGGGCTTTCTCTCTGGGCCTTGGTTATCTTACTTATAAAATGACAATAGTAGTATCTCTCTTAACAAGGGCTTTGTGAGGATTGAATGAGATAATAAGTGTGAAGTGCTCAGTACAGAGCATGGAAAACAGACTCCAGTGGTAGCTATAATTATTTCTAGTCCAGTACTGCTTATTAATAAGCTGCCATTTACTTCAGTAGTCATCTACTGGCCCCATGAAATGGAGGCATCTTGGACTCATCCCTTCTAGGTTGCCCAGGCCATAGTATAGCCTGAGACTTTGATTTGCTATTCCCCCATTTCTGGTGTCCCAAGTTCTAATAATGATGTGTTTGGGGACAGGGAAAGGGTGAGAGGCAATGTGTGGTAATAATGTCCCCATCCCCTTTGTCACTTGTTCCAGGCTTGCCCAAGGTCCAGCCTAGCCCCTAGACACCATGTCAGACAGTGATCTGGGTGAGGATGAAGGCCTCCTCTCCCTGGCAGGCAAGAGGAAGCGCAGAGGGAACCTGCCCAAAGAGTCAGTGAAGATCCTCCGGGACTGGCTGTACTTGCATCGCTACAACGCCTACCCCTCAGAACAGGAGAAGCTGAGCCTTTCTGGACAGACCAACCTGTCAGTGCTGCAGGTAAGAAGCAAGCAGCGGGAGACCTGGGTTCTAGTCCTGTCTAAGCCCTGTCACTAATGCACTTTGTGACCCCATAGGAACTACCTCCACCCCCCTCCCCCTCCCTGCCCCACGGGAAGACAGTGACATGAAGTCCTTGAGCTAGATATCAGTTTTGGAGAGTTCTGAAGAGGCAAGGCGTCATTATTAAAGTCTTGATGTCATTAACAATGAAGGCCATGGGAAGGCTAGAAGGCATTGAGTGTTTGGGATTTGGCCTCCAGCCCCAGAGCAGTGTTTGGATAGTGACTTGGTTGTAAAAAGGCAGCTAGTGGTCTGCAGTGTGGTTAAAAAATGAGTTGGGATCACGGTCAAGGAAAGGGCAGAGAATTCAGAGGTTCTGGGTTCAAAACCCAGTTCTGCTACATAGGAGCTGTAGACATCTTGATTTCTCTCATCTGTAAAGTGGGGATTAGAATCTTCCCCTGCCTGAATTGTTAATAAGGAGCAGATTCAGAATTGGATGTGAAAGTGCTGACTGGCTGGCTCAGCCAGTGGAATGTGCGACTCTTGATCTTGGGGTTGTGAGTTCGAGCCCCAGGTTGGGTATAGAGATTACTTAAAAATAAATTTTTAAAAAATTTTTGTTAACGTTTATTTATTTTTGAGAGAGAGAGAAAGAGAAAGAGCACGAGCGGGGGTAGGGCAGAGAGAGAGGGAGAGAGTGCCCCAAAAATCTTGAGGCACCTAGTTGGCTCAGTCAGTTAAGCATCCAACTTCGGCTCAGGTCATGATCTCACAGCTCATGGGTTGGAGGCCCATGTTGGGCTTTGCACTGACGGCTCAGAGCCTAGAGCCTGCTTTGGATTCTGTGTCTCCCTCTCTGCACCTCCCCTGCTTGCACTCTGTGTGTGTGTGTGTGTGTGTGTGTGTGTGTGTGTCTCTCTCTCTCAAAAATAAACGAACGTTGGGGCGCCTGGGTGGCTCGGTTGGGCGTCCGACTTCGGCTCAGATCACGATCTCGCGGTCTGTGAGTTCGAGCCCTGCGTCGGGCTCTGGGCTGATGGCTCAGAGCCTGGAGCCTGCTTCCGATTCTGTGTCTCCCTCTCTCTCTGCCCCTCCCCCGTTCATGCTCTGTCTCTCTCTGTCTCAAAAATAAATAAAACGTTAAAAAAAATAAATAAATTTTTAAAAATGAGCGTTAAAAAAAATTTTTTTAATAAAATCTTTAAAAAAAAAAAAGAAGAAGAAAGAAAGAAAATAGGGGCACCTGGTGGCTTAGTCAGTTAAGTGTCTGACTCTTGGTTTTGGCTCAGGTCATGATCCCACAGTTTCCTTGAGTTCAAGCCCCGAATCAGGCTCCCAGCTTACAGTGCGGAGCCTGCTTAGGATTCTCTCTGTCACCCTCTCTCTCTCTGCCCCTCCCCCACTCGCACTGTCTCTGTCAAAATAATATATAAACTTTAAAAAAGAGAGAGAAACAAAGTAAGTGCTTTGTAAACCTTGCACATGAGCGTATCTGAAAATTGTGTTATCTACTTTTTGTCAGAGTGCAAGGTATTATCTCTTTTGAACTGCCCCAACTGCTGATATGTAGGTGTGGTTCTGTTTTCAAAGTGCTGAGGCAGGACACCCTGGACTACCACTACTTTGCTTCCAGTTTGGCTCTCACCTACCTGAGAGACACAGAGCAGTCCCTCAGCCTAACGAAGGCCCACCCCCTACCCCACTGGACCCCAGTGCTTCCGTCATGAGCCAGCTAAGCCTCACCCTAAGCTCCTCTGCCACCTGTTCTACCTCTGTCTTTTCCTAGCCTATTACTTCAATCTATGATGCTGTCTCTCCCTCCTTCCCTGACTCTACTCTGAACCTCCCATCTCTTCCCAGCTCCCATCCCTCCTCCATGATGCCTCATGGTGAGTATTCAGCCCTTAGAACTCCTGTCACCTGACTTTATACTTTCTGGGTAGTGGTTAATGGGAGTCTGTCTGCAAGAAAGGCTCTAGAATTACAGACCCTGACTCAGATTCCATCTTCTCCACAAGAGGAAGCCTGGACGTTGGCCAGGTCCACTGCCTTTTCCTGAGCCTCATTTCCTCAACTGAGAAAGGGAGATGATTGTTGGCACTTTCATAGCACATAAGGGGGAGGAACGGAGAAGACGAATTCAAGGCTCACTGTGAAGTGAGCACAGAGTGGGTGTTTCTGCTCTTATCCTCATCTCTCCTAGATCATAGGTCTTGGACTGACCCCACATGTCTAGTAGCAGTGCCTAGTATTTCATGGTATACCACTGAGCACTCCCAACTACAGTTGAGATCCCAGAAAGTAACCAGACACATCCCTACCTTCAAGGAATATCTAGTCTAGGATGGGAAATTTAGGGAAGACCTAGCCATTGGTGTTTGCAAAAAGTGATCACTGCTGGGACAAAGGCAGCAGAGACCCAGGCAGGGCTTCTAAGCCAGTCTGGAGCTTCAAAAGGCCTCCCAGAAGAAGTGGACTTGAACTACGAGATGTAGAACAACACAGGCCAAAGGCTGGAACCTGAGAACCAGGATTACTTAGATAGGCTCTTTGCTGGTCTTCTGCCTCCAGCCTTTTTCCCTCAGTCCATTCTCACCTCTCTCTCTCTCTCTTTTTTTTAAGTTTATTTTTCAGAGAGACAGAGACAGCTTGAGCAGGGGAGAGAGAGGGAGAATCTCAAGGAGGCTCCACGTTGTCAGCACAGACTCCGAGGCGGGCTTGAACTCATGAAACAGTGAGATCATGACCTGAGCCAAAGTCTGATGCTTAACTGACTGAGCTACCCAGGCGCCCCATGAATTGGGTTTACTAATCGGTTCATGAAATGGACAGCATCTTATCTAACATCTAACAAGTAGAGAAATGTTCCCCTCAGCCCATTCTCTTGAACACACAAGTATAAATCTGATTATGTCATACACTCCATGGATCCCATTATCCTCTGGATAGAGTCTAAACTCAAGAGCTCATCAGCCTCATCTCTCAGTCCTTCCTTTCTCTGAGACCTGTGAACCTTCGGACCTCTGTGCCTCTGGGCCTTCTACTGTGGCTTCTTCCTGACTTTTCTGAACTGGCACACTCCATTTAAGCATTTCCTCATGAAAGCATTCTTTGCCTGGCTTTGAGGCCACTGCTGTGTATTCCTGGTACACCTCATACCTGTGCTGTCAAACCACACATCATATTGTATTGAAATTGCTTTTTGTCAGGGTCACTGTTTCTTATATCTGAGTAATATGCCAGTTTCTTTTAAAGAAGTTCTTTTTCATGGACCCGCTTCCTCCTGTCATGTTGACTTGAAACATTTTTATTATCATTATCGTTTAAGCACATACAAACATAAAACTGGGTTAAAAAAAAAAAAAACTTCTTGCTTTTGCTCCTATAAATTGTAAAATAACCAGTTTTCCAAAGTAAATAAATATCAAACCAATGAGACTCTAACTGCATTAATGTAAAACGGTAGGTAGGGATGGTGTTTGGCTGACTGGGCTGTGGTGTTGTAGTATGAAAAAAGCACAGACTCTGGAGTTGAGCAAGTCTGGATTACCAGAGGCCATGGTGCTCCTACTGGAGATCAGAATGGAAACATAAAGTTAAACCTTCTTGTGAGAACTAGTGGATCCCTGGAGGATATATCCCTGATCCCATTTAGAGAAATACAGGTCTGGGGCAAGGATTTGCTTTTGGAAACTTCTGAGGAAGGGCACCTGGATCCTGGCGTGTTCTGGTGGGAAAGGTTCCATTGGTGGCCTCCCTGCTCTAGAGTCATGCTGAGAGTTAAGGAGCAGTGGGGACCATGTGGCCCTTGGTGGAAACTATACCATGAATCCCAAATGGCCCCTATCCATACACCTCTGGTTGGTGGTCTTACAGGCACCTCAGATTTCTCGATTGGAAAGCTTCTCCAAGCTGCCTCCTGCCCTTTCTAAGGGGTTCCCCTCAACTGCCCTTTCTCAGCTCATTTGGTCAATCACCAAATCCTAAACATTCGCCCCTTAAATATTTCTATAATATGGCTTTCCTACACCACTTGTCACTCTATTTAAAACCCTTCAATGAGTCTTACCAACCTAATGACAATATTACTTGACCGTGTCTGCAGAGCGGGCCTCATCCCTTCCCCCCATATTCATGCCCCACTGATCAGTACCCCAGACCACTTTGTTCCCACTACTGACCAGGGAGACCCCCAACCCTCAAAGGAGATGTGTGCTCCCACAGTACCAGGACTGAGTCAACATTTGGACAATGAACTATAACTGCTTTTTAGAACACACCAAACTCCAGACGCCAAGTCTTACTTATCACTGGATCCCAAGTGTTTAGCTCAATGCCTGGTATCTGGTAGGTGCTCAGTAAATAATTGTTGAATTGATGGAAAATGAAGAAGTCCTGGAAATGTCAACAGGCAGGACCTCAAAAGTAAGGAAATGTAGGGGCCCCTCAATTGGGAAAAATTGCCTTAAGTCCCTGGAGGCATCTCTTTTTCCTATATTTAATTTTAAAAATTTTGCTGTTTATTAAGAACATTTGCAAATATCCACAAAAGAGAATATTCTAATGCACTCCTGGTACCAATCACCTGGCTTCAACAAGCATCAGCATTTTGCCAAGCTTGTTTTCTCTCTCCCTGGGGACAGCTCTTTTGATTGTCTCCTTTAACTGGCCCAGGAGCAATCTCATTAGCAAGTCAATGAGTCATTTAACTAACTGGTTTGCTGGTACTGGCCTGGGGCTAGGCAGTTGGGAGGGTAAGACCAAAAAAAAAAAAGTCATTTTTGAAGGGTTTTCACTGGTCCCTGTGACACCCTATAAGCCCACTTTATTGCTGTGGTTTCTGACTGTTCTCAGGGGCCGTTTGCCTATTGGGGAGGGAAGGGTAACCTGGCAGAGGGGGCTCAGGCCCCACTGTTTCACTCTATTACTGATGGGATTGTCCTGTGTGCTGGAAACTGGTAGAACAGGCACTATCCCTGCCCTTGGGTAGGGTCCTGTGGGGAGGGAAGACAATATTTAGTGAACTAAGAATTCAGTGTAATTAACTACCAATGTAATTGGTATAAAAAAAAAAGACACCAATATGGGGTCAGCTGAGCTCCCCATTCCTTGAAGTCCATTAGGACTCCATTCAAATGCAGCTTCCTAAGAGAAGCCTTTCCCAAAGCTGGAGGGAGGGTGAGGGAGGGGGGAGGTTAAACCATTGGTTCCCGAGCCCGGGGAAGCAGAACTTGGGGGAGCTTGTTTAAAAATACACATTCCTGGGGCACCTGGGTGGCTAGGTCAGTTAAGCGGCAGACTTTGTCTCGGGTCATGATCTCCTGGTTCGTGGGTTTGAGTCCTCTCTCTGCCCCTCCCCCACGCTCGCGCGCGCTCGCACTCTCTTTCTCTCAAAGATAAACATTAAAAGAAATAAAAATAAAAACACATTCCTGATCCTGCCACCATCACTGGATCTATAGAGCAGATGAGAGATAGTGTTTTTTTGTTTTGTTTGTTTTTTAAAACAATCTCCACACCCAATGTGGGGCTCAAACTCACAACCGGGAGATCAAGAGTCGCATACTCTTCCAGCTGAGTGAGCCAGGCACCCCAAGATAGTTACTTTTTTAAGTCCCCCTCAAGGGGATTCTGATAGCCACATGACTTTAAGAACACCTGGGTATGGGTGGTCACAACACATGTTGAAGGTACAGTGATGTTTAGGGAAGGTCTTTTCCATGCCCTTCACTTACTCCCTTTTGTTTCTTTCACAGTTGAAAAGACATTAAAATTAAAGCACTTGTGTTGCCTTCTTCAAAGGCCCTCCTCTGATCCTCATGGCCTTCATCAGCTTCCTGGTGCTCCCCCCCTCAACTCCCATTTGCCACAGTGATTCCTCCCACATTCTTCATCCCAGCCACTGATAAAAAAAAAAAAAAAAAAAAATACTGGCAGGACAGCAGGCTTTCAGATAGGGCCCTGTTTTATGGTAGAGAGAGGCTTTCAGGCACCCAGCCTGTGTTGTGCCATATCAATGACAGAATTCACCTTGGCATTCTCCCTACCAACTCCCCAAGGACCTTGAGTGGGGGCAAGCCAAATACACTCTTTTCCTGACTTGGGCATGGGTTGGGCAGCTGGAAGGGGCTACAGAGAATCCTGATAGCCTACCCTCACAGCTGGCACTAGTGGTGCACTCAGGCGTCCTGCCCTTGCCTGGCCCCCCTCAGCTGTGCATTTCTATCGGATGAGAAGACAAAACAGACAGTATGCTGCCAAGTTTTCTGTGGACCAGGGTGAGCATGTGGAAAAGTATATGTGGGGGTGGGGGGTGTTTTTCTGCTGTTCTTTTCCCAGAATTCTAAGCCAAAATGGGAGGCGCAGCTAGGGGCTAGGTGCCCACACAGCTGCTAGTAAACGCCTAAGCTCCCCTCCCCAAGACTGCTTTCTCAACAGAAATGCTCATCCCTACTTCACTTGACCCAGGTCACTGTGACCTAACCATCTCCCCTGCATGCAGAGCTAAGGTGAGCAGGCTCAGTATCCTCTGGTAGCACAGGTAGCAGGGAAGGCAGCTGCAGGATGCAGAAATGGTAGCATCTGAGCAAGCAGAGAAGGCTTCGGTCTCTTCACCTGGCAGTGGGGATTGCTTGAAACAGAGTCCAGCCTTCAAACTGGTGACCTTGAGCAAGTTACTGAAGCCCTCTCTGATCAGGGCTTCTGTTCACTGGTTCAAATAAAGTGATCATCACAGAATCTGTCTCATAAGCTATAGAATAAATGAGTAATTAGATGAGAAATGTTCAGAACAGCACCTGATTGGTTTTAGGATTATGATCATGATTATTCAGTTATCTGTTCTGTTTGGTAAGGCACAGCAAAGCACAGTAAGAGCAGCAGTAGGGGCCCTAAAGCCAGGAGACCTGGCTCTACACTTGGAGCCTGTGTGACTTTGGGCAAATTCTTTGTTTTTCAAGAGTTTGGTTCCCTTTTTAGTACTTCAGGGACACTGCTCACTGCCTTCCAGGCTTGTATGCAGATTAAACATAACACAAGTGAGGGGCACCTGGGTGGCTCAGTCAGTTAAGCGTCCGACTTCGGCTCAGGTCATGATCTCGAAGTTCGTGAGTTCGAGCCCCACATCGGGCTCTGTGCTGACAGCTCGGAGCCTGGAGCCTACTTCGGATTCTGTGTCTCCCCCTCTCTCTGCCCCTCCCCTGCTCACACTCTGTGTCTGTCTCTCAATAATAAATAAACGTTAAAAAAAAAAAAACATAACACAAGTGAGATGGCTGGCATGATACTTGGTATCAAAGGTGCTTGTTCCTTTCCTTTGCCACGCCCAGCTGTTCAGCCTTACCTCTCTCTGGGGCTCCCCTGCAGTTGTAGAGCATTCAGGTCAGCCAGTGTCGCTGATGACTTGTGTTGTGTGTGTGCTCACGTGTACTGGGAAGACCATAGAGATGAAGAAAAATGAATGAAAATCCCCCCACACCAGGCTGGAATGGAGAGGAAAGAGAAGCCACAAGGCTCTGGATCTGTCCTGACCAGGATCTTTCCCAGCCTGACAGGGCCAGGAGCCTAGTGGTCCCTGCACCTGTGGAATGGGTACAGCTGCAGCCTGCTGGGCAAGGAGCCATGCCAACTGCAGGCACCAGCTCCTGTCATAGGTGGTTGTCCGATTGGCTGGGTAGAGGCAGATAGAGTCCACAGAAAGAAGGTACCCAGGGGCTTGTCCTGGGGATGGGCCGAGAAAGGTGATAAGCAGGGGTAGAAAGAAACTGGTACAGGAGCCCTAAGGAAAGCTGGGCCTTTGATCCATTCAGTAAACAGTAATGTTAGGCATTACTGCAGCCCACACAGTTCCCAATATCCCAGCACATAGGAGGTAAGGGGGAGAAGGTTCCTGTCTTTGCCCCCTATAGCAGCTGGTGCTTGCTTGGTGAATATCTGTTGATAAACTGGAAGAAGAGACAAGGGTCAGGAGAAGAATCTACAGTGTGAAATGTAGGTCAGGCCACTCTTGAGGCCCTTTAGTGGTTTCTCCTGGTGTTCTGGCCAGTGGGATAAGCCCTGCCTGCTTCTGTCAGTTCTATCCTGAGTCCCCAAAGACTAGATCGGGTCTTCCCATTATTGTCCCCTCCACTGGACCTTCCCTTCATTGGCTGAATCATAGTTGCAATTTTATATTCACTTGTATGATGACTTCAATACTCAATTCCTAACACGAATGTGTCTGAGGGCTGGGATTGTGTCTCTGTTGTTTGGCTGCTGTGTTTTTTTGGGGCTAGGAACTTAGGTGCTTCATAGCTGGTTTTGATTGAGTGAACTGACCACAGACTCCTACGCATTCCAGATATGTAACTGGTTCATCAACGCCCGGCGGCGGCTTCTACCAGACATGCTTCGGAAGGATGGCAAAGACCCCAACCAATTCACCATCTCTCGCCGCGGGGGTAAGGCCTCAGATGTGGCCCTGCCCCGTGGCAGCAGCCCCTCAGTGCTGGCTGTGTCTGTACCGGCCCCCACCAATGTGCTCTCCTTGTCTGTGTGCTCCATGCCACTCCACCCAGGCCAGGGGGAAAAGCCAGCAGCCCCCTTCCCACAAGGGGAGCTGGAGCCTCGGAAGCCCCTGGTGAGCCCTGGCAACACACTTACCCTACTGACCAGGGCTGAAGCCGGAAGCCCCACAGGTGGACTCTTCAACACACCACCGCCCACACCCCCAGAGCAGGACAAGGAGGACTTCAGTAGCTTCCAGCTGCTGGTGGAGGTGGCGCTACAGAGGGCTGCTGAGATGGAGCTTCAGAAGCAGCAGGACCCATCACCCCCCTTACTGCACACTCCTATCCCCTTAGTCTCTGAAAACCCCAAGTAGGCATCTGCCAAAAGGGGTGCTCGAGGCTCGAGCCAGCTGTCCTGGGTTTCCATTTTGGTTCCCTTTCATACAGAGGGTTTTCTTTGGATCACTGCCAAACATCGGGGTCATCTCCTCTGTCCAGAGGTCTTCAGCAGGGAGATGCCAGCTGGTGTCACTGCACTGCAATGGGGACCTCTCTGCTGACTGCCATTTCTCCAGGCCTCCTCAGTGATGAGACTGAGATCGGAGACAGGCATGGTGCTGCTGCTGCTTCTCCAGAGAATGCCCAGGACACCTTTGTTCCAGCCTGCTTTCCTAGGCTGGGCACAGGAAACCTACTACATTCAGACCTATGCCCCTGAGCTGGGCCTCTTTTTTGTTAAGCCAAGTGTGGACATTCCAAGTTCGTAAGTGTGAACAAAAGAGAAGAGGAACCCAGAAGATGTAACAGAACTGACTCCAGTTGAATGTTTAGGTTTTCACTAAACTTTGTGTTTATTTTTCCCTTTTTGCTGGGGTTTGCATTAATGGAGTAGTTAGCCCAGGTGTGGGGAGTGAGTGTGTTGCGTGATGGAGTCTGATGAACTGAGAACCATGCACCACTGCAACTGGTGTTTTACAAGGAAGGAGTATTTTTATTTTGGGGACCAGCTAACTCTCAATTCCAAAACATTGTTGTATTGTTGTTTTGATTTACCAAAAAAAGAAAAAAAAAATCTGGGGCTTTGGCTTTTCTGCATCAGGCACAGAAGGGAATAAAGCCTTCTTAAGTATAAAGAGAGGGTCCAACAGAGAATCTGACCAAACCTTCTAAGCACAGAGCAGAGAAGGATGATAAAACCAGAGAGGTGGGTTTTTTTTTGGGGGGGGGGGGGTTATTTTTATTTTTATTTTTTTTACTATATTTTGGGGAATGGGGGAAGTAAGCTAGACCAAGGCAGTGGGTTTTTTGGTTGTTGATTTTTTTTTTTTCCTCTTTAATGTTTTCCCCTTCTTTATCCTTGAAAGCTTCGCCCTGCAGCCTGAGTTTTGAATACCTTTAAGAACTTGGATTAGTGGGACCAGAATGTCAAAAGCTCCCGGTAGCTCCTACTTGGAGAGAAGTGAGCCATCTACTGGTCAGGAAGCCCTGTAGCCGACTCAAGTGGGCAGCTTTTCCCACGATGGTGGCAAGAAACTATTCCTGGAAGAAGTAAGGAATGGTGCCCCCAGCTGCTGAGGAACTGCCTTTTAAGGAGGCTGGGGCTGGAAATCGGTTATGAAGCCTGTTCACTGTGTCTTTGTGTTGCACCTTTTTTTTAAATTGGAGTTGCAGAGGCCTCTGCCCTGAACTTCACAGTGAAACAAATCATAGTTGGTCTTACTCTTCTCCCTGCTCCCCATTTTTTATTTTGCTGTCTCACTGCTGACAGCATTCAACAGCAATATGCCCCATCTTTTTATATATCCTAAGAAACACTAATCCTAGGTTATTATTAGCCAAAATATTTTTGTTCCGAATAACATTGTTACTGGGCCAAAAGACCAGTCAGGAGCCCCCAGCCTGTAGTTTCCTGAAGTTGCCAAGTCAGACACAAGGGGGAGATTCCTGGGGAGTGACTGACTTGGGTGGACCTGGCCAGAAGAAAGGCAGCAACATGTGTTCTGTCCTTTCTGGGATGATCCCTGAAGTTTTCAGGGAGGCTACCCAACTTCTCAGTAGCTCAGCCTACCCATTGCTGTGGGAATGGGGATTGGTTATTTAAGGAGATGGAGCTTTGCTCTGAGTGGGCAAGTTTCCTAGGCTCTCTCTTTTGCCACCCCACTGCCTCCTTGCATGTCCCAGGGGGATCAGGGATCCTCACCCTCCTGAGGCCCAGCTGGGAAAGAAAGAACATAGCACCTTCAAAATTAGTTGAAGTTGCTGTTTGCCCAGCTTCTTCTACCCCACCCACATGTGTAAGCCCAGGTCTAGTGTGACTGTTGGGAGATGCTTTTAGCAAGGGACCCTGGAAGTGTGTCGGGCTGGGGTGGTGCACTGAGCGGTAGAGGTGGTGAGGGGTGAGGGAGCCATGCTGCTGAATTCTGGTTGGCATTCCCCCCTTGTGCAAGATGGGGAGGCTGGGGGTAGGGCAGCCTCTGCTTGGTTCGGTTGTGAGATAAACCTGGAGAAGACAGTTATCCCGTTGAATTATTTGAGCAAAAAACTACTGTAAATAACTTTTGATTTTGTCTTTTGTCAAATAAAGTTTGTTTTTGGTTTTTGTTTTGTTTTTTAAAGCAGAAACAGATTGACCCACCATGACCCTGGGCCCAGCCTGGAGATAGGGCAAATGCTGAGTTCTTACTAGGCCTTACTGCTTTCCCCTCCCTCTAGTAGCCACCTGTAAGTGTTGTACACCCTATGTCCTTACTTCCTTGGCTTCAGTCCTGTTCCATATCCCATTCATCACAGTGTGCAGGGAGCATATGCATCCCAAGCTGAACCAGTCTTCCCTGGGATAGTCAGGCTTTGAGGTTGTTCAGTGGTGAGGGAACTTAGGGAGCTAGCAAATTTATCCTCCCCCTCAACCAGCGAGGAAAGCCCAGGACTGCAGTAAGATGCCAGCACACACAAAAAGGCAGAGATGAAATGGATGCTCTAGTCATGTCTGAAAGTGGTACCACCTCTGGACTTCCCTATTATGTAAGCTACTAAATTCCCCTTTTTTGCTTAAGCTAGCTGTAGGTTTCATTTATTTCATAATGAAATGACTGTACACTTAATTGCAGCCCAAATGGTGCCAAATCAAGGACTGAAGCCGTAAAGGGTCTTGCTTTATGCCCGGGCCTACACAGTGTTCGCAGTATTCATTATTGCTTTAATTTTTATACACACGTGGAAGAAGTGAGATGCCCTTTGCGGAGGTAAAGAAACTGGGGGTTGGTTAAGTTACTTGCCTGAACTGTATTTATACAGCCAGTATTAAATGCAGCTAGGATCTAAATTCAAGTCTGTCTTGCTTGAAGGTAACCCTGACATCTACCTGGACTTTATTTGAACTAGTGATGGGCAGTTCACTGCCTGCTGGCATTCAACTAACATGGTTTGGGCTAAGCACTAGAAGTATCTTCTAAAGAACTAAATCAGCTTCTTCCTGATTCCAGTAGACCTAGATGGAGTTACTGAATCTCTCACAGGTCACTCCCCTTTAGAAATTTGGAGATGATGCCCCCCGCCATTCATGATCCCCAGATTAAAGAGCCCCAGCTTGAGTTTATCCATTCATCCAAGAGCCTGGTTTTCCACTTCCTTCTCTCAGTGTCCCTCAAACTAGACACTTGGCCCTAGGGCTTGACAGAATAGAAACATGCTGGAAGGGCTCTTCAAAATAAATTTAATACTCATTTTCATCTGGAAAGTTAATATTAATATTCCCCTAAAAGGGGGAGTGGATGGCTTGACTGCCTTAGGAGAGATGGCTTCTTACACTTTTCAAAGTATTCCATTTTCAAAGAACTGAAACCAAAAGCGTCTTGCACATCAAGCTTCAAATTGATAAACCCTGGAGTAAGCAAGCACTAGAGAAAGTTGACAGGGACAATGCGGCTAGGACCCCTCTCCTCTGAAGCTAGAAATGTTGTCTAAAGACATCTACCTTTCCTGTAACAGTCCCACTTAGAAAAAAGCTTTAAAATGCATTTCTGAGGTGGTGCACATTGGCTCAGCTGGTTGAGCATCTAACTCTTGATTTTGGCTCAGGTCATGATCTCATGGTTCCTAAGTTCAAGCCCCGAGTCAGGCTCTACACTGGAGAATCCTGTTTGGGATTTTATCTCTCCCTCTCTACCTCTCCCCAGTTCATGTGCATGGGTGTGTGCTCTCTCTCTCAAATAAATAAACTCAAAAAATATATAATTGCATTTCTAGGGGCACCTGGCTGGCTCAGTTAATGGAGCATGTGACTCTTGATCTTGGGGTCATGAGTTCTAGCCCCATGTTGGGGGTAAGACTACTAAAAATAATAACAAAAATTAAAGTACACTCTAGTTTAGAAACTGCTAATGGGAAAACTCCAGAGGGGAGGGGCTTAGCCTGCCTTGGTGTGCTATAACCTCACTGTGTTAGCCACTGGAGCTGTAGAGAATAAGGTCTGGAATTCAGCGGGGATGTGGAAATAATCATCATTGCTCTCAATGCTACTGGTTTCCAAAGCACTTCTCTATAATCTAAACCTGCATTCCAATTCTGGCTCTGTCACCTAACTAGCTGTCATGATCATAGGCCTCAATTTACCATTCCAAACTTCAGTTTCCACATCAATAAAACGGGCATAGTAATAATTACCTCTTAGGAGGATGAACTAGGATAATCCATATTTGGGGAGTGGGTTAAAGATTTTATGGGTTTTTTTCCATGTTTGTTTATTTTTGAGAGACATACAGAGCATGAGTGGTGGAGGGGCAAAGAAAGGGAGACACAGAATCTGAAACAGGCTCCAGGCTCTGAGCTGTCAGCAGCATAAAGCCTGATGTGGGGCTCAAACTCATGAACCATGAGATCATGACCTGAGCTGAAGTCGGATGCTTAACTGACTGAGCCACCCGGGTGCCCCAAGATTTTATTTTTTTAAGTAATCTCTACAACCAATGTGGGACTCAAACTCACAACTCTGAGATCAAGAGTTGCACATTCCACCTACTGAGCCAGTCAGGCACCCCCCAAGATAATATGTTTTTGTTACTGTATATTATTATTTGGCCTTTCAGCACAGGGCTGAGAGTAAAACAACTGTAAAAATAACTTGCCTCATACCGCACAGCTTTTAAGTGGCAGAACTGGAAGTGCTTGGGTGGCTCAGTTGATTAAGCATCCAACTCTTGATCTCAGCTCACGTGTTGATCTCAGGGTTGTGAGTTCAAGCCTTGAGTTGGGCTCTATGCTGGACATGAAGCCTACTTTAAAAAAAAGAAAAAAAAAGTGGCAGAACTTGAACAAAGTACCCAGAGAAGTAATTCTCAAGCCTTAATATGTATGAAGATCATCACAGTCGTTGTGTCAGGAGAGCTTACAAAAATGCAAATTCCCAGACCTCACCCCCAGAGAGTCCAGGAATCTTCACTCTTCACTTATGCCACAGGAGTCTCATGCTGTTGCTTCAGAAACCTGATCATTTATAATCAGGACACTGACTTATCCCAAGGAAGCTGCTAGGTTAAGACAGCACCTTATCTTTCAAAGTTATAAGATGAGAGGAAGAAGGGTACCACCAAGTAGTTTACCCCTCCCCCCACCAAACCATTTTACTTGCCCTCAGCTCCCAGGAGTCCATGGTAGCCTGAAGGTCAAGTGTAGCCTTCCTGAGATTATCATTTTAATTACATAAATAATCCACATTTACTGTAGAAAAAAAATTTTTAATGTTTGTTTATTTACCTTGAAAGAGAACTCATGTGCAAGCAGAGGGAAGGGCAGAGAGGGAGGGAGAAAGAGAATCCCAAGCAGGCTCTGTGCTGTCAATGCACAGCACAATGTGGGGCTCAAAATCGCCAACTGTGAGATCAGGACCTGAGCCAAACTCAAAACTGTCATTTAACCAACTGAGCCACCTAGGTGCCCCTACTGTAGAAAAGTTTTAAACGTAAAAGAGAAGAGTTCAGTATAGTGGTTAAAAGCCCAGACAACTTTTGGAGGAAAACATGTAAAACGTTTAGTAATGTTTGGCACCTACTAAGAACCCAGTAAGTACTAGTAAAACATCGGCTGTAGGCAAAAAGAGATGTGGATACAAACTCAGACCTCTACTTCACAACGGATGCTCTTTCCACGGCTTGTGGTTTTTTTCCCTGCAGGACTCTTCTGATTTCTGTGACTCCATCTGCCTGTCTAGGGCCCTCAATCTTACCCCTCAGAGCACACCTTCCTCTCCAAACCCTACTACAAGCAGCTAGTAGTGGTATAGAGGCATTCAGCTGAGAGAACATATTCATTCCCAAAGCTGAGATCATGTGTTTAACTGGTGCTTAAAAAGGCAACCTCACAAAAGCAAAATCTGTCCTACTTCCAAATCTCTCTCCCACTTCCAAATCTGACTCTTCATCAAGTTCTTTTCCATCTTAGACCACCCAGGATGTTTATTTTAACCAGATGGATGCACTGGGATTCAGCCAGACTCCCCACTTCCTAAGATAAGGAAACCTTGGGTGAAAGCAAAAAGGGATCAAGTCTCAGTCCCATAAGTACCCTCCAGGCAAGGGCTCTCCAAGCTAGCTCCTAGTGTGGTTTTGTGGGCTCCTACAAAGCTAAGAGTAACACAGATGAGGTTTCAGATGCCTATTGAACCTCTAACTTGCTGTGTGACGCTGGGCTGGACTGGATCTGAGGACCCTTCCAAGTATAACTTTCTGGACATCCCCACCACCATGTAATCATAAACTTAATGAATCTCAGAGTTAAGAGCAGAGCTTCACAATATAATACAATAAGACATAAAAAGAATTAACTCTTTTCTTGCAAAACATAAAGTTATCTCTTTGCAGATGATATGATCATATATAGAGAATCATATATAAAGACTCCAAAATAAAAAAAGAATAAATGGATTCAGCAAAGTTGCAGGATACAAAATCAGCACAGAAAAATCAGTTGTGGGGGCGCCTGGGTGGCTTGGTCGGTTAAGCGGCCGACTTCGGCTCAGGTCATGATCTCACGGTCCGTGAGTTCGAGCCCTGTGTTGGGCTCTGTGCTGACAGCTCAGAGCCTGGAGCCTGTTTCAGATTCTGTGTCTCCCTCTCTCTCTGCCCCTCCCCTGTTCATGCTCTGTCTCAAAAATAAATAAACGTTAAAAAAAATAATAAAAAAAAAGAGTCTATTAAAAAAAAAAAAGAAAAATCAGTTGTGTTTCTATACACAACCCAAAAGGGCAATTAAAAAACAATTTATAATAGCATCAAAAAAGAATAAAATAGTTAAGAATTAACCAAAGTGAGACTCATGCACTGAAAACTATAAAACAGTGCTGAGTGAAATTGAGGAAGATAAAAATAAATGGAAAATATCTCATGTTCATGAATTGGAAGACTTACCTACTACAGATTCACAACAATCTCTATCAAAATATCAATGACTTTTCTTTTTTTTGAGTGGGCTCCACACCCAACTTAGGGCTTGAACTCCTGACTCCAAGATCAAAAGTCACATGCTGTACCACTGCGCCAGCCAGGTGCCTCCAAAATTAAAAACTTTTGTGTATCAATTGACTCTACTATCAACAGAGTAAAAAGGCAACCCACAAAATAGAAAATATTTGCAAATTACATAAGGGATAAGGGATTAATATCCAGAATACATATATTAATATCCAGAATATCAAGAACTCCTACAACTCAACAACAAAAAACATAAATGACTAGACTCAAAAACCGGGTAAGGGTCTAGAATAGACATTTTTCCAAAGATACACAAAAATGGGCACACGAAAAGATGCTCAACATCACTAATCATTAGGGAAATGCAAATAAAAATCACAATGAGATACCACTTCACATCCATTAGGTTGACTATTATTTAAAAAAAAACAGGGGCGCCTGGGTGGCGCAGTCGGTTAAGCGTCCGACTTCAGCCAGGTCACGATCTCGCGGTCCGTGAGTTCGAGCCCCGCGTCAGGCTCTGGGCTGATGGCTCGGAGCCTGGAGCCTGTTTCCGATTCTGTGTCTCCCTCTCTCTCTGCCCCTCCCCCGTTCATGCTCTGTCTCTCTCTGTCCCAAAAATAAATAAAAAAAAACGTTGAAAAAAAAAAAAATTAAAAAAAAAAAAAAAAAAACACACAGGGGGTACCTGGGTGGCTCAGTCAGTTAAGCATCCGACTTCAGCTCAGGTCATGATCTCACGGTCTGTGAGTTTGAGCCCCGTGTCGGGCTCTGTGCTGTCAGTTCAGAGCCTGGAGCCTTCTTCAGATTCTGTGCCTCCCTCTCTCTCTGCCCCTCCCCCACTCATGCTCTGTCTCTCAAAATATGAATAAAGGTTAAAAAAAATTTTTTTCTAAAAACACAGAAAACAAGTATGGATGGGAACGTGGAGAAATTGGAACTCTTGTGTACTGTAGGTACAAATGCAAAATGGTGTAGCCACCCAGGAACCCCAGGAAACCTCATTTAAAGTGGAGTTGGGGGGCGCTTGGCTGACTCAATAGGTGGAGTGTGCAACTCTTGTTTGATCTCAGGAGCTTGTGAGTTCAAGCTCCACATTAGATGTACAGATTACTTAAAAAGTTAATTAATTAATTAATTAATGTACAGATGACTTAAAAAATTAGTAACTAACTAAATAAATAAATAATGGAACTGGGAGGCCTACAGGAGGAGCTCTCACACCCTATCAGTCCTCATCAACTGCAGACCCCAACAGAGACATACCTTGCATTCCCAAGGAGAAAAAGTTTCTCCTTGCCCAGCAACAGCCCAGTCAAGGAGAGAGAGACTGTTACAACTTGCAGCCAATGAAAAAACACTATACTTCAAACTCTTAACCTACTCTACCAGACTTTTTTGTTTATAAAAGCCCCTCCCAACTTCCTTTCCTTTAGTCTATAAAAGCGAGTTTCTCTCCTTTGTTTTCTGTACTTGCCTTTGGTTTTGCTGTAGTCTGCATGTCCAAACTGCAATACTCTGCTATTCCTAAATAAACTCATTTTTGCTGGTAAAATAAGTAACAGTTTTATTTTTAAGGTTAGCAATATATACAATGAACATCTAACAAACATGTAACAGTTATTCTTCAGCCTTAAAAAGGAAGGAAATTTGGGGGTGCCTGGGTGACTCAATCAGTTGAGCATCAGACTCTTGATTTTGGCTCAGGTCATGATCTCTCAGGTTCATGGGATCCCGCATTGAGCCCACATCCAGCTCTGTGCTGACACCAGGGAGCCTGCTTGGGATTCTCTCTCTCTCCCTCCCTCTGCCCTCCCCCGCCACCCTGCAAATAAATGAATAAGTTTTTTTAAAAAAGAAAGAAAAAAGGAAGGAAATTCTGACACATGCTACAACATGGATGAATCCTGAAGACAGTATGCTAACTGAAATAAACCAATCAGAAAAGGGCACTGTGTGACTCTAATCTTACAGAAGTACTTAGTCAAATTTAGGGACAGAAAGTAGAGGAGTTGTTGGGGGCCAGGGTAAAGAGAGAATGGGGAGTTAACAGTTTCCTGGGTACAAAACTTTCAGTTTTGCAAGATGAAAGAGTTCTGAAAATGGATGGTGGTGACAGCTGCACAATAAAGTAAATGTACTTCACTGTGCCAGCAAACTATACACTTAGGAATGGTACATTTTGTTATGTACATTTTACAGCAAGTAAAAAAAAAATACGTTTAAAAAAGAGTTAACAGGGTGCCTGAGTGACTCTGTTGGTTAAGCATATGACTTGGCTCAGCTCATGGTTTCATGATTCATGAGTTCAAGCCCCTCACTGGGCTGACTTCTGTCAACACAGAGCCCACTTTGGATCCTTTTGTCCCTGTCTCTATCTGCCCCTCCCCTGCTCATGCTCTTCTGTCTCTCAAAAATAAGTAAACATTTTTAAAAACAGAATTAACTGTTTTATTCCAATTTTCTCCATTTTCAGTGCTCCACCATATCCCTTGAGTAACTTTAACAGTCTAAACTAGTCTCCCACTCTGATCCTGTCCTCCTCATAGCAGCCAGAACGATCTTGCTGAGATACCAATCTGAAAAGTTAAGTGCCCCTGTTCAAATCCTTTATGTGACTTCCTCCATCCTTGGGATAAAAATAATTTATTCATGGTCATCATAAAAAAGATAAGAGATAACAAATGCTGATGTGGGTGTGGAGAAAAGTGAATCCTTCCTTGTCTGTTGGTGGGAATTTAAATTGGTGCAGCCACTATGGAAAACAGTATGAAGGATCCTCAAAAAATTAAAAGTAGAACTACCATATGATCCAGCAATTCCACTTCTGGGAATATACAATACTAAGAAATAAGGAAATACAAACACTAACTCAAAAAGATATCTGTGCCCTCATATTCATAGCAGCATTATTTACAATAGCCAAGGCATGGAAACAACCTAAGTGTCCGTCAACGAATGAATGGATAAAGAAGTTGCGGTATACACATCACGGAATATTATTCATCCACAAAAGAACAAGTCCGACTATTTATGACAACATGTATGGACTTTGTATTATGCTAAGTGAAATAAGTCAGATGGAGAAAGAAAAACACTTTATGATCTCACTTACGTGTGGAATCTTAAAAAACAAATTCACAGAAAAAGAGCTCAGACTTGTGGTTACCAGAGGGAGAAATGGAGGAAGGTGGTTAAAAGATACAAGTTTCCAGTTGAGATAAATAAGTAGTAGAGATATAATATACAACATGATGACTATAGTTAAGAATGATGTATTGATATATAGGAAAATTAAGAATAAATCCTGGGGCACCTTGGTGGCTCAGTCAGTTAAGCATCCGACTCTTGGTTTTGGTTCAGGTCCCCGTCTCACAGTGGTGAGATCAAGCCATACCCATTGAAGAGCCTGCTTGGGATTCTCTCTCCCTCTTCCTCTGCCCCTCTCCCGCTCCTACTCTCGCTCTCTCTCAAAAAATAAATAAATAAATAAATAAATAAATAAATAAATAAATAAAAAATAAATAAAAATAGAAAAGAATAAATCCTAAGAGTTCTCCTCATAAAGAAAAAATTGCATAATTTTCTTCTTCCTTTTCATTGTATCTATATGAGAAGATGGGAGATTAGCTGAACCTATTGTAATGATCATTTTGCAATATATGTAAATCAAATCATCATGCTATAGGCCTTAAACTTACACAGTGATGCATGTCAATTATTTTTCAATAAAACTGGAAAAAACAAAAACAAATTCTTCAGCATACCCTTCCCACTCCTTCCCAACTTGTGGTTTCTCTACCATTAACTGACATGGTTTCATCTCCTGGAACGCTCTCTTCCTCTCCCTTTTCCCCTTAACTCCTCCTACTCTTCCTTCAGAACTCAGTTTTTCCCAACCCGTTACAAACCTTTACCACCAGGCCCAGCAGACTGAAAACTTCCCTCTCTGTCTTGGACTGTGGGCTAGGTATTCTTCCAACATTCTGTGACAGAATGATCAGTTTGTCTCCAGTACTACATGCCCCCAGGGAATCTGTAAAAGAGATTTTATACCAATGGTACACTTCCAGTGAGCTGGTTAGGATTTACCATAGTTTTGCATATGGAGGGAAAATGGTTCAGAAAAAAGGCAGGGCTGAAAAGAACCAAATCCATGTGAAAGTTAGAGGACTAAAGGTGTGCACCCATGTCAGGTATACAGCCCTCTCGCCAGGTCCCGATAGAGTAATGTCTGCTGCTGTGTATATCACCTTTGGGGTCCAGCCTCACTCAACCTATTGAAAGAGGATCTTGAAATCGAGTTGTGGTTGAAAACCACAATTCTGAAGAAGTTCCCTAAGAGATTCTGTTTCTCACCTAAGGTGGAGAACGACCCATCAATGTTGGTATACAAAGGATGTTCTGACCTCATTTGACACTGAAAGCTAAAGGTTAAGAACAGAAATTTTGAAGTCTGACAGGCCCAGTACTAGTTGAGTGATTCTGGGCAAGTTAGTTT
Organism: Neofelis nebulosa; assembly: GCF_028018385.1. NCBI lineage: Eukaryota > Metazoa > Chordata > Mammalia > Carnivora > Felidae > Neofelis > Neofelis nebulosa. The sequence continues at coordinate 118,908,573 of NC_080790.1, forward strand.
GCCTCTATTAACCCACCACACAAAAGTGATGTGTCTCGGTCTCAACTTATTACAAAGCACAATGAACATGGCACCACCTGGAGGGCTTATTAAAATGCTGATTATGGGCCCCACTCACACAATTCCTGGTTCCGCAATTCTGGGATGGGGTCTGAGAATGTGCATCTCTAATCAAGTTCCTAGGTGATGTGGCTGCTGGTGGTCCAGACACACACTTTGTGAACCACTGACCTAGCACACAGAGAGGACACAATATTTAGAATACTGAATAGTCAGATATTCTGATAGCTAGTAAGAACTTTCTAGACTCCCACCAAGCTTCTCCCTGCCCCAGGAGTCCTCAGCCGGTTGCAACTTGCCACTTAGCCTGAGAAAATCCCTCTCAAGGCTTCCATTTGACAAAAGAGGGTGCTGGGCCACGATGAGACGCTAAATACAGAAGACAGTTTACATCCTGAGCAGCTCGGGGCTCCCGGGGAGCCGGTTTTGGCCTCCAAAGGACGCCTCCAGGAAAACAGGGCCGCGTTCTGTCCCGCTGCTCTAGGGAAAGGCTGGGCGACGCCCGAGTCTAACCTCGCCTCTTTGCTCAAACGCCGTTCGTCAGTCTCCACAGCGCCGCCTCGCGTTCGCGTCACCGTCCCCACCTAGATTGTCCCTTCCCTCTCACCCTACCGTGCGCCTAGCGGAAGCCTGACGTCACTTCCGTCACGCGTAGCGCGCTTGCGCCGAGGCGACGGCTCCTCTTTTCCGACAGACGGCTGCCCTACCACCGATTGGCTGCGTGGTGTTCTTCTGCGGGTGGACGCGCGGCGCTCCGTGGCTCCTCCCCCACCGCCGCGCCAGGTCTTGGCTGAGTGAGCGAGCAGAGCCGGCGTCCTGGCCAAGTGAGGACGGCCGCAGCGCGCCGCCGAACCCAGTCGCTGGTTCTGTCGCTGCTACCGCCGCCCCGCGCGCCGTGACCCGAGACCCCAGACCCCGACTCCTTTTGGCCTGGCCCGCGCGCCCCAGGCCCGGCCCGGGCGGCGCGACGGGAGGATGAGCGGCGGGCGGCGAAAGGAGGAGCCGCCTCAGCCGCAGCTGGCCAACGGGGCCCTCAAAGTCTCTGTTTGGAGCAAGGTGCTGCGGAGCGACGCGGCCTGGGAGGACAAGGTGCGATGCGACCTGGCGAGGGCGCAGGTTCGAGGAGCCGGCTGGGACTCGGGGCCGAATGGACAGGCCCGAGCCTGCCCCTGTCTCCGGTCCGGGCGCGGCTGAGTGTTTGGGGTGTTGCGGAGCGGGGAGCGGGTGGCCCAAGGGTGTCGGGGCGAACTTGGCGGGCCAGGGCCTGACAGCCGGGCTCGGAACTCACCGCGGAGTGGTTTAAGGGTGAAGCCGCCTGGGTCACGCGGGAAACAGCGGAGTTGCCACCCGCGGGCAGGGCGTGTGCCTGAATGGTGAGAGTGAGCTTCTGAATTCGATCTCCGCCTTTTACTCCCAGTAGGATCTTCAGTAAGTGGCTTGTCTTCTCCGAATTAACTAAATATGGTCGTTACCACGAATAGTAACGGTAACAGTCCTCTACTAAATATTTTCTGCCGGGTGCTCTCCATGCATTATCTCCCTCAATTCTCAGAACAGCTCTGAAGCGGGTACCGTAGTGCATTAAAGCGTTTAGCACGTAATAAGGCCTATTGCCATTGCTTTTTTATTAATGAGAAAAACTGAATGCCTGCATAATTGGGAGAGAGGAGATTAAGACCACTTCTCAGAGGTGAGTGAGTGTGTGTGTGTGTGTGTGTGTGTGAGAGAGAGAGAAAGAGAGAAGGAGAGGGATAGAGGGGGAAACCGCCAAATGTGTGTGAGGAATGGTTGGGGCTTCAAGACAATTTTCACTGGTCACACTTTCAAAAGATCTGAGTGTAGGTACTCCCCAACTCCGCTTCTTGATCAGGAAGGGACCATCACAAACAGCTTGATTCCAGTTGGCCTGAAAAGTACATTATATTTGCAATCTTTCCCTTATTTTTCTGGACTGATGAGGCGGGTTTTCCTTCCTGGAGTTCCTGTAAGGGGGGATGGGAGGTACTTCCTGAAGGTGCCCTTGGCCTGCCCCCAGCCCTGCCCAGCTCTTGTAAAACGTTTCTGATCTGCTGTGTCATTTCTTTCTTTCCTCGTACAAGGACCGGTTTCTGCAGTCTGGGGCAGGTCAGAAACCTGAGTCTTCGACGTCCTTGTATGAAAATTAGATATGCTGGCACCTGCCTTTAGCACTTTTGTTTCCAACCCTTCTTTGTGACTTAGAATTCAGGGTGCAGGAAGATGGTGCTGAGTAGATTAACAATTAGCCCGTCTGCCTGTGAATAGTCTGTCTAGGTCTCTCCTCCAAGGATCAGATAAGAGTTTTCTGTGGCCAGTAGGACAGTTACCACAGCCATTTCATCACAAGCCATTTCATTTTTTAAGCTTCTAAAAATAGTAATTTTTCTAAAAAAATTTTTTAGCACACAGGCCCTGGAATTCATCACTTAAAATAACTAAATGTATTCTTTTTTAAAAAACCATGTTTTAGTATAAGAGGTGAGGATCAGAAAACTGCATACCATTGCTCTTGGAGAAATGTCTCCAGAAGATATGTTTAGCAGCAAGCTTTTTTATTTCTCACCTATTACAGAAGGCTCTCATGTGGCACCCACTAAGAACACATAACACATTCATTCTCTTTCTTTTCTACAGGACGAATTTTTAGATGTGATCTACTGGTTCCGACAGATCATTGCTGTGGTCCTAGGTGTAATTTGGGGAGTGTTACCTTTGCGAGGTTTCTTGGGAATAGCAGGGTAAGTCTTGGCTGGGTATCTTGGCATTTTCATTGTATCTTTTGTTTTGTTTTTTTAAGTTTATTTATTTTGAGAGAAAGCGCAAGTTGGGGAAGGGCAGAGAGGGGCGCTGTGGGCACAGAGCCTGACACGGGGCTTGACCCCATGAACCAGGAGATTATGACCTGACCTGAAATTAAGAGTCAGATGCATGACTGACTGAGCCACCCAGGTGCCCCTTCATGACATCATTTCTTTTCAAATATAGATTTGTTTCCTTTTTAGGGAAAAGGCTATTGCTACTTTGGAGGTGTGTTTTTGTTTTTGTTTTATAATGACTATGTGTGAGGTGACAAAAGCAAAAAAAATGGCCCCATGATGGCACTCATAGGTCTAGTGCAACACTCCTCAGTTCAGTAGGCCTGGAGCATCTTAACTTAGATATGTTACCTTTCTTTTTTTTTTTTTTTTTTTATTTATTTTTGGGACAGAGAGAGACAGAGCATGAACGGGGGAGGGGCAGAGAGAGGGAGACACAGAATCGGAAACAGGCTCCAGGCTCCGAGCCATCAGCCCAGAGCCTGACGCGGGGCTCGAACTCACGGACCGCGAGATCGTGACCTGGCTGAAGTCGGACGCTTAACCGACTGCGCCACCCAGGCGCCCCAGATATGTTACCTTTCTGAAGGCTGGACCAGTCCATTTATTCATGGGTCCAAAGTGATCACACAAGAGGCTACCACATTACCTGTTGGTGGCAAGTTTCTAGTTCTGGCATGACCTTTGTACCTATGGAAATTTGGAAGGTAGAGGAACTTCTGTACTTGATGACCACTCCCTTATACCTGGCACTGCGCTGGATGTCCTGGATCTTGGCTTTGGCAACAGTTGTTTCAGATCCTTACTTTTAAGTTGTTTTTTTTAAATAATTTTTTATTTATATCTGAGAGAGAGGGGGCGGGGAACACAAGCGGGAGAGGGGCAGAGAGATGGAGATAGAATCTGAAGCAGGATCTGAGTTGCGAGCTATCAGCACAGAGTTCGACATGGGGCTCGAACTCAGGAGCGGTGAGATCATGACCTGAGCGAAAGTTGGACGCTTAACCGACTGAGCCACCCAGGTGCCCCTCAGATCCTTACTTTCTAAAGATAGTGAAAAAGGAGGAGGTTGGGCCCTCCACCTTTTACTGTGCTCCTGTGACCACTGGCAGCACGCCTGACACTGCCCGTGGTCTTGACTCAGCCTGTTAACAAGCCACTGAAAGTGACGAGTACACATGCCCGCCAGCTTGAATTAAAAGGATGTGTGGGAGTTGTCTGAAGATAGGAATTGTGGGTAAACTATAGTAGGAAATGGATGGGTAGGACTGTGAGCTTTTTTTTTTTCACACAGGAAGTAGAAACTGTGATCCTTACTCATGGAAAATCAAACTGGTTGTTTTAGAGGTGATCACATCTCTTAATCCCTCATCCTAGGTGAAAAGGATGAAACAGATTTCAAACTCATTTGAGTTCCTTGTCTTTTCAGAAGATGACCCAAAAGGAATGTACATTCTCCTCTTCTAACTAAGAAGGTTTTTGATTCATGATACTGAGCACAGCATTTGTCCAAGGAAAGGAGTTAAGAGTTTATGTTATGCTCTGCCTAACTTTGCTGGAGTGGACACCTGATGAGTTCGGAGTGAGGGTGAGGAGACACAGGATCTAGGGTCCATAGAGATTTTCCCAGATTAGAGGAGGTATATAGATACACGTCATCCCATTTGAGCTTTCTGTTAAAGAAAAGGCAGTGAAGATAAAACGCCAGAGCAAGGGGGAAGGCAGTCTAAAGGCAAGAAGTCTCTCACCTTCCCAAGGCCACTTTTCTAGGAGAGGATAAAAGTGGTTCAGATTCTTTGCCCCTGTCTAGTTTTGCAGGATTCCTAAGAGACTTCTCTGAAGTCACCCAATCTGGGAATATAACAAAGACCAGAGTTAGTCTAGTATCCTTTTCACTGTGGCAGATGAGTTAAGCTGATCAGAGGTCTCTAACTGTAGAAAGTTATGTATTCAGGTTCTAGCTCTGCTACATTCAAGCTGTATAATTTTGGTCTCACCTCTCAGACTCTATTCTCTCATCATTAAGAGGGGGTAATAAAAGTCTCTTCCTCATAAGAATGATGTGTAAACTAAATGAGGTCATGCAAGTAAATTCCTAAATGTACTGCTTAGTACATCATACGCACTCCATAAATGGTTCACTGCAATCTTATGATTAGCTTTACAAAGTGCTAAAAATGGCTGCTGAGAAAAAAGGAAAGTAGGTGTTTGAGAATGAATTCACCTTGGAGTGGCTCACCCATAGTGCCGCTTTCTGAGGACTGCCTGTTTCATGGGGTTCGGTCCCATGCTGTCCTGCCAGAGCCAGTTTCTCTCACTCTAAACGAATCCCCCCCGCCTTGGTTGGCACCTTTTTCCTTGCTCTTGGAAAGGGACCAAGGACGTTGATTTTTCCACACATTCCCTCTCTTCCATCTGTCTGACGCAGTTGCCAGGGCTTAGGGCAGGACTGCTTTGGTGCTCCATTCTGGTGACCCTCTCCTCCACTTCTTGCCTTGACTGCCCTCTGGACCTCACCTTGGCTTCTCTTCATTTCTGGTGTGGCCACCAGTTAGGGCACATTAAGGTAAAACCATTTCCTCTGTTCTTATTATAATTTGCCTGAGAACTCAGTGAGCATTCTGCTGTTGCTGAGGTTTTGCATCATCTGAGAGGAGCACTATCCATCCCTTCCTGCCTGTCTCTTATAGAGCCTGGCATCATGATTAATAGGTGCTCAATGAATGCTTCTTAAAATTTTTTTAAAACAAATTAATTCCCACTAGTCCTTGAAAGCAGGGTCATATACTGTTGTTGTGTCAACACAACAGTGTGTCATACACTACTGTTGTTGTGTAGCCTCCCAGCCCTCAAGTCAGGTATTTCTTAGAGATCATTATTTTGTTAAAATTCCAATGGGAATTTTTAGGATAGAGTTTTAAAAATGCATTGGAGTGTTGTCTTTATAATGTTTTCCCTCCACCCCCAAACCAGCAGATTAATTTCTTTTTCTACACATCTGCTGTGTAGTTCCGTCCCTCGTTTACAATATAGGATTTATGCCCATCCTTGGAGCTCAGTTTGAGCCCCTCTAGTCCTTTCCAGACCCCTCTCCTGTGACCACCAGACATTTAAATGCCTTTGTTTCTGTGACTTGCTATTAGTGTGTGATCCTTGGAAGACAGGGCCCATGCTAGCTCTTTTCTGTCATTCCTTATCTCCTCTTTTCCTTATATTTCCCTATCTCATGTCACTAAGCAACCACTTTTACAGCCAGAGACTCTCAATGAGTCTCAGTCATTCTCCAGCCCTAGCTTATTAAGCTGAGTCCCACAGTGATGTCTCTTAGTCCCATTAGTAATCTCTGGAACCACTAACTGCCTGTCCAAAATGAAACTCCTGACAGAGGGAGGCAGCCAGATTGGCTGGGTCTCAAGATTTCTGGCAGAAGACAAGGATGTGCCTACAACATGGTCAAGCCAAGGACTGTATTTTGTATGAAATCCAAGAAAAACCTTCTGTTCTTCCTGACTCCCTGCTTCTGTTACTAGAACCATTGTATTATACTCCCAGACCCTTAGGCTTGAAGCCTTTGGGTCTTTTGCCGCCTCATTCAGCCATCTTCCCAGTCCCTGTCCTCAGATTTTATTTGTGCTCAAGTCCTAAAACATGGTACAAGTCTAAACCACTTTCCTAGTTCCTGTTCCTTCCACTCAGGAGGAAGCCCATACTCTTTAACTACTCACAAACTAGACTTCTGAGGAACCTGGCAGACTCAGCCAGTACAGCATGCACCTCTTGATCTCAGGGTTGTGGGTTCAAGCCTGAGGTTGGGTGTAGAGATTACTTAAAATCTTTAAAAAAAACAAAACCAAACTAGACTTCTGATGTATGTATACCCTATCTCAGCCCGCCTTGCTAAAATAGCCTCAGGGTCTGCCCCGTACCCCTTCTACTCCTCAGCATCATCACACAGCCCTGCCCCGCACCAGCCCATTCTTCATCCATTAGGAGGGACCAGTTCTCCGCATTTTTCCACGGTAGCCTTCAGGAGCAATGTGCCTGGAGCACATTTTATGAAAATTAGTTTTACGTGATCATTGTACCAAGAGATCAGTAGAGCGGGGTGATACATTATACCTTACTGCATTCTAAGTGCTTCATTTGTCAAATAAAATATGAAGGATGCCTGGGTGGCTCAGTCTGTTAAGTGTTAAATAATAAAATACAGGGGTCAAAGATCTTCCTGGAAGTGCACACAAACCTTTGGTTTCAGTTCCATGCTTACTGCTGTTTTGGGCCCCTAAGTAGATAGCTAAGGGAGGGCAGGAACTGTCAATTTCACCTCTGCATCAAGTGCAGTAGCAGACAGTGGATATCCAGAAATTGTTTCCCATTGGGAATTAATGCAGGAGCTGCTTTAGCATGCTTACTTGCTCCACTAGGCCATGAAGCAGCAGTCTGTTTGTCCCATGGCCACCCCCACCCTAGCTGGAGCTACTTGGAGGCCCGTGTCAGCTACTAGTTGTATTTGGGATTGTTCAGCTACCCTTCTCTTACTCTGAGAGGGCTTGGAGAACTTTTATGTTCTTTAAAATTTTTTAAAGATTTTTTTTTTGCTGGGCAATTAAAAAAAAGTTGCTTTATGTCTCTAGCTCAACCACTGGGCAGCTCCATTGAGGGCCTAGGTGTTCTCATGTATTATTTCACTTGCCCCCATGATACAGATAGTAAACTGTGCAACAGGGAGTGTCCTGGTAAGGCTGGACTGTGGTAGTAGGAATTCTGAGTCTTCTGAACTCACAGTTTGTGTTTGGTGCTTGTCCTCCCCCTCCAGATTCTGCCTGATCAATGCGGGAGTCCTGTACCTCTACTTCAGCAACTACCTACAGATAGATGAGGAAGAATATGGTGGCACATGGGAGCTCACGAAGGAAGGGTTTATGACATCTTTTGCCTTGTTCATGGTATGTGTAGCTGACAGATAACAGAGCAAATCCTGTTGTTTCTCAAGGGGATCACACTGATTAGATTATACTTTGTGATTGATTGTGGCACCATTTTTCAAAAGGCTCCAGGGATGAGAGGGCATGTCTTTTAGTGAGTCATGTTGTCTAAAAAGATTAGGTGTGGTACAGTGTAGTCTTGTGGTATCAGGGCCAATCATCAGTTTCGACATCTGATTCTCAACTCTGGCTGCATAGTAGAAACTGGGAAACATTTAAAAATATATTTATGGCCTTATTCATAATAGCTGAAAAGCGCAAACAACCATTACCTGATCAACAAATAAAATATTGTATATTTATATAGTATTAGACCATAAAGAGGAATAAAGTACTTGCAAGTACAACTTTGATGAATTTTGAAAACATTATGCTAAGTGTAAGAAGCCAGACACAAAACATGTTACATGACTCCATTTATAAAAAATGTCCAGAATAGGCAAAGCCATACAGATAAAATTAGATTAGTGGTTGCCAGTGGTGGAGGGGTGGGGTGGGGGGCAGGGATATGAGAAGTAACTGATAATGGAAACAGGTTTTCTTTTGAGGGTGATTAAAGTGTTCCAGAATCAGTTAGTGGTGATCTTTGCACAATTCTGAATATACTAGAAACCTCTGTATTGTATACTTTATTTTTGTATTACATATTTTTAAAGGTGAACTTTATGAAATATGAATTATATCTCAAAAGTTAATTTTTTAAAAAAATGTTAGATTCTGGTCCAAATCCAAATCAAAATCTCTGGGTGGGGGTGCCTAGGCGCATGTGCATGTGTGTGCGTATATATATATATAAAATAAAGGCCACAGGAGATTGCAGTGAACAGCTAGCTAGTTTTGAGAATCTGTTTATTTGATAGGAAGCTGACAGGGTATGATGGTGGTTTGTTTTTCACATTTGTTGCTGATCCTAACACTGGCAGTATAGTCTGCTTTACCTGTATCATTTCCACATCTGTAACTCCACTTCTGGTGCTCCAGTTGCTCTTCAGTTGAAAGAGAAGCTTGTCCACGGTCCCTTTTGGAGCACTGGTGGGTTGTCCTGGGCTCTGTTAGAAACAGCTTGATTTCAGTGAGATTATTTGGGCTTTCAGGCAGATTGCATTGGATAGCCCCTGGGAAGCCCACCATGCACAACACATTCTTTGCCATTTTGGTTTTGTGGAATAGGGGCCCATGTGGAGCCAGATGACTTATAAACATTGCTTGTCTCCTCTCTAGGTCATTTGGATCATTTTTTACACTGCCATCCACTATGACTGATGGTATACAGATCCCACCCGCTCTCTGTCTGGTCCAAAGGACCCTCCTAGTTACAGCACAGAAACATGATTGTAGGGGCGCCCCAGCCATGTGGAACCTGAAAGACCCATGTTTCTTGGACCAAGAATCAGCGCGTCGGGCGTCAGTGTTCTCTGCAAGGGTTGTGATCTGAAACTTTTTAAAGAACCATCCACCTTTTGGGGAAGCATTTCTGAATTGTCCATCACCAACCATTTCTTCTTGGATATCATCATGAAACACCTGTTTGCTGACTGGAGCTGTCGTTCAATTTGATACACCTCTGGATCCGGATGAAACATTGTCTTCCTCACTTCTCCATCGCGTGTACAGTTTTTAAACTATCAGTGGCATTTCAAGTCTTCTGAAAACAGTATGGCAGTATGTGCGTGGTCCATAGCACAGTACAGGCACCATCTAATAACAATTTCCATTGTAGAATGTTTTCAGATACTTGAATAAATCAAATCTTTAATTGAGAATCTGTTGGTGATACCTGTTAAAGCCTTTCCCACCTAATCTCTTGCCTCCAAACCCTGCCCTCCATTCCCATTCCCCTTCCTCTTCTCCCTGCTCCTATAGCAGCTCCAGCCAGGCCTCTTTTCCTTAATGGGCAGCAGGGAAGTGAGGGGCTAGAGTTGGTGTAGGCTGTGGCCTTAGCTTTGTGGAGAGAGGCTTACCGACTTCTGATACCCCTGGGGTCCTGCACTGAGAGACATGACTGACCTCACTACAGTGTGCTAGGCCCAGAAGGTGCCATTTTGCATTTGGCCACAAGATGGCAAGGCCATTGTAGCCAGGAAAGCTTAGGCAGGTTCAAATGATAAGCCACAAAACGAAAGAACTCAGAGCTAGGACTATCTGGAGAAGAGGCTTGATGGGGCTGTTTGACAACTTGGACTGTCAGAGGTCCTCTTTGTTCTGGGGGCCAGATAAGGGCTGGACATCCTGGATTCTGTTGCTGGGTAAGATATCCATCCCTTCTGCTTTCCTGTCCCTTCTAGGCTATAATCCTACCTTCTGAGGTATGGTATTCTGACACATGTAAATTCTCTTTAAATGATTTTTTTTTTTCTTGATGCTAGTGGTGGTTTCTACCTCGTGGGTGGGGCTATGGAGGTATAGAAGGGGACTCAACAGGCAGGGGTGGAAGATGGTACTGGAAATCCCAAACTCAGGTACTGACTGGGTCAAACCCCAGAGGTTTAGTCTCTTCGGAGCCCTGTCCCTATTCTCAGCTGGTCTATATTTGAACTAGAGGTTACAGGTGGGTTCATGGCACTGGGAGAAGGTTAAGTGACTTCTTAGGGCTGAAAGAGGATATAGGTGGGACCCTGGATTGCCTTGAATGCTCCGGCTGAGCTGAGCTGAGCTGGGAGTCTAGGTGTCGCAGCCTTGGATTCCCTTTTGGTCTCTGCTTTGGTCCCTGGCATCATCCAAGGAGCTGTCATCAGTCAGGCTGATGTAGGAGCTGAGGGCGTCCCGGAGTCCCTCACTGAGGAGGGAGGCCTCCCCTGTGCCAGGTGCTTCAGAGAACAGGAGGGAACTGTGGAGAGGGGAAGAGAGTTGGGTCAAGGAGCCTTGTCTTCCCTTGCTCCCCACACAGTTCAAATTTTCACCACCTGAAAACTCACAGTGGCTCCCTGTCACTTAAAGCCCCAGCTTGACTCCTCCACTCAGGACTGGTGCTTTCTGTTGTACGCCATCTTGCCTGACCTTCCATCCTGGCCATCTCTGGTGTCTGGTCATGCCCTATATCCACTCCTTCTTTCTCCTTCCTGCCAGTCCCCCTACAGTCCTGGTGAGCCTGGCCTGGTCTCTACGAGGTAACTCACTGGTTCCCAGGTGTCCCTGAAGGTGACCAGCTCATTTGGGGTTGTGAGTTTCCAGGGGTGGGTACTTCTGTCTCCTTTGTTCTGCCTTCATGCTGTGAGGTCCCCTTACCTGTCCAGCTCTTTCCAATTGAGTGGTGTCCTCTGCACAATCACAGGTGGGGGTATAGGCTTGCCAGGGAGTGAGCCAGCCCTCCGCAGGGCACAGGGCTCCTTGAGTAGGCAGCAGATGTCATCCGCCAACTCTGAGAAAGAGACGTAGACCCTTGATATGGCTGACTCCAGCCCTAGTTTCCTCCCTAACAACCCCCACCCTGACCACTTTCCTCATTTGGCAGGTAGGGGAATAATCAAAAAAGAATGGCGGGAGGCGGGTTGGGGGGCTGGCTGGCTCAGTAGGTAGAGAGCACGTGACTTTTGATCTCAGGGTCATGAGTTAAAGCCTCATGTTGGGGCACACGTTACATTTTAAAGTGACAGGCGTAAGCCTCAAGCTGTTGATCTGGGGGCTGAGATGCAATCAGAGGTCATTCTGGGCTAGGTTTTAGAAGACTAGTTGGGTAGGTTGATGGACCTCTTAGAGTGCCAGTTTCTGGTTAGGAAAGTACTTTGGGAAAAAAGCTAGAGAATGCTTAATCTCTACTTGTCCTGTCAGTATCTACTGCATGGACCCACCCTCTAGGAAACCCCTGATCAGTTTTCCCAGGAGTGGTCTTTCTGCCCCTTTGACACTGCCCTAGTGGCTGTATCCTCCAGTCCCTGTAACAGGACAGGCACCAGGAAATGCTAAGAATCAACTGAATTGCACAATAGCAACAGCTTGGGGCCTAGTTCCTGTGGAGAGAACTGTGCTCAACACTGGGGTCTTGGACTCGGAACCATAGTGGTAGGTGAGGTATTGGTGCATGTTGACATGGGAGGTCCACGTGTCTCTGTCAGGGCATGGGATGAAGATAGAGCCCCCAGCCTAAGTTCTTGGCACAGGAACTGGCATGAAGATGGGAAGGCCCCTCTTTTGCCTGTCTGCATATTCTCCAGCAAGTAAAGTGTGCAAAGGTACAACTGTCTACCCCACGTGCCAGTCTAATGGAAAAAGGGAAAGGCTGTACCAGAGTAATGGTCCACCAAGGCCTGGAGTGAGGGGAAGGTGAGGCGTGGTGAGATGTACAGCCAGCCATTATCAAGGCGCTGAATCCTGTAGTGTCTGATCCGGTCCCAGGATGCAGGGCGGCTGAGGCGGACTGACAGGGAATAAAAGCCTGAGGAGGAAAAAGGGTTCGAGGCAGGACTGAGGCCCTGCTGGGACCCAGCCCAGTCCAAATTGGGACAAGGAAGAGATGAGAAAGGCTACCAGGTCCAGACAGAGGGAAGTTGGCAGGGGAGGGACAAAGACTTGCTCTCTTGGCCATAAATGACCACACATTCTTACTCGATAGGGCTCTTGTGAGGATAAAGTGAGACCATTCACACAGCGCTCAGGACAGAGCCTGGCACAGTTTACGTGAACATTAAGTATTGGCTGTTATTATAAAGACTTGGGTGGGCAAAAATGTTAGAATGTGAAAACATGTCTGTAGATGTCAGATTTAGAGGTCAGTAAGGACGTGCAGAAGGAGGAACTCTTACCCTGCTGGTGGAAAGATAATTTAATACAAGCCATTTTGGAAACAGTCGACATTAACTAGTTGAACATGCTCCTCACAACCAGCCATTTCATCCTAGCATGTTACCTTAGAAATACATGAACAAATGGGACCCCTGGGTGGCTCAGCCAGTTAAGCGTCTGACTTCAGCTCAGGTCATCTCACGGTTTATGAGGTCAAGCCCCTCATCAGGCTCTCTGCTGCTGTCAGTGCAGAGCTGGCCTCAGATCCTCTATCTCCCTCTCTCTGTCCCTCCCCCACGTGCTCACACCCTCCCTCTCAAAAATAAATAAGTACTTAAAAATTAATAAAAAAGAAATACATGAACAAGAATATTCATAGCAGCATTGTTTGGAAAAGTCCCCAAACTTCAAACAGCCTATATGCATACACCAGAATGGTAATAATATACAGCAGTAAAAGTTAATAACCACTACACATGTTAAGCATAGAAAAATACTAAAAATGAGCAGAAACATACATTCACAAGTCACAGAAGCATACATTCAGCATGATTCTACTTAAAATTCAGGGGCGCCTGGGTGGCTCAGTCAGTTGAGCGTCCAACTTCGGCTCAGGTCATGATCTCACGGTTCGTGGGTTCAAACCCCACGTTGGGCTCTGTGCTGACAGCTCAGAGCCTGGAGCCTGTTTCAGATTCTGTGTCTCCCTCTCTCTCTGCCCCAACCCACTTGCATTCTGTCTCTGTCTCTTTCAAAAATAAATAAACACTTTAAAAATTTTTTAAAATAATAAATTAAAATAAAATCTTTAGGGGCACCCGTGTGGCTCAGCAATTAAGTGTCTCCCTCTTGATTTCGGCTCAGGTCATGATCTAAGACTGAGCCCCTCTTGGGATTCTCCGTTGAGCATGGAGACTCCTTGGGATTCTCTCTCCCTCTCCCTCTGCCCCTCTCGCTCTCTCTCTCTCAAAATAAATAAACATTAAAAAAATAATAATAAGAGGGGTACCTGAGTGGTTCAGTTGGTTAAGCATCTAACTCTTGATGTCGGCTCAGGTCATGCTCTCATGGTCTGTGAGTTCGAGCCCCACATCAGGCTCTGTGCTGACAGCATGGAGCCTGCTTAGGATATTCTCTCTCTCCCCCTGCCTCTCTGCCCCTCCCTCACTCATGTGCATGCTCTCTCTTGCTCGCTCACTCACTCTCGCTCTCTCTCAAAATCAATAAATGAACATTAAAAAAAAGAATGAAGAGGGGCCACCACTAAGGATCCTACAAAAATACATTAAAAGAAAAATAAGGGCATACTATGAACAACTTCATGCCAGTAAAAATTGTACAAATTGGATGAAATGGACAAATTCCTTAAAAGGCACAAATCACCAAAACTGATACAATAGTTTCCTATTGTTGCTATAACAAATTACCTCAAATTCACTGGCTTAAAACAACACAAATCTATTATCTTATAGTCCTGGAGGTTATAAATCTGAAATGTGTTTCCCTGAACTAAATCAAGGTGTCAGCAGGCCTGTGTTTCTCCTGCAACTCTAGAGGATAATCCATTTTTTGCTTTTCTAGTTTCTAGAAGCCACCTGCATCCCTTAGCTCAGGACGCTTTCTCCATCTTTAAAGCCAGCAGTATAACATTCATCTCCAATCTATTTCAAACTCTGATGCTTCTGCCTCTCTCATAAAGACCTTTGTGGGTGCTTGGGTGGCTCAGTCAGTTGAACGTCCAACTTTGGCTCAGGTCATGATCTCTCAGTTCGTGGGTTTGAGCCCCCCATCAGGCTCTGTGCTGACGGCTCAGAGCCTGGAGCCTGCTTCGGATTCTGTGTCTCCCTTGCCCTCTGCCCATCCCCCACTCATACTCTGTCTCTCTCTCTCTCTCAAAAATAAACATTAAAAAAAATTGAAAGACCCTTGTGATTTCACTGGGCTCATCTGAATAACCTACGACAATCTTCCTACATCAAAATATTCAATTTAATCACATCTACAAACTCCCTTTTACAATGTAAGGTGATATATTCATAAATTCCAGAGATTAGGACCTAGAAAACTCTGAGGGGCTATTATTCTGCCTACCATAGAAGACAACTTTCAAACTGACAGAGTATCTGCAAAAATCTATAGGTATACTTAATAAGAAAGACTGAATTTTTCCTTCTAAGATTGGGAACAAAGCAAGAGTGTACTCACCACTTCATTATCGTACTAGAGGTCCTAGCCAGTGCAATAAGGCAAGAAAAAGAGATAAAAGGTATACAGATTGGAAAACAAGTAAACTGTACTTATAGATAATATGATCATGTACGTAGTGAATCCTAAGGAATCTACAAAAAAGCAACTAGTGGGGTGATAGTAGAGTTGGTAGAGTATGAGACTCTTGATCTCGGGGTTGTGAGTTTGAGCCCCATGTTGGGTACAGAGATTACTTAAAAATAAAATCTTAAAACACAAAAATGCTACTACAACTATTAAGTGAATTTAGCAAGGCTATAGGATACAAAATCCATATACATCAAGAAGTGTGAGGCCCCTGGGTGGCTCAGTCAGTTAAGCATCTGACTCTTGTTTTTGGCTCGGGTCATGACCTCACAGTTCATGAGTTCAAGCCCCTGGTCAGGCTCCACACTGTCAGCATGGAGTCTGGGATTTTCTCTCTCTCTCTCCCTCTCTCTCTGCTCCTCCCCCACACGTTCTCTCTCTCTCTCAAGATAAATAAGTAAGCTTTAAAAAAAAGTGTGGAGTAAGTTCTCTGCTTCCTTTTCCTTATTCTCTGCCTGACTCTGAGGGCCCCTTGACTGTTGTACCTTTAAGAAGAGTCTCTTCTTGTGTGTCTGGGTGGTTCAGTTGTTAAGCATCTTACTTTGGCTCAGGTCATGATCTCACCATTCATGAGTTCAAGTCCCACATCCAGTGAGCTCAAGCCCTGCTTGGGGTGAGCTTGAACTCCACTTCAGGTGAGCTCGAGCCCTGCTTTAGGTGAACATAAGCCCTACTTTGGGTAAAACACAAGCCCCACTTCTGGTGTGCCCTGCTTCGTAATCTTTCTCTTTCTCTCTCTCTCTCCCTCCCTCCCTCCTTCTCTGCCCCTTGCTCACTTGTGCCCTTTCTTTCTTTTTTTCTCTCAAAAAAAGGAGGAGGGGAAGGAGGAGGAGGAGGAGGAAGAGGAGAAGAAGAGGAGGATGAGGAGAAGAAGAAGAAGGAAGGAGGAGGAGAGGGAGGAGGAGGAGGGGGAGAGGGGAGGAGGGGGAGAAGAAGGGGGAGGAGGAGGGGGGAGGAGAAGAAGAAGAAGGAGAAGAAGGAGAAGGAGAAGAAAAAGAAGAGTTGTTGTCTTTTCTTGGGGTGCCTGGCTGGCTCAGTCAGTACAGCATATGACTCTTGATCCCAGGGTTGTGAGTTTTGGCCCCACATTGGGTATAGAGATTACTTAAAAATAAAATCTTTAAAAAAAAAAAGTATCTTCTGGAGCTGAGCTATGACTCTAAAATGGCTTGTGGTTGGGAAAGGGCTAAATATTGGAGAATAAGCTCTCAAGGCCAATCAACCCAGCTGAACTAAGTGACCAAGTTCCTATATGCTCTGCAAGATTCTCCAGCCACTCCATGCTGGTCACTGTCGCCATAGTTACTAAAAGCAGTAAGGGTAGGTATACTGAGTATCTAGCTGATAGGCTCAGGGATAATAAGCTCTGTCAATCCCATGTGGGGTTGATAACTCACTGTGGACACAGGTCACCTACCAGTGCCATCTATGACTGGCCTATGTGCTGGTATCCCGCTGTTCCTTCTCACTACATACCCCAGCCAGTCCCAAATACTTACTGCTCTTTCCCAGTTCCAGAACATATCCACTTGAACTCAGATTCCCTGGGCTCACAACACAGCCACATGCTATAACACCCCTGTTTTCCCATGCTCACTAGCTGTGTCTCTAAGCACATAGTTTGACCTCTCAGATCTGTTTCTTCATCTGTAAAGGGGAATAATGATTCTCCCAGTCTCACAGATCACCTCAAGGATTTGAGTGGTGAAGCACATAAAGCATTTAGCAGTGTCTGGCATGTAGCAAGCACCCAATAACCTGTATCAGGCCTCTGGTCCTTTGCACCCACTGTTCCTTTTATATTGAACACTCTTCCACCTGAGTAACCACCAGCTTTCTTCTACAACTCAGTTTTGTTCAGACAACTTCCCTCTAGAACACCTTCCCTGCCTGGGAGAAGCCCCAGCTCAAAGCTTGACCAGGCACCAGTGCTTTTGTGTCCTGCTCTGCCATCGCCTGTCCCTCAACCCTCCCTCACCCCAAAACACGTATAACCATTCATGAGCCTCCTGAAGGATGGTTCTGATTTATCCTTCCTCTATCCTCCAATCTCAGAAAAACAGCAGCACTGTGCCATCTGTTACTAAGCTCTAACCCTGGAGTCAACCTCACTGCTTCCATTCTCACATCTCACATACAGCCTGACAGAAAACCCTACTGCCTACGTTCAGAACATAATCCAGAATCCAACCACTTCTCACCCTGGAGGAACCCGCAACAACTTCCCATGTGGCTTCCCACTTTCACCTCATCACCCCGCCCCCAAATCCTCTCAGCAGCAGTGGAGGGATCAGGTTATGTCACTCCCCTACTGAGAACCAAAGTCCTCACCCTGAAACACCCTGCATGACCTGACTCCCAGTGACCTTGGATCTGCTTCCGGGTACACCTGCCCTTCCTGAGGATGCATCTACCACAAGGACTTTGCATACTTGCACATGTCCCATGACCCTGTTCCTCTTATGCTGCTTTATTGTTTCTATGTGGTACTTACCATGATCACACACTTTATTATTTATTTGTTCACTGCCCATTTTGCCAACTGGATTGTAGGTAGGGATTCTGCTTTTTATACTGTTTCATCCCTGCTGCTTAGAATAGTTGGCACAGAGTCACCATACAATATCCATTTGTGGAATGATTGAATGAATCTCTGCGATAAATGGCGGGCAGAGCCATGATTACAAGCAGTCTGGAGGAGGGTTTGCCACTATTTGCGCGCCTACCACTATTTATGAGCACACATGGTATTCGGGGAAAGTCTACCCCAGCTCTCCATCCTCTCCTCTCCCCTCAATTTCCATTCATACACTCATTCACTTATTCAGTATACATTCTTTGAGCACTTACTGTATGCCGGCACTGCACTGGGCCCAGACCTAGGTAATTAGATCTTTATACTCTAGGAAAGAAGTGCTGTTCTGCTAACACATGTCACAGCTGGAATTTTCCTTTATGGTCCTCATTTCAAATATTTAGTTCTTGTGCTCTTAGACCACATACATTTTTTTTTTTGTTTGTTTAAGAAGTAAGTTTATGGGGCACCTAGGTGGCTCAGTCAGTTAAGCATCTGACTCTTGGTTTCAGCTCAGGTCATGATCTCATGGTTTCATGAGTTTGAGCCCCACATTGGGTTCCATGCTGACAGGATGGAGCCTGCTTAGGATTGTCTGTCTTCTCCTCTCTCTGCCCCTTCCCTACTCATGCTGTCTCTGTCTCTCTCAAAATAAATAAATAAACCTAAAAAATAATAATAAGTTTACAGTAGCTACAGAAGTGGTCGGGGTGGGATGGCGCCTGAGTGGCTCAGCCAGTTAAGTGTCCAACTCTTGATTTCAGCTCAGGTCTTGATCTCAGGGTCATGAGTTCAAGCCCCGAATTGGGCTCCATGTCCAGCATGGAGCCTACTTAAAAAAAACAACAACTGGGTACAGGGGTTGAAGGGAGATCCACTGGGAAAAAGGCAAGAGAGGTACAATGTCCTGGATTCCAGAAAGCTCTAGCTTCATTAGCCAATGTCACATCTTGGCCTGCAGGGACCTCTGGGGTCAGGCACCATGTTTTCCCTGGTGTTCTGATTATGATACCAGGAGGTGGGGTGAGGTCCATAGTGGTATGAGGGATCAGATAGGAAGCTGTGGGGGGAGGCGGACCTAGCAGGACCTCCTGAACTTCATCTGCTGAGGCCTCTGAGAGGCTAATAGCCTTGGGGATGCTGCACCTTGAACTTTCCACTGTCTGCAGCCTGAGGATAGGAACCATGATCTAGCAGTCCTGACTCAGAGGAGATGCTCAACAAGTGCTTCCCAGCTGACAGAATAGACAGAAGTGAGCCCCTCAGTGGCAGGAAGCATGTCTTGATCCTCAACCTCCCTCACAGTTCCCATCACAGAACAGACACACAGTAGGACAGCAGAAAGGTGAGGGGGTAGGGGGAAAATGCTGTTGGGGCTGACCCTGGTGCTGACCTCTGGAGCAGTCCTGTGACCTCCACAGAGTCATCAGTGCCCCTTCACATACCAAGGTTTGGGGCCTGACTTGGGCCCTGCCATGATTTCCCCCAGGTTTAGAACATAGATGTGCCAGAGGGACTCTGGGGAAGGTGGAGAGGTCTCACCCTCCTCTGTCCAGACTCTGAGTAGTGTTCTTGGGAGCTCACAGGCCCTAGGCCTCCCTCCTTGTTCCACACACAAACTCAAATTCCCTTCCCAGAGGTATGTTTGGACCTTGACACAAAGAAAAGCCAATCCTGATAACATTCACTCAATCAATAGTTAATTACTATTATATATGACAATATGCATTATGTAAATGTAAAAAAACATCGTCCCTTACTACTTAATTCTGGTTTCCCTAGATTAGAACTGGGTTTTCAAACTTAAAAGAACATAAGAACCATTCAGAGAACTTGTGAAAGAAGAAGATTTCTGACCTCTGAGCCCTGTAAATAGAGTCAGAAGGGGCCCAAGAGTCTGTATTGTCAAGAAATTTCCCTGACAATTCCTGTACACTCATGTCTGAGAACCAATGTTCTGTGATGTTACTCAGGCCTCATAGAGCTGCAGTGCCAAACTTTTTTTTTTTTTTTTTACTACAAACCATAGTATGAAATTTTACACTGTGACCCAGGACACACTTAAAATTACTTAAAACAAAAATAGGATGAAACAATATTTCTCCCAACCCCAGTGATGCACCTTGAAGTTTTCTGCTTATATTTCACTTCAAACACTCACTGGTCCAGATCCACTAAATGAAAGGGTCTCAACCCTGGCTGCATATCAGAATCACCTGGCGGGACTTTTACATCTTCTAGGGCATAGGCCACACCCCTGACCCATTAAATCAGAAACCCTGGGGGTTGGGTGCAAGGCATCAGTAATTTATAAAGCAGATGATTCCAACTTGCAGCCAAGGTCTAGATCAGCATTTGGGTTTTTTTTTTTTTTTCTTTAAGATTTTTTTTTTTGGCCGGTGGGGGGCGGGGGGTGCTCCTGGGTGGTAGGAGCAGTTTAGCCTCTGACTCTTGACTTTGGCTCAGGGCATGATTTTATGGTTCATGGTTTCAAGCCCCACATAGGGCTCCTCGTTGTCTGTGCCAGGCCTGCTTGGGATTCTCTCTCTCTCCCTTTTTCTCTGCCCCTTCCCTTAACTCGAGTGTGCACACACTCACTCTCTCTCTCTCTCTCTCAATGCCCACCATAGGGCTCAAACTCATGACCCTGAGAGATCAAGAGTCACATGCTCTACCGACTGAGCCAACCAGGTGCCCCTAAATCAATGGTTCTTAAAGTGTGGTCCCCAGAGCAGCAGCAACAGCATTACCTGCAAACTTGTTGGAAAGGCAAATTATCAGGTTCTGCCCTAGACCCACCAAACAAAAATCTGGGTGTTTGGCCAGTTCTTTGTTTTAAGTCCTCTAGGTGATTCTGATGGCCACTCAGATTTCAGACCCACTGCTCTAAAACCACTGAATTAAACTAATTTCTTGGCCCACAAAAGGGTTTCAATCTGCAGCTTGACAAACACTGCCCTAAAGGAAGCCTCAGATGACAGATTAGAAATTAGTACTGGGGAAACCATTGCCTTTTCTGCAGAACTGACAAAGCTCTTCCTTTTTTGATAATGAGAGCTGTATTCTGATCTACCTCCTTTTGGGATTGGCTATGGGAAAGCTCAGAGTCAAATCTAACCTTAATCTCAGTAATCATGTGGATGTTTATGGATCTTGAAAGATCGTTATGGATCCTTATCTGCTTTCCCTTTATTTCCCAGCCAATTCCTCCTGCATATTTGCTTTAACTTAGGAAAGGGGCAGTAAGTTCTGGTCACCATGTGGTTGTGGCTAAACCTGGCCAGAGAAGGGGTGGGGATGGGGCAGCTGAACATGGAACACTTCCTGTGGCTTCTCAAGATCACTGGGGCCTGGTTTGCAGCACCCTTGTCCCAGTTAGCCCCACTGCTGTGGTTTCCTGTTTGCAGCTGCTGCACTCAGGCCAGCCCCAGTCTCAGCCAGCCTTTGGGTGTGAGGGTGGGTTGCTGATGCTGCCTGGAAAGTATCAGAGGGGCTGGGGAGAAGTCAATCTAACCAGCTTCTGAAGGAAGGAGAAGGGAGGCAAAGATGTGCTGAAGGGGGCCTCAGGAAGGAGACTGGGAGCAAAGGACCCTGACAACCCATCATGGTTGGTTCAAATTAGGGCAAGCACAGGAGGCCTGTCCTCGCTCCTAAGTATCTCCTCCCTAGGCTTCCACTGCACTTGCAGTTTTGCCATTATCGTGACACATGGACCTTTCTTGGGAGTCTGAAGTGAGACGGACTTCAGCTGACTTTGAATCCCAGCTTCACACTTAGTCATGTCTCTCCAGGCAGATCATTTCTCCTCTCTAAGCCTCACTTTCCTCATCTATAAAATGGGGACAGTGGAAATACAATCCCCCACAGGGTAGTTTGAAGGCACAAAAAGGTCTAACATAAACGTCAGCACAGCCACTCTTTCAACATCCCTCTCTGCCCTCACTGTAAGGGTCTCAGGACAGCACCTCAGAGGGAGGCAGGGCATCAGAGACAGACTCTATCAACTTTGTGTGTTGTTTGCAAAGGTCCTGAACCTGAAATGGGAGAAGTCCCATATGAATGTGCAATGTGACATGTCCCTACCCCTCTTTGGGCCTCTGTTTCCTCATCTTCCCCATCTATACGGCAGAAAGAAGAAGATCAAGAGCTGACTTCTTTTTATTTTTTTTAATGTTTATTTATTGTTGAGAGAGACAGACAGACAGAAGGTGAGCAGGGACAGGGGAGGGACAGAGAGAGAGGGAGACACAGAACTCGAAGCGGGCTCCAGGTTCTGCACTACCAGCACAGAACCTGATGTGGGGCTCAGACTCACAAGCTGTGAGATCATGACCTGAGCCGAAGTCGGACACTTAACTGACTGAGCCACCAGGAGCCCCAAGAGCTGACTTCCAATGAGTTTTCTAGTTCTGACTGATGGCGAACCAAAGTACAGAGACCTTGTGAACTTGACAACTTTTTGCCAAAAGATCAGAATTGTGTTGTGTTTTGGGGAGGAAGGAATCATTGCTGGTCAGGGCAGGGAAATCATGTGACTGTACTCTATTACAAGACCCAGTTGCCAAAGTAAGTGTAGGTTGAGCCCGGATCCCCACTGTGGACCATTCACACCCACTTTTATAAATGGGCTCTTGTGGCAGCAACCTGGTGTCAGTCAGCCAGACTGCCCAACTCCAAAGCCAGGTACTATATAGCCCTTCACATCCAGCCTTCTACTTCTATCCCCAAGTCACCTCACACTTGACTCTCAGCATTCAAAGGACAAGCCAGGACTGAGCTTACCCACCTCTCCTGGTTTGGCTCTCCCGGATGAGGAAGGCCCCTCCGGGGTTTCCAGGCAGCAACAGCAGTTCCTCAGCTTTCTCCCGGCTCAGGCCCTCATACAGCCACCTGGGGGAGGGACAGAGAGAAGTCACCCTGGAGTGGGGATGGGCGAAGACTCTACTCCACCCCTCCTCCATCTCTGGACCTCAGAGTTCCAACTGTACATGGTCTCCAAGGGCTCCCCAGCTTTGCCTTAGTCCTGGCTCCAGATGCCGCAGAGGATAACCTCATGGGGTCAGTCCCAGGTTTTTCTACCTGGAGACCTCATTTCCAAGTTGTTGGGGCTAGGGGCAGGTGAGGTGATCACAGACTCTCTCCTATCACTGCCCAGCTCCTCCAGTACCCCTATGCTAGCCACTCACCTTTCCAAGCCTTTACCTTTCCAATAATTGCCTGTTTTATTTTGTTGTGTTTTTTTTTTTAATTTCTTTTTTAACCTTTATTTATTTTTGAGACAGAGAGAGACAGAGCATGAACGGGGGAGGGTCAGAGAGAGAGGGAGACACAGAATCTGAAACAGGCTCCAGGCTCTGAGCTGTCAGCACGGAGCCCGACGCGGGGCTCGAACTCACGGACCTTGAGATCACGACCTGAGCTGAAGTCGGACACTTAACTGACTGAGCCACCCAGGCACCCCTTGTTTTTAATTTTAGTAAGTATTTTATTTGAATGTTTTAAAGTTTAACTTTGTATTCAAAAAGGCATGTGAGTGAACATGTATTCATTATCAGTGAAATCTAACTCCCACTGGAGCTTTATTGTGGGTAGAAATGCTGGAACTAGAATGTTCAAGACATTCTAAAATCTTGGGAAAAATCATGCAGCCTATCAATCATCGTATGTGCCTCCCAAAGCACAGATCTTCATAACCTATTCCTCGGTGCCTCTTTCACTGCTGGATTGTTGATTACTCTGGTCCTCTGTTTTCCTTTCTCCTTTCACTTAATCCTTCACCTATATGTTCATGAAGGACTTAACCACAGTGGAAACTTTGGTGGTCTTGCAGGAATTTTTTTTGGCTTACTAGTCCATCAGCCTTCTAATGTCCCCAGAGCCATGCCCTATGGTCCCTGGGAAAACCTACAGAAGCCAACTCAATGGAAATGGCTGCCTCCCTGTCATCGTGTGAAATTCCACAGTCACAGCCAAAGTCAGAGTTGAGTCAATTCCAAGTAAATAAATCAGAGAAGCCATGACTTGCTTGGTGCCAGCAACAAACTTAGCCTAGTTTTATAGTAAATAAAACAAGCCATTCATGTGACTTACAAACACTGGAAAGTAGATGGAAAGGCAAGGGAAGGGGACTCTGGGAGGTGGTCAGTGTTTCCTTGGCTGAAACTTCAGTACCACACTGGAGATGCAAAATCTCTTGCCAGCAGGGCCAGGCTATTAGGAAAAACGTGGGCAAGACGGGTTTCACCTGGATGCCGACAACCTCTGTGTGAGTTTATTCTACAAGATGTCCACAGGTCTCAGGATCCCTGCACTACTCTCATCAGAGCCAGATAGCCCCATGAGCCTCAGAAAAGGAAGGCCATCCAGTGCCAGAGCTGTACTTTCTCTCAGAAGAGTGGCTGTCACACACAGTGTACTTGTGTGACTCCATGTTATGCAGGTAGATCCCACCAAAAGGCAGTTCACTTCCTTTCTCACGACACAGAATTTGCTCTGGAGTCAGTTTCTTTTGTCACTCACTCTGGGAGAGCAGTGGCCCACACTTTGTAAGAGACCCTGCATCCCCCATGTCCTGCCTTCCCTCGAGGCACCTCTTAGAAAGACAGGCTTGTTAAGTTGTGGGGCACCACCCCTCCATTTTCTTGCCTCAGGACATTTAGGACACATATTCAAGGCTACTCCCTTTCAGCATTCACCTTCACTGAACTCCTGGCCACCCTCCAAAGCCCAGAAGACATCTCTATGGGGCCTTTCTGAGCCCCCTCCTCCGGGCTCCCAAGTCTCACAGGCTGACCTGAGAGGGCTAGCTGTTCACTCTTCTTGAGGGCAGGGCCCAGGCCTGATTCTCCCCTCTCCCCAGTTTTGCTCAGCATAGGACTGGCCATAAAGGATATGCTTGTGGGAAGAGAAAGCAAGAAGTTCCCTTAAGTCAGGGCCTGGGGTGTGAACTCACCCATGGGAGATTTTGGCCACGTGGATGCTGGGGATGTTATATTCTGTGCCTGAAACTTCTGACACCACCGTCGACCAGTCTCCATCTCTGGAGAGAGAAAGGAGAGGGGAACTGCTCATTTAGGATTCATGAGGACCCACCAGGCTGGCTCCTGTGGCTGGCCACCTATCCCACCTGTGATTCCCAGGTTTCCTTGTACCACCCAGTGCTGGTACCTCCAGGGCAATAGATGGCAGGATTCAGGGCCCCCTGCAAGGCCCTGCCCACCTACTGTTTCTTCCTGCAGGTGTGTCAAGCTTCCTGAAATCATTAGGGCCATATGTGAGCTTAGCACCAAAGGCCATGCTCTTTTCTTCTGGAGGGAAGGGCCCCTTCTCCCAATAGTGTATCTTCAGGTGTCAGGGAGAGAAAGCAGAGCACCCCATCCTTCCCCGCAGGAGGACTTACTCAGAGATGATGGTCAACGGCTCCCCCAGTCTCAGCGACAGCTCTGTGTGCTCGCCTACCGGGAAACTGCTCAGGGCCACAGCTGTGGCCCTGTTTCTCTCTGCATAGAGGGACAGAGATGGTCACCTTTTCGGCTAGTCCTCCCTCCACATGTGAAGTCTAGTGGAGTCCGGGCTTCCACAATCAACTCCCTCATGGGCACCCTGGGGATCATGCCTGCTGGGATTCCAAGAGGGTCACCCTGGAATCTGAAGCTTTTTCAGTGGGCCTCTGCAGAGCCCTAGGAGTGCCCAGACATCTTCTGGAGTCACCTCAGGCAATAGGTTAGTGTGTCAAGAGGAGTGGGGCCCCTGGCTATAATCCTCTTTTATATGGAGATCTTCAAGAAGATTTTTATAAAAGGATTCCCCTGCTCAGCAAACTTAAAAACTACAGCTCTAATCAGGTTATCAGCACAGATCTCTGAGCTCAGTTTCTACAAGTTCTAATGACATGGGCACTGGATGGACTAACTTTGAGGGGTGAAGTCCAGGGTGAGCATAGGAGGACGAGGGCTCCTGGAGGAGCCAATGAAATCACAGATGTGGACAGGCTTTGTAACTCCACAATGCCATGCATGTGGGGAGCATGGCTCTCCCATGGTCTTTGTCCAAAATGACAGGTGTAGGTCTGTGCTGCCGAGAAAACTTGGGGTCCCAGGGGCCCACTATACCAGGCCTGGCCCAGAGTAAACACTCAGCAAGTGTATGTGGCCCAGTCAAGCATCCTGGCCACATGCCTGCCATCCCTTACTGAGTGGCTGCTGAGTGTCAGGATCTGACTGGGTGCTGCACGCATCACCTCAGCCCTCACAAGCCCCGGGGTAGTCCTCTCTGGTCAGCCCCACTGCTCAGCAAGACAACTGAGATGAGGTAGGGTACTGTGCCAGGAGTAGCTTCTATGGCATTCCCTGTCCCTCTTCCCATGGGGCACTGTTGGGTTGGGTGACCATTGTGGCTTACTCATGGGTCCAAGTTGGGGGGACTTGGCTGGACAGCTGTAGCACCTAACCAAAAAAGTCCAGACCCTCTGGGACACTGACATTCAGAGAGGAAGCCATGGAGCCAGAGGATGCTAAGCCTCCCCTTACCCCTGCCCCATCACACCAGGACTGGTCCCAAAGACACAGTGGTCATGAGGCCCAATGTTGAGGTTGGATGGTAGGTGGCAAGCAGCTCCCTCAGCACAGGATGTTCATCCTTCGTCCACCTCAGGGATCAGCCTGCCCATTCTAACTAGACCTCCTGATATCTGTCTGGGCCTTCTCATCCTGAAAACCCTGCCCTCCACAGGCTGCTGAGAGCCACTTCACCCACATCCAGTGTCCCTCCCTCTCCTTCCTCCTTATCCCAGTTCATCAGGGGTCTCTGAAACAAAGGGAAAAGAGAGACAGACTTGTTAGCACATCAGTGCATCAATCTATGAAAAGCAATCAAGGTCAGCAAGAAAAGTTTATCTGTCTCATAGATGCTCCTGAAGGATCCAAGGCCTCAGCAGGCTCTATGAAGCCTTCTAGACAGATGCCCCAGGAGATGGGGAAGGGAGAGCAGATGAACAGACCCAGGACCCAGGGGATGGGTGGGGCAGACCTGGATTTGGACACTGTGTGATATAAGGGCCTATGCTCCAGGTGGACATGGGAAGAATGACACGGCATTCCCAGAAAGGGACCTGGTTCCTACATGTCCTCCCAGACACATGTGCCGATCCACATGGTGACCACAGAATGGAGCTCCTCAGAGCTGTCTATATAGCACAGGGCCTGGCCATCACATGGTGCAGGGAAATGCCTGATGCCTGAAAATGCCTGATGCCCAGATAAACAATGCAAGCAAGTCTTGTGGAGGGCATCCTTCAACAAGGATGGCCTGGAAGGACCCCTTTGCCTCCTGGAAGCCCTGGAATTGCACCCCTACTTGTTACTGAGCTGCGTATGCTTGCTGTCCCACTCACTGACCATCCTCCTGGACAACTCGCCTTCATCCTTCACTCCCTGGATAAAATGTCCCTTCTTGGTGAAGTCTTTGTGATGAATCCCTCAGCACACACTTTCAATAAGAACCCCTTAAAACACACTGTCACCAAAATATAACAACTGCAACTGACTATTGGTTTAGCTCCTGTCTCTGGGACTTGACTGTCTCTGAAGGCAGGGGCTGTGCCTATCTTGTCCATTCTATGTCCCTTGGCCCTGGCACAAGGCCTGGCATGTGGTAGAGCCTTGGTAGATTCTGAACAGATGCAAGACTGATGGACAAATGACTCATGGAAGGGGCTGCCCCAAATCTGTCCTCTTGCTGGGACCAGGGGTTGACCTACCAAGATAGAGGCCCACCCTTCCCCCTGGAGACCCTGTCAGAGAGAGGAACACAGTTCCCCTCAGGTCTCACAGGCAGGGAGAACCCCCAGAGCACCTGCCGGAGGTCAGCCCCCTCAGCAGCCTGGCCATGACTCAGAGCAGCATTGGGGCTGTGGCCTGTGGCTAGATTCAGAGGAAATGAGGGGGAGGTCTGTGTGGTTTCCAGGTCTCTTCCTGCTCAGTCTGGTGGGCCCCAGGCTCTTTGTGCAGACTGAGTGGCTACAAAGAGGCAGCTGCCTCCCCAACAGAACTACAGAGCCCAGGGCATTAATGCCTGTGGGAGGCTGGCATTAGGAAGATGAGGATATCAGGGGCAGGGCTGAGGAGGGGAAAGAGGCCTCAGCTATTGCAGGGGAATTTTCAGATTGGGGATAGCTTCTGCCCAGACATCCAGGTATTTGGCTCCGTAGTCTCCTAGTTCTGTTTAAGTGTGTGCCCATGTCAGTCCTCCTAAAAGTGCTGCTTGGTTTAGAGTAATTTGTTATCTGTGATGGTTAATTTTATGTGTCAATGTGGCTGGCCCACAGTACCCTGATATTTGGTCAAACACCAGTCTAGAAGTCTAGATGTTGCTGTGAAGATAACAATTTGTTTGTTTGTTTGTTTGTTTTGTTTGTTTAGAGAGAGCAAGAGAATGTTTCTGAGTCGGGGAGAGAGGCAGAGTGAGAGAGAGAGAATCTTAAGCAGGTTCCATGCTCAGTACAGAGCCTGAAGTCCAATGTAGAGCTCAATCCCATGACTCTGGGATCATGACCTGAGCCAAAATCAAGAGTCAGATGCTTAACCAAATGATCCACCCAGGTGTCCTGAGATAACAATTTAAATCAGTGGACTTTGAATAAAGTAGATTACTCTCCATAATGTGGGTGGTCCTCATCCAGTCAGTTGGAAGATCTTAAAACAAAAAGACTGAGGTTCTTAAAGCAAGAGGGAATTCTGCCCCAGACTTGACTGCAATCTCAACTCTTCCCTGGGCCTCTAGCCTGCCAGTCTATCTGGCAGAATTCAGACTTGCCAGCCCCCACAATTGCATGAACCAATTTCTTAAAATAAATTCTGTGTCCACACACACACACACCCACATACACAAACCCTATTGGTTCTGTTTCTCTGGAGAACCCTGATGAATACACCATCAAAACCCCAAATCAGGATGTGATTCGAGAAACTATTTGTGGGTTGTTTGGGGGAACAAGAAACAAACTGGGGCTATAGTTTTGATACCAAAATATTAGAATTTCTAGGATATTTTGATTGTCTTAAAAATGGGCATTTTCAGTCAGGACTGTTGTAGGTTCAGCGTATGCGTTGTATGTCCCAGTTTCTTCCAATTATCATGTCTTTAATTTTGTTCCAAATATTGTACAGGCTAAGAGGAGACACTTTGCAGCAATAATGTCCAATAGAACTTTCTGTGATGATGGAAGTATTATAAAACTGCGGTGTCCAATAGGTAAACACTAGCTACATATGGCAACTGAGCACTTGAAATGTGGCTGATGTGACTGAGGAGCCACATATTTAATTTCATTTTAATTAATCTTACTTTGAATTTAAATAGCTGCAAATGGCTAGGGGCTATTATACCGGAAAGTACAGCTTTGGAGAGCTACAGAAGTGGAGCTGGTCTTAGATTTGGTCTTGGAATTAGCAGCTCAATTTCCTAATAAACTGGTTGAGGAGTAGGGAAGCCTTGGGAGACACCTAGGGGACTAATACGCCCTCTTGGTTAGCACCTGTTACTCACATTTTCTAGTTTATCTAGTTGTTTAATGTTCTGACTGCTGAAATGTAAGCTTCCCCAGAGCAGGGACACTGCCTGTACGGTTCACAAAGAAGGGCCTGGTATACAGCAGGCACTCACTGACACCTGAAGCCATGCTGGAGTGGCTGGTCAGGAAAGCCCACAGAGGCAGTGGTGTCTGGGGCTGTGCAACCTTACCGTGTGTGGGAAGGGCCCACAGCCTACCTGCTTGTGTGGGCACAGGGCCTGGGCCTTGGACAGAGGGGCTTGAGCTTGGGCTTGGCTGGGTTTTCCCTCTGCTGGGCTGTCCTCCCATCGTTCCTCACCAGACCACTCAGAAGCACAGGGTCAAGGGAAATCTGAAAGAGATACTGTGATGGACACAGAGGCCCCGGATACCCAGACACCCTTTCCCTTCCCAGTTCAGCCCTGCTGGCAAAAGGGAATGATGCCCCTCCCAGCAGGACCAGACTCCAGCCCCTCCACCAGACTCAGGAGGCTCTCTGCAACTAGACCATTTTCTCTGGCAGGCCTACCTTTTCTACACTGCAGCCATACTCTACTCTTTTTTTTCTGGGCTTTTGCCTATGTGGCCCACTGGTTGGAATGTCCTTTTCCCTCTTGGGGCCTGTCTGGATCCCACCCTTCCCTGGCAAGATTTCCCTCAATCCCCCAGCCCTCGGCAATTATTCCTATGACAGGCCTACTCTGAACTATTTCCTGATGTGGGATCACATTCTGCCACCGGGTGGCAGGGCACAATGACAGGACCCATGGCGAGGGTTAGAGGTGGGCAAGGGTGGGGATCCAAGGAGGCTTGGGAACTCATGTCACAACAAGCTACGGTGACACTGAGCAGTTATTAGTGCTCAGTGTCACTGTTTTGCACAGGGCAAAGTAAGATGACTAGGAGACTGCATGCCATAGCAATGACTTATAAGGCTTTGGAGGGATTGGCTGTTGAGCCACTTCCCTGCTTTTTGCCTCCATCTGAAAAATGGGGATAACAATACCCAACATCCGGGTCCAAGAGATAAGGCATGAGAAAAGCTTGGCCAGGGCCCACGTTTCATTTACTGTGTCCTGAATGTCACTTCACCAGAGGCCACTCTCTCTGTCGACTCCCTGTTGTGCTCCTCCTCAAGTTGTTGTTTATTGTTGTTTTAAGATTTTATTTTTTAAGTAATCTCCACACCCAATGTGAGGCTCAAACTTACAATCCCGAGATCAAGAGCTGCATGCTCCACTGACTGAGGCAGCCAGGTGCCCCCTTCCCAAGTTTTAATTATTCATTTATTAGAGTGTTTACTTGTTTAATTTGCCATTATTCTATGGCTCAATGAGTACAAAGATCTCTTTTTGCCTATTTCCTCAACATTTCATGAGACATTTGGCCCATAAAAGGCACTCAACACACATTAGCTAAATGGACCAAAGTGATTATTAGCTCTTTGGACAAGTGTCTTATCCTTAGAATAATTTTTTTTAATGTTTATTTTTGAGAGAGAGAGAGAGAGAGAGACAGTGCACAAGTGGAGGAGGGGCAGAGAGAGAGAAGAGACACAGAATCCTAAGCAGGCTCCAGGCTGTTAGCACAGAGCCCAACGCAAGGCTCAAACTCATGAACCGTGAGATCATGACCTGAGCCAAAGTCGGACACTTAACCGATTGAGTCACCCAGGCGTCCCTAGAATCATTTTAATTCCCAGGTTTCTAGGGTAATGCTAATTTTTTCAAAAACTTTATTAAAGTAATTCAGGGAGGTAGTTTCATTCTTTCAGATGGTTCCATCCTTTTCAGTAGAGACAAGGAATAATTATACTAGTTTGGTTCTCTGGAGGAGATCACAGAATGGCACAGTGACATAGCACTGGCCTTGCCTTTGAACCCTTCACCATGCCTGGTTAAGTATGGGTTTCTGTCATCATCATGGAGAGTTCAGTACTCATGAGGATGGAGCTTTTTAACAGAAAATAGACCCATCTTCAGGAAATGGCTTCCAGCACCTACTTCCTGCTCAGACTTTGGGATCCTGAAGCTTTGAACATTCATGGGTTTGAACATTCTTGTTGCTCACCAGCCTTTCCTTTCCCCTTGGGTATCAGATACAAGCTCTATGCTTAACTGTGCAGACACAAGTCCAGAAAAATCTCAGAGAGAGATCTTTCCTGGGTAGCATGAGTGATTAATTCAGACCAACCAGGTTCCATTTGTGACCTTGGGCAAAGCACATAACCTCTGTCTCATCTTTGAATCAGGGATAGTACCAACTATAGTACCAACTAGGTTGTGGGGAGAAGTCGGGGAGCCTGGTATAGAGTGCTCAGTAAAGGTTAGTTTCCTTTTCCCTCCTTCAACAAGACAAAGTCACCATAGTCACCAACTTTACAAAACCCAGAGACTTCTTTCTGCAGCAAGTGGAGCTGGCGGATGGACCCAAGAGAGGTAGGAGAGCCACAGTGAGGCTGGAAGCTCCCCAGACCTCTGCCAGCTCCCTTCACCTGGCCTGGTCAGGGCCAGGGCACTTCCTCCGGGCAAATGAAGATCACGGGGTGTGCAGGCCTAGGAGGAGGAGATGTTGGCCAAAACTTTAGAGAGAATCTAATTATTAATTGCACAAGTCTTTGAAATATTAACTATGTGCGAGGCACTTTCTAGGGGGCCCAGGCCAGTGGGTGGAAGGAAAACAGTAAAGGCTGCTGAGATCAGCACACTGCCTACAGTTGTTTTTTGATCTTCTCACTTGATCATTTGAGAGGTCGGCAGCTTTGAAACTCATTCACGTACAGTGATCAGGGTGATCAGGGCTCAGAGAGAACAACCTCATGTTCACTCTCACGTAGCTGGTTAGTGCAGAGCCTGGGTCTATAATCCACATCTTTGTTTTTGTGCTTCTGGAGATAATTTCTCAGCGGCAGAGGTTAAGAGTGATGAATTTGATTAAGCTAAAGGGAGACCTCTCTCTCTCTCAGCTGAGAAGTATCACCCTTTTGAGAGGAATTGTAGACTTTATAGCCTTCAAAGATTATAATCCAGACTCCTCTCATTCACTGACGTTGAAAGGCTGTAGCCAGAGGGGGGCCCAAAATCATACAGCAAATTGGTGACTGAGATGGGACCAGAAGAGACATGAAGACAAGCTGGAGGAAATAATGTAATGCTTTGGGGGCAGGGGAGGCCAAAGGCCTGGGTTCCTTTGGGGACCCTCAAAACCACCCCCTTACATCCTCAACAGAACCACTTCTTTTCCTGGAACTCCTTCTCCCACTGTAAAGCTCACTCCCAGCCTCTGGGGGGACCATCCTCCCTCATAGTCCTGAGACCATACTTACATACTTACAAACATACCAAGCTTACGTACCAAGCAAACATACTTACTGGTTTCCAGTCATCAAAGCTTGGGGCCAGGGCTCAGCTTAGATGCATGCTTTGGCTGGAGAGGATAGGGCTTTGGAGGGTCCTTCTGGACATCTTCCAAAGTCCTTAGTCCTAGGGCACCCAGAATCCTCTCAGCTTGGGAGTGTCTTCAGAGAGATGCTCTTGGTATCGTTGTGGGTAGCTCTGCATCTGCAGTGCTCAGCAATTTGTACACCTGGGATGAGAAAGGAGACTCATGCTCCTTAGAGACCCCCAACTGGGCAGCCCTCCCAAGCACAGCTAGGCCAGGGAAGAAGGCTCAAGGCTCTTCGAGCTCTATCATAGGGTCTTTGGGGCTCCCAGCTCACATCTGCAGGCTCTGTGGTTCTCATAACCACCCATTTCCTCTGACGGCATCACAGACCATCAAGGAGCCACCTTCCCCAAGTTTCTGTTTCTAAAGGAGAAGCAGCTGCCTTGTCATCCTAGAGGGAGAGGTTTTTCTCTGGCTTTGTGGCTTGGTCTTGCCTGAGGAACATGGAATGAGGTAAGTGAGGAGTTTCCCATGCTTACCTGACCATTATAATCACCTGAGTCTCTCGCTGGTATCAGATTCCTGGGATCCCCCATCTTCTGTGTCCAAGTCACCAGAGGAAAGCCAAGGAATCTGAATTTTATACACTCCCAAGAGATTCCCTTGACTGGCTTTGGGGGAAACACTGCCTTGGAGTGATGTGTCCTAATCTTTAATGTGTATAGGTATTCCTCGGGGATCTTGTTAAATATTTATTTTTGAGAGGGAGGGAGGGAGAGGGACAGAGAGGGAGGGAGAGAAGGAGAGAGAGGGAGCAGATACACTACTGGGGGAGGGGCAGAGAGAGAGGAAGATCATGACTTGAGCTGAACTCAGAAGTTTAACCGACTGAGCCACCCAGGCTCTCCTTTGGGGATCTTATTAAATAGCAGATTCTAGTTTGGTGGGTCTGGGGTGGGACCTAAGATTCTGTACTGCTAACAACTCCCAGGCAATACCCCACAATGCTGGTCCATGAACCACTTTGGGCAATAAGACCAAGACAGTGGTTCTCTAAGTATGGTCCCAGGCCAACAGCCTCAGCATCATCTGGGAGTTTGTTAGACATAAAAATTCCTGGGCCCCATCTCAGATCTGCTAAATCAGAAACTCCATAGGTGGGGCCAGCAAATTGCTTTCCACAAGCCCTCCAGGTGTTCTAATACACAGCCCAAGCTTGAGAATCACTCAGCTAGGATAAAGAATTTTAAAAATCTTTTAACTTGTTTTGTTTTTTATTTTTGGTTTAAATTTACATCCAAGTTAGTTAGCATATAGTACAACAATGATTTCAGGAGTAGATTCCTTAGTGCCCCTTACCCATTTAGCCCATCCCCCCTCCCACAACCCGTCCTGTAACCCTCAGTCTGTAATACTCCATTGTACATATATACCACATCTTCTTTATCCATTCACCCATCGATAGACATTTGCGTTCTTTCCATACTTTGGCTACTGTTGACAGTGCTGCTATAAACATTGGGGTGCATATGCCCCTTCGAAACAGCACACCTGTATCCCTTGGATAAATGCCTAGTAGTGCAATTGCTGGGTCGTAGGGTAGTTCTATTTTTAGTTTTTTGAAGAACCTCCATACTGTTTTCCAGAGTGGCTGCACCAGCATTCCCAACAAATCTTTTTAATGTTTGTTTATTTTTGAGAGAGAGCATGTGCGGGGGGGGGGGGGGGGGGGGGGGGAAGGGCAGAAAGAAGGAGACAGGATCCAAAGCAGACCCTGCACAGAAACAGCCCGATGCAGGGCTTGAACTAAAGAACCATGAGATTATGACCTGAGCTGAATGAAGTCAAACATCTGAGCCACCCAGGCGCCCCAGGATAAGGAATTTGATAGAATTGTCTTTGTTACCTCATTCATTAAAATTTAAATAAAATCCTCATCTCATTAAAGTCTAAATAACCACACCTATGGCTGCCTTTCCATTAGGGGGCTTAGTATTCCTGGAGACATCGCTGTTTAACACAAAATGGCACTGAAATAGCTCCTGACTATAGCTCAGACCATAGTCTTTTCTAGGGCCCTGCCAGCCTAAGAACACATTCCAGCTCAGGTTTTTTCTCCCAGGGAAGGTTGGTTTGAGATTTAACTCCACGGGCACTTGGTGTAAAGAGCTGAAAGGAGCCAGAGTGGAGGCACATCCTGTGTAAGATCATTCTAATTAGAATATTAGAATGGGTGATGGCCAAAGAATGTGGCCTGTGGCAGGGAGGGAAGTGAGCACAGGCCCACCCTCCTGCTCTTGTCTGCATACAACTCTGACGTCCACCTTCTTATTTGACAGACTGGCCTCAAGGTTAAATCAAAGGAGGCACCTGAGAATTAGTTTAAAAGCCCAGATCTGCTGTTTATTAGTTTTGTGACCACTTGTAGCACCTCTGGGCCTGTTTCTCATCCATAAAATAGGACTAGCATTTACCTCACCAGACCAATATTATGAAACATATAGATGGTGCAAAGGCCCCCAGCCTATGACAGATGCTCAATAAAAGGCAGAATATGAGGGGCACCTGGATGGCTCAGTCAGCTAAGTGTCTAACTTTGGCTCAGGTCATGATCTCACGATTTGTGAGTTCGAGCCCTGCATTGGGCTCTCTGCTGTCAGCATGGAGCCCACTTAGGATCCTCTGTCCCCCTCTCTGTCCCTCCTCCACTCATGCTCTCTCTCAAAAATAAACATTAAAAAAAAAAAAAGATAATGCCAGAAAGTGATATAATAAAATCTTATTTAAAAAAAGGCTGAATATGAAAATGCATTGATTTTGGAAGAACTGGAAAAATTTTCAGGCTAGGTGACCTCGGCCAAATCACTTAATTCTCCTCACCCATTCCTTGTCTATGAAACAGACCTGACCACTTTGCAGGAGTGCTGTAAGAACTGGGTAAGATGATTTACATGGAAGAGCTTTTATAATCATCTTGGGTAATCTAAGTGGCCATTTCCTTGACTCTCACAAAGCAGGCATCCAAGTGTTTCTGGACTGAACAGGGAGAAAGGAAATGAAAATGATAAGAGAAAAAAGTATGGTATGGACCAATCAGGTGTAGTCAGTTGCAGCCTGACTCCAGTCACAAGGCTAAGGTGGGAAAGCAGGCAGCCATTCGTGTCAGGTGTGGCAAGAAGGCCGGAGTGATGTGGGTTTTAAGAACTGCGACCATCAGACCACCTCCAGCTCAAAAACTATTGTCCTGTATTGTCGGGAATTCAGCTCGGTGCCCTGTATCTCTGTCCACATGCATTTGCTTCATCTCCTTTCCCAGGATGAGCAGGGTCCATGTCATGTTACAAGTATCTTCCATAGACACAGCAACCTCGATGTACTTACTATATGGTAGCAGCAGCCCCTGGATCATTTGAAACTGATGGTGGCCTCCTAATGTTACTGGCCGATACAAAGAGCCATTTCTGGAGAAATGCAGTCTGGTCTGTTTGAGGAACCCAGGCATGTGGTTGCAGACTACTAAATCAGGGTGGGACTCAGCAACCCCCAAAGGTGGCAGAGCTGAAATGTGAAATGCCTTTCCAAGACCTTAGCGTTTCCTCCTTCATTATAAACCACACAATCGGGCTTCTGATGATTTTTGGTTTGAGGGGAATAGCAGTGTGTCAGATGGGCCTGGAGTTCACTCCTAGATGGGCTTACTGGTATGACCTTGGGCAAATCATTTATCCGGAGTCTTCATTTCTTCTTGGGTGAGATAATGATCGGTATGTGAAAAAGCCCAGCATGAAGCCCAAAAACACAGTACCCTGGTTCCACCCTGAACCCCAGTGAGTGGCTTGAGAGAAATAACACCAGCAATCAGGTAACAATGAGACATATACAGCTTTATTTAATAATCTGTAAAAAGTTGTACTCTGGCAGAGTGACGCATTCCCTATCTCAGCAGAAAGCGAACAGTGTGTCTGAATAGCCCCTTCCTAAGATTCGTAACTGTCTAACCCTGAGCTTACATCTGATGCCATCACGAGCCGGGGCCCTGCTGTGCGGCAGCTGGTTTCATCCTCTTCCCAGTGATACTCTGGCTGGCTGTGACCCCTCACACAGCATTCCACTAAACACAACTGTACCTGCATAGTCTGTCCTTATAGACTAGCCCCTTGCCTCTCTTTTTAAAGAACTGTCAAAAATCTTTCTGAGAAATGGGTTCTGTACCAATTTCACTTAGCATCCACTAAGTCAGCTGAAGTCAAGGCTATGCCTATTATACATGATATTCCGTTGATGTCTGTGCCTTTTTCCCCCAGCTGTTTCCTCACCATCTATGTAATTTTCAGGCCATACCTCTCCTTTCTCTGAGGACTGAGGGGTGGAGAAACACTCTTCATCAGACTCAGGAGGCACTTCTTGTGGATATCTGGTAAGTGGTATCAGACACTGCAGCAACAGCAGTTTTGCTCTGGCAGAGCGGAGGCCTGATATTTTGTTTTCCACCTTCCTGTGCTAAGAGAGTCCAGTGATTAAGCCACGCTCACTTCTTAGGAAAACTCCATATTGCATCAGAACCTCATCATTCCTGGGCTTCTAAAAGAATATTATCCTTCCCCTTTATTTACAGAATAACATATGTGAATGCATTTGGACAGAACAAGGTAGCTGGCCACCCTGCCTGCCTCTCTTATGTAATAGGCTCCCTTCTATTGGTCACAATCAATAGTAATCATGATCTTCCACGTTCCTCAGAGCTGCTGAAGTCACTTTGCAAATCTTGTTGACTAATTTGGAGCCAAAAGAGAATGCAGGGGTGTACCCAGCCTAGAAACCTGTTCTGTAGATTTCCCTTAAAAACACCATTGAAAATGAAACGGAAAAAAAAAAGTCCCCCCTTTTTTTGTTTTTTTTGCAGAAGCTCTACAAGAAAGCATATCTAAAATCACAGAACTATGCACACACAAACACAGACACGCGTGCTCACACACATACACCAGGATCAAAGAATCTTGTCAGATACGTAGTTGGGAAAGCACAAAGAAAAGCTGGCAAGAGAAGATATGGAAATTTGATCAGCTAAAGATGCTGGAATGTTATAGTAATGGCAAGGAAGTGGTTCTTGGTACATACAAAAAGGAGGGTGGGCAAGCAGAGAGAATGATAAATCCAGGATACCAGAGAGTGTCAGTGGCCATGCAGGAGTTAAAGGTAGATGCCAGTTTGCTGGATGAAATGTTATATATTATGGAGTGGTCGTTTGAAGGAGGATGGACTTGCATGGTCCAGGGGAGGATCATCTGCTTAACAGGACACCTCCATGGTCTGGTGTCTGTCCACAACATCAGGGGACTCAGAGGATTCTTGAGTTCCATCTGATTGATTGCTGGTGACAGATCGGCTGAAGGCACTTTCTCCAGAGCCGATGCTACTTGAAGTTGAGTGGGTTCGTGATCGGGCGAGCCGGGTCATGCTGGCAGATGGTACTGCAAGAAAGAACCAAGAGGACTAGAAGATGGAGCCCTGGCTAAGCTTAGCTAATCCAGAAATTTCACCAAAGGCTTTGCTTTATGTTTAGCTTTCCCAACCCATTTAAGGGGAGACCCAGGACAAGATACAGCCATCTCCAATTTGCATTGTTTGCTTAGGTGAGTGGCTATATGCAAGGTTCATTTAATCCTCTGGATCTGATTGGAATCTCAGCTAACTCTAGTCTATAGGAGAATGAGGGGAAACCTAAGTCCAGAGTACAGCCTCTTAGCTATGCCCACGCCATTCACACAGTGATTAGGAAGGAGGCTTTGGGAACCCAGATGGGTAACCAAAACCTGCAGTGCATGCAAGACTAAACCAAAAGAAAGATGAACCACACAAGTATGAAGGTGTTTCACAAACACAGTGCAAGCCCGATACAACAAGACTACCATCCGTGTCCACAGGCTATCCTTGCTACCTGGGGAGGAGACATCCAGGAAGGTGTGGGTGTAGGGGAGGACAGGTGGGCTGGCGCTGACCTCTATGCAGACAGCAAGGTACACGCTGCCTGCAAGGGAAGGACTCTAGGAGTGGGTGTTTCACTCAGACTACTGTTCTACGACTGCTTTGACCCTATGGTCCCTCCAGCTTGGCCAGGACACGGCCTTACCTGGCATAACTTCCCT
The DNA here is from genome assembly GCF_028018385.1 of Neofelis nebulosa. Classification (NCBI taxonomy): domain Eukaryota; kingdom Metazoa; phylum Chordata; class Mammalia; order Carnivora; family Felidae; genus Neofelis; species Neofelis nebulosa. The sequence continues at coordinate 118,947,158 of NC_080790.1, forward strand.
GCCTATCTTCCTGAGGCACTGGCTACTCCCTTAGCTGTCATTTCAATGCTGGGGTCAAAAGATGCCATCACCTGCCAAGTTTTCCACGCATAGGCTCTGATATTCCTATTTAGAATCAAGGCTACCCTTCAATTCCTGTGTCTGGGGTTCATGCAAGGATCAGTAGGTGGTGGTGGAAGAGGGGCCCTGCCTATAAAGTTTTGGGTACTGCTGTGACCCTGGATCTGGATGATAAGAGAAAGCTTGGCTATTACAACCCGCTCCTTTCTTCCTGGGGAACCAGGGCTGGACCTGCAGGCTAACCCTCTTAGGGTACAACGAGCCACGTTCTATCGGGCTCTCACTGCACAGGAAAACCGCGGACATGCTGCAGGCAGCCATACAGCCAGGAGAGCATGGCTGGGAGGCAGGGGCGGGGCCAGCACAGAGGAAGGTACCTGACTCGGTGCTCAGGTGACTGAGCTGCACATACGGGACTGGAAGCAGGATGGACACAGGAAAAGGCAGGTTAGTGATCCAAGAGTGCCAAGTGGCAACCTCGGCTGCCTAGTAAACACTGACAGAATACTTTAAGGGACAAAGTTTTATTTTAAGCTCCCAGAGAAGAGGTGAGGCTAACTGATATTTTATTACCATCTAGGATGCTTCTCCCAACTAGCCAAGGGCAACTGTTTTCCCCATACACTGCCAACAGCCATCTGTTTCAGTTCAGAAATGGGCTGGAAGATCAGCTGCTTCCTAGGAAAGGGATGAAAACCGGGTAGGGAAGGGACTACTCCTCCCAGTGAGCCAGAGAGATGTGGGTGTGGGCTCGGTTGGTAGTGGCTCACAGACGGGGATGACACAGCCACTCTAGACGAAACATACACAGTCTGCCTGCCAGGCACAGGGCTGTACCCAGGGGTCAGCTGCTGCCCAGGCAGCGGTCCAATGGCCATTTACCACACTTATACCAAAGACAGGAAAAAAAATCACCCTACTGGGTAAAGAGCTCTGTACCTGGGTTGAAGAGAGTTTTTTCTTCTTAAAAATTCCAAGAAAGGAGCAAGTGTGAATAGTCTGTGACAAATGAGAAAGCTGAGGGGTCTCACAATACAAGAGACCAGGACAGTGGCACACAATATGGACACATCCTTGGACTCACTCTAAACTACTCTGCAAGTTCATTTCCTATTGTGGGGCGGATGTAACTGAGGAGATTACCCTTTTCTTCTGAAGTCTCCATTGTGTTTTTCTAGGCCAGGCATCATTACCAGCTGAGTTCAAATGCAAATTTCAGATTCACAAGTTTAGGAAAGCCTAAGTCTCAGTGGTTGAAAAGATGGACTCTGGAGTCAGACTGCTAGGGTCTGAATCATAGTTCTGCAGGTGAACTGTTATCCTAGGAAATGTGTTTATTAGTCTCTTTAAGCCTCAGTTTCTTCTTCTATAAAATGGGACTAATAACAGAACTTACCTCTTAAGGTTATAAACACAGAACGCCTGGCACAAGGCAAGTGTTTAGTAAGTGTTAGCTCACCTTATATATATACATACAGAAGAATATTCCATCAATATTTTGTTTTTTACTTGACTTTAGGCTGGCTACCACAGAGGTTATGCCTTGAGAATTGTGGGCTCCCCAGATGTCAAAATGACCCCATTATCATTAAATTTTTGCTAGAAAGAAAGTTTTGTACTACTCACTGTAGCCCATTCCCTGCAAAAAGTACTTGAAGGCCTCGGTGAGCTTTCCAGGCTAGGGGAACAAATAAGAAGGTATTAATCTTTGCACAGGCAGAGAAGTAGAATCAAATGAGTGCTTTGTAAAAAAACAATCTCCTTACCTGAACTACTTGGGGTAGCCCACCACAGTCTGCCATCTAAAAGAGGAGAAAAATGTAAGTACTTAAACTTAGAGGATGTGCTGAGAATCCATGAGTCTTTTCAAATAGGACAGGATTAACTTAATGTTTAACTAAATTGTATGTTTCCTCAATGCACTCTTATACAAAGACATATCCTAACAATAACCTTGGATATAAATCTGAAAAGATTATTTACTTATTAATTAGTAAGATGTACAGCCTGATTTTCAGGCCCAGGGTGAGAATTTTCCATTAAGGGTGACAGTGAAGTTATCACTACTTCACTGGTTTTGCCACTACCTTGAAGAATGCTACTTTCAGAGTCCTCAAACAGTGTGACCCTAACTTCTCAGGGTACCATGCTTTGTAAGTTCCCTTTCATCCTAATATCTTCATTCTTCAACTAAGTGGATTTCTCCAATCAGATGGTGATGTTGAATTTGGCCAACTCACTTTCCTCTCAAAGCTGGATTTGGTGAGGCTCTCACTTTGTAAATATTTATAGCTGGTTATTCTCACCTGTGCAAGGATTTCTAGAGCAGAGTTTTGTTAGCAAGCATTGGAATTACCTGGAAGACTCGTTAAAACTCAGATTCTTGGGTTTCTGCCCTAGAGATTCTGATTTAATAGGTCTGGGGTGGGGCTCAAGAACCTGCATTTCCAATAAGCTCCCAGGTGAAGCAGATTCTGCCAATCTGCAGAAAACATGCCTTGTTTCTAAGGCATGACAGCCAACCACGGGCCTACCCTCTTCCTTCCAGCTGTTATGCATTCTGTACTCAGTATCCTGTACAGGCTGACTGGAACTTTTCAAGAAAAAGATATAAACCATCATTTCTATTCACTAGCATGAAAACATTGAGTTGGGGGACTGTTATTTAGCAGATGGGAATGCTGCAGAAGGCACAGGAATTTGAGGTTAACAAGAGGCAGTGCCCTAAAATTCTAATAATAATATTAGGAACAAACATTTACCCTGATTTAAGTATAAAACACACCTAACTGGCACATGCTATATTTTCATGAAGTTTAAGAGTCAAAACCTGACATAAAACAGTTAACACACGTAGAGAGAAAATATTAAGAGCAACTATTTCCAAGCTTGATGCCTATTAAATAGTTGGAGTGGTGGGCATTTTTGCCCAGAAATAACCACATCCATGGATACTACGGAGTTCAGTTTTATGCTTTCAGAATACTGATTCAAACCTGCAGGAAAAACTATTTGAAACCATATGCTTTAAAAAACAAAACAAATAAAAAGTCTTCCTATTTTGAACCAGTTCATCAACCACTTGGACCTCAGAACATTCTGCATTCTGTTGCCTCAGAGCATTAACCCCATGTTCTATTTCCAGGAACTATGGCCTACTTCTGGTGAAAGGACTTCCCTTTCAAGCCACTTCAAAGAGAAAGGGAAGAAATCAGAGGTCTTTCAGGCTGAAAAAGTAGCAGTAAGCAACATAAGATCAGCACTTCAATACAGTAATCCATATTCAAATCAGTGTGTCAGGCTGAACATTTTACTACAGGCTGTAGAAAAAGCGAGGTTGACACTCTTGCCTGGGGTACAATGAATAGGGGAAGAAACTTGATACTGATTTCAGAAATTTAATATAAGAGCTGTTCTCTATCTGCTCTAAGAGAAAGAAAATGCACCCACCCCCTTCATTAGAACATTATTGGAAGCTTCCTTACCAATACAATAGGACTTAGCATGTGAATAATTCCCTCCATCTTAATTCTCACAACATTAAATAATGCTTATGAAGTTTTTAATGACATGGGAAAATGCTCATATCAAAAGTTGAGGAAAACAGACCCAGGGCTGTAAATATTCGATGACCTTAATGATGTAAAAAGTGTATAGGAATGGGGCATCTGGGTAGTTCAGTTGACTAAGCATCTGACTCTTGGTTTCGGCTCAGGTCATGATCTCATGGTTTGTGAGTTCGAAGCCCAGTGTCGGGATCCACACTGACAGCACGGAGCTTGCTTAGGATTCATCTCTCCCTGCTCTCTGCCCCTCCTTTGCTCGCTTTCTCTCTCTCTCTCTCAAAATAAATAAATAAATTTAAAAAATAAATCCACTGAAAGTGTATAGGAAAAAGACACCAATATTTTTACCAGAGGAGAACTTTGGGTGGTAGGATTATGGGTAATTTTTATTTATTTTGTTCTTTACTTTTCTCTTTTTTCCAATTTTCTACAAGGAGAATATACTCAGGAAAAAGAAATTAAAAAAAAAAAAAAAGAGAATCAGACAATCAGAGAGAGAGAGAAATTTTCTTTCTTTCTGGGCAACTATTCCAGAAATACAGTAATTTGAACCTTGTATAATTAACTTACAAATTGGCTGGCAATGAGAAAAGAAAACACCTTACCTTTAGCAAAGTTGTATTTATAGGATTCAGGCGAGAATTGCATTCAACCTTAAAAAAAAAGAGAGAGAGAACAATTTTATGAACCATTAGAAAAATAAGAAATAGCTTGGCACGAGAATGATCTTCCAAGATCAAAAGCTCAGTTTGGAGATGGCTCAATCAGCCAAAGAAATGTCCAAAATACAAAGTAAGAGATATGTGATGCATTTTACATCTGATTATTTCTGAGTAAATCTAAAAAGTCTGGCTAATTTCATTTTCTGAATCTGTTGCGAGTATGTAAAGAACTAAATGTTCAATCTAATTTCTCCTACTGGCTACATAACTTGGGGGTTAGTTACCTATTTTAAAATGTGAATTGGACTGTGGCCCTCACCAGCTGGGGTCCTGATGGCTTCCCAGCACAAAAGGCCCTGACTAAGCCCTTTGCAACCCCGCTCAACCCCACCCCACAGCTTACCCCTTTCCTGTGTCCTGGGTTTGCCATTCCTCACACCCTCTTTCCTGAGTCACAAGGTCTTTCACTGCCCCACCTAAATACTGACCACTCTATGTTCTCTTCTCTCACAGCAGTCATCATAATAAAGAATTACAACCTATGTATTTACATGTTTGGTATCTTACACTCTTAGATCCATGGAAGCAGGAACCTCAAAGAAAATGTTTTAGGGACATAATCTGCAGGTTCAGCAATGTTTTATGGCTAATTTGATCAACTAAATCTCTCCTTTTTTCTTACACATGCTTGCCAAGCACACACATAAAAACACTGCTAAGAGCCTGGAATCTAGTGGGGGTGAAAATACATAATACAAGGCTGAAGGACATCACTTCAAAATTTCACAACTGAGCTGAGCGAGTAGAGAAGGATAAGTAGGATTTCAAGAGATAGAGTGAGAAAGGGTAGGTGTCTGAAGGCTTCCAGAGTCAAGGGAAAGCATAAGCAAAGGACCAGGTGATGTGAAGTGGATGTGCAGAGCACGTGTGGGTTGCAGAGTAAGTGTGGTGTGAAGACGCACTGTGAAGCGAAGCAAGTCTGGGAGGCAGACTGGAGCTGACCATAGAAGGCAAGAGGCCACAGAAGGTTTCTGAGGTAAAAGGATTTGAGTTGTTTTAGGAAAGTAACCAGCAGTGGCCTGTATGACAGACTACAGAGGCAGCAAGCCAGTTAGGGAGTTATTCAAATTACCTAGGCAAGAATCAGTAATCCGGCTGAACTCTGGGGATTGCTGATGGGCAGGTATACAAAACTCTTCTACAATCAGGGGATGATTTAAAAGCCAGGATCACCAAACCAAAGTTTTGCTCTATACAAATGACAATGCAGGCAGTAATAAGCAAATGTACCAGTTTAGTACAGAATTACGCATTAACTCTGAAGGGGAGAATTTAAAAACTGGATCCCTAACTGCCAAGTATAGGTAAGAACATAGTAGATATGCAATAAATATTTTCTGGAAGAATGAGCTCCCACATCTGGATTTAATATAATAAATATGCTTTCCTTGGTTCACCACTTTGTAATTTCTACCAACTCTGTAAGAATTCTCCATATCTGGTGAGCCGAGCCAAGCACAATGGTTGGTTTTTTGACATGTCTACACTCTCTCCAGCTCCTCAAATGCAAAGACTCCATCTTACTCATTTTTGTATTCTCCACTGTATCGAGCAAATAGGGAGGAAGCTCAAAAAATGAGGCTGAATGAGTAAGTGAGCAAGAACAGTTAGCAAAAGGTACCAAAACCTGAGGAGTTCCTTCCTGCTCTTCCATGCATGAATAGCCTTCTAACCCCTACCAATCTATGGGATAAAATGCTAGCTCTTGCAAGGGAGCTACGTTTGAATCTGTCTAGAAGAAAGACTAAATCTGTCTAGAAGAGCATCTACTTTGTGGTACACACAGGCTCCTGAAATTCTTATCTATAAACACTGAAGGTGTGGAAATCAGAAAACAAGACCTTAGCTGTACTGGCCAATCTATATAGTCATGTAAAATAACTGGAAATGTTGCTTTAAGTCCATGCAAGTTAAAAAAAATAATTCAGTATTAGAAAATTCTGATAAGGGTATCTTCTAAAACAACACTCTTTTCTTGTTTTAGGTTATATGTTTATGAAGAAAAAATTTTTTTAAAAGTAATCTCTACACCCAGCGTGGGGCTCGAACTCACAACCCCAAGATCAAGAGTAGCAGGCTCCACCAACTGAGCCAGCCAGGCCCCCTGAATAGATGTTTTTGATAGGTATTTTTGTAGCTTGTATCTCCACCTTTTAGTTAGAAAACAATGACCTTTATCAAACTGCTTCATGAAAACCTGGGATCATCACTATAACTTTATAACACTGGGGGATTTATTTATTTATTTATTTATTTATTTATTTAATTAATTAATTAATTTATTTATTTGGAGATGAGCACATTTACTTCTGTGCTCAAGCCGTGCCATGTATTTTATACCAGACACAGAATGTTTTACAGGATAATTCAGGGAGGTATGAATATATCATCATATCTACTTCACCCCAGCCCCATAAACCTTGTCTATGTCTATACCTCTGATTAGTTACTAGACTCCCTTTCCAAAAAGCCTTACTCCCTAATGTTTTCCTCTAAACAGGGCAGAAGTGAAGACTGTCAAAGAATACCCAGTAATCTCACACAGATACCTAAGTTACGTACACTGTAGGAAAAACAAGCGCAGACATAAAAAACGTCAACTTCATTTGTAATAAAAAAAAAAATACATATTAAAACAGTGGGACACCATTTTTAACCTATCAAATTATTAATAAAATTTAAAAATCTAATGCTGGACAGGATGCTGTGAAACAGGCACTCTCATACATTGCTGATACCAACACACTGCTATCTATATCCCTTCTGAAAGGAATTTGGCAAATGTTATAAAAATTTTTGCAAAGGTTTATGATTTTTGACACATTAATTCCACTTCTAGAAATCTATCCCAGGTAAATGATCAAAAATTCATTATAGATGTTCAACAGCAACATTATTAATGGTGCAAAATCTGATATAATCAACTGGAGAATGAGGTTAAGTAAACAAAGGTACATTTACAAGACTAAATCTTATACAGATGTATGTACTGACTTTATAATATGGAAAAAGGCTACTAAAAATACTATCAGAAATCAGGTCCCAAACCTTATATGTTTAGTATCACCCAGTGTATGTTAGAGGAAAAGATAATAGTTTACCTTTGGGTAATGGGATTGTGATTTTTCCTCCTGTCCTTCTACTTTTTAATTTTTTCATTTTGTCTACAATGAGCATATATTATTTTTACCAATGTGTTATGTACTTGAGGAGGAGGCAGAGGAAAGCATAAAGTCTCTCAGCAGCCTTCCAGCCTGCTGATACAGTTCCAGGTGTATGGTGGCTGCAGACAGGCCGAGGCTGTCAGAAATCTGACGATAAGCAAATGGTGTTTAGTTATACTACTTGCCACGAAGTGAATGGCAGCACACAAAGCAATCAAAGGTAATAATGATCCTGTCTGATGAAATCTAGTGATTGATGAGGAATTCATTTTCCAAACTGGATAACAACGAGCAAACCCTGACACGTGTAACGAGAAATGAAAGAAAAAACAAACAAACAAAAAAACACTAGTATTTACCAACGGTTTCTAGTGTGCCAACAGTGTGCTGTATATACATTTTACTGTATTTTTTGAAAAACATTTATTTGAGAGAGAATGGGCACGTGTGAGCATGGGAGGGGCAGAGAGAGGGATAAAGAGAACCCCAAGCAGGCTCTGCACTGTTAGCACAGAGTCCAACACAGGGCTTGATCCCATGAACTGTGAGTTCATGACCTGAGCCGAAATCAAGAGCTGGACGCTTAACCAACTGAGCCACCCAGGTGCCCCCATTTCATTGCGTTTTAACTTCACTTGTCTTCACAACATCAGGACATACTTACCACAGCCTCGACTGCAGGTGAACTGTCCCCTACCACCAATAGAGTAGAACACCTGAGGAAAGGCAAAATAAGTGGTGACATTCTGCAAATAGCACTTATATTCTACTGAATACTAAATTAGTCTATGAAAGGCAAAAATATTTAGCAACTCACTAGGGAAACTGAGGTACTTACTTTAATGTCTTCGATTTATTATCATTTTGGCCCAGCAAAGGTCTTTCAATCTCCAGGTCTCTGCGTCTAGGAAAAAAGAAGGAAGCAATACACTTTTCAGGTAAAATCATGGCAATTCAGATTATTTCCTGGTTGTGAAAACCAAAATGTTTCGGAAGGAATATGAAACTCTCTTTCCTTCACACCTGATGAGGGAAAGGGCCCTGTGCACTTTGTTCACAAGCAGTCCTCTCAGTAGCATCGTGAGTGGTACAGAGCAGGAACAAGGTTCCTGGCTCAACCCTGATGGACACAGTGGGATGCTAAAAGTTTAGAGGCAACTTCAAAACTCAATGACAATGCTACTGAAATCCTCAAGTTCTAGTGTTTAATTTTCCAACTGGTTTATAGGAATAAATTCCTTAAGAAAAGGGGAACTTTTGAGGGAAAACCTGTAACTAACATAGTTTTACATGGTACTTAATAAACCTTTCTAATTTCAACTAAAAATAAGGAGGCTCTGTTATACAGAGGAAGGAGCTAGAGAGACCAAGTTCAAAATGTCTGGGCGAGTTTGGGTAAGTTACAGCTGACCCATTTTTCTCAATCTTCTCCCATGTACCCAGAAAGCTAGCAGGAGCTAATATTTTTACCCTGAAAAAGCTGGTCCCAAGATAAGAATCAGGTTCTCTCAATGACTGGGGGAGACACGAAAGTAGGTTTTGGGATACCAAACAAAAGAGAATTTACTAGTGTCCATGTGCTACTTCTGCCTGATGACAAGATGTCAGCAAAGAGAGACGGAATCAAGGCCCAAGACTTCTATTCTTTCCTTCTTCTATATGTGTTTTTCTGTCTCGCCTCACACTACCTGTATGTTTTTGTGTGTATGTAACTTAGGTACTTTTTTGTCTTAAAACATCCTAAAACTACAACTGGTACTTGAATTTGCCCAAAACAGCTTTCAGTTCATGCATTCTTTTCCCCCCTCCCCCCAAGTAATCTCTACGTCCAACACCGGGCTCGAAGTTACAACCCCAAAATCAAGAGTCGCACATTCTACAAACTGAGCCAGCCCCCATTCATTCTCCTTGAAAGCTGTTTTCCTATCTGTCTGAAAGCCCCTCTTTTTCTGTGGTACAACATCATGAAAGCAATCTCATTACACAACACTGGAAAAAGTAGTTTATTTCCCCTTCTACTCTCCTTCAAATGTTCATTATCTTTTTAGAACTAGTTTATACTTAAGTGGAGGAATAGGAAACAACTGTACCCATTATAAGAACCCAGGAAGAGCTGTAGGTTTTCTTGGTTGATATCTTGGGCAATATGCAGTCGGTAAGTTTGAATCAGGTCCAGGTTGGCCTGCAACTCTTCCTAGAACAAGTGAAAAGAGACACAGGTAAACTTCTGAGCTACAGCACAAGTGTATGTTGTTTGGTTTGCATTCTCAATGCCCAAAGCCAAATCTCTCTGCTCATGATGGCAAGTGGGGCACAGGGTATGACTCTTAATCTTGGGGTTGTGAGTTCAAGCCCCATGTTGGGTGTAGAGATTACTTTTAAAAAATAAATAAATAAAAAATAAATAAATAGAACGTAAGACTTCTCTTAATAGACATAAATCTTTATAATTAACTTATCTGTACTGATATAATACAAATATAATCACTGTTACATATATATATATATACACACACTATCACTTAGTAATATCTATAGATTACATTCCATTTATATTTTTCAAGTTAATTTATCATTTATTTAATCTTATTACCAATACTATTAATGGCATAAAATACAAGAGAAACAAATAGTTCATGCAGTGTAGTGAGTCTCCCTCCCAACCAACCATTGTCCAACGGTCTCTCTCTTGCCGGCCTTCTAGAGGTCATTAGAACAGCTGCCAGGTTCTTGTGTACACAAGCATATATGTACATATGTGTACACCTGTACACAAGCACACACACATCCAGTAATCGGTTTTAAGCAGAAGAGAAAATGTTTGCTTTGGAGGGAAGAAATGTATCAGGGATAGTGAGGAAGCCAGTTAATCCAGGGCAGTGTGTGTAAAGGTCACCATGAAATCTTGTAGAGAAATATAGATAAGGAAAATATTTGTTTGCATTCTTACTACTGTATGCATGAAGTGAGCCAAGAATACAATTGGAAACTGACCAAATGGATCAGAGTCCACCTGAAACTGAAGGGCACTAGAATCACTCTGAGAAAAGTGGTAAATGCTAAAGAAATTATAATTATAATAAAAGTAAATAACGAATGAAGCACATAGTAGAATAGCAAAATTTGAGATAAAAGAGGGAAGAAGTGATAATGGTATAAAAGGGGTAAAACTGGCTTAAGTGCTAATGGACTTCTTAGGTAAAGCTGTTATATAAAAATTGCCCCCTGCCTTTTTTTATAAAAAACACAAATTGTGGTCTGCTAGACATACCTTGCTTCTCCCCTTAAAGGATGGTAGAGATCACTCCTTACCATATGTATGTATCATATATGTAGCTGCCTCATTTATTTACACTACCTGTTTCTCTACAACCTTAATACAAATGGCCACTCTTGCCCGTGACTCTGGGGATCATGACCTGGGCCGAAATCAAGAGTTGGACGCTCAACCAACTGAACCACCAAGGCACCCCACAAATGACCACTCTTTTTAATTTTTGCAAATTTGATAGACAAAAAGAAGATATTGCTGTGGTTTTTTCTCATTGGTGAAGGTAAGATTATTCATGTTTCTAAACCTTATTTGTTCCTATTTCAAAACAATAGAAGCAACATAAGCATTTGCTTGCTTAAATTTTATTTAAAATTTTTTTTAAAGTTTATTTATTTTAGCAATATCTATGTCCAGTGTGGAGCTCAAACCCACAACCCCAAGATCAAGAGTCGCACGCTCAGCTGACTGAGCCAGGTGCCCCAAGACTTTATCGTTTAAGAGCAGTTTTAGGTTCACAGCAAAATTCAAAGGAAGGCTTCTTTGTTTTGAGCAAACTACTCCTCATTCCTGAAATGATCTTCTCCCCCAGCCCAAATCTAAAATGTTGGATTTTATTTGTCCTTCAAGGCCCAGCTGGGATACCTCTGCTACCTTGAAGCCTTCCCTGATCTTCAAATCAGAAGTAAATCTTTCCTGCCTTTGAATTTCTCTAGACCCCTCACAGTACCTCTCCTAGGGCACTCTGGCAGAGTAGAAAGAGGAAAGCTTCAGAGTTAGCACAAATCTGGCTTCAAATCTCCTCCCTCGATATGCTATTAGCTGGAAACCAATTCATACTTCATCTGTAAAGTGGGAATAATACAATTCCCATTATGAGATCATTAGATTGAATTAATATACATAGAACATCTGTAGATATTCAATGAAAGGTGGTTCTTACTACTTACCCCTTTTTACCTATGCTACAATAGCATTTCTGTATATCCTATCTCCCTACAGAGTGAACTAGAGAACAAGGGCCATATCTTACATACTTTTGTCTCTTCCACACACTTAGCATGGAATTCTATAAATTTTGTGAACTCTTTTTTAAGGTATACAGTCAAAACCAAGCATGCTATGGGGGAGCTGGGTGACAGTTGGTTAAGGGTCCGACTTCGGCTCAGGTCATGATCTTGTGGTTCTGAGTTGGAGCCCCGTGTCGGACTCTGTGCTGACAGCCCAGAGCCTGGAACCTGCGTCGGATTCTGTGTCTTCCTCTCTCTGCCCCTCCCAACTTGTGCTCTGTCTCTGTCTCTCAAAAATAAATAAATGTTTAAAAAAAACCCAAGCATACTATGTCTACCCACCATGTGTGAAAAGATCATAGTCTTTGAGACTTCCAATTAAAGATGTTGGACTAAAATACTGCTTTACTCTTTCCAGAAAAGTCCTAAAATTAACAGCAAAAATTTTTCTTTGTAGTCATAAGCTCATAAGGACAAAGGCAACAGGAAAAGTAACAGCAATAACATTCTGAAAGTGGGAAAGCAGAAGGAAGACTATAATCGTTCATTTAGCAGACTCAGTAAGGTTGCTAGGCTGGCAGCAGGGAGAGTGAAAGAAGTCAGTGAACATGTACCAAGGAGCCTAAAAAGGCTCAAGGACTGTTGGCACCAGTTCTCTCTGCAAACAGAGGGTAAAGATGGAGCTACCAAAATAAGATTAGCTCCAAGTTCTGTTAAATAAAAATGGAACATCAGGAGGACATAATAATCAAAACACACAAAGCAAAAACAAATAGAATTGAAGGGGGAAATAGAAAATTCAACAAGAATAGCTGGAAACTTTAATACCTCACTTTCATTCATGGATGAATAATGAGGTAGAAGATCACAAGGAAACAGAAAACTTGAACAATACTGTAAACCACCAGACCTGACAGACACCCAGAGTACACTCTACTTAATAGAAGGAAAATGAATACACATTCTTCTCATGTGTACATGAAATAGACAGACCACATGTAAAGACCATATGCTAGGACATAATCTCAATAAATTAAAAAAGAAATGAAATATTATATCCTCTGATCACAAAGGAATAAAATTAGAAATCAGTAATAGGGAAATCTGGGATATTAAACAAAGTACTGCTAAAAAACTAATGGATCAAAGAAGAAATCACAAGGAAATTAGAAAATACTTGTTTTGTTTTGAATTAAAAACATTTTTTTAATAATTTATTTATTTTTTAATTTACATCCAAGTTAGTTAGCATATGGTACAATAATGATTTCAGGAGTAGTTTCCTTATGCCCCTTACCCATTTAGCCCATCCCCCGCCCCCCACAATCCCTCCAGCAGTCCTGTTTGTTCTCTATATTTAAGAGTCTCTTATGTTTTGTCCCCTCCCTGTTATATTATTTTGTTTCCCTTCCCTATGTTCATCTGTTTTGAAAAATATTTTTTTAATGTTTATTTATTTTTGAGAGAGTGCACTTGTACACACCCTTGGGGGAGGGGCAGAGAGAGAGGGAGACAGAGGATCCAAAGCGGGCTCTGTGCTGTGGGGCTCGAACTCATGAACTGTGAGATCATGACCTGAGCCAAAGTCAGATGCTTAACCGACTGAGCCACCCAGATGCCTCAGAAAATACTTGGAGATAAATGAAACTACCAAAACTTATGGACTGCAGATAAAGTGGTGTGGCAAGGGAAACTTATAGCTGTAAATGCCCAGATAAAAAAAAAAAAAAGAAAGATCTCAAATCCATAACTAGCATTCCACCTTAAGAAACTACAAAAAGAGGAAACTTAAAGCAAGTAGGAGGGAAATAATAAAGATTAGAGTGGAAATAAATGAAATAGAGAATAAAAAACAGGAGAAAAATCAATAAAACAAACAACTGATTGGCTAGACTACCAAAAAAAAAAGAGGTAAGATTTGAATTACTTTTAAAAATAGGGAGGAAAGAGGAGATGTTATTTTCAATTTTACAGAAATACAAAGAATTATAAAGGAACATTATGAATAATTTATGCCAACAAATTGGGTAACTGAGATAAAATGGACAAATTCATAGAAAGACACAAAACACCTAAAGCATCTCAAGAGATAGACAAATTTGAATAGACCTTTAGTAAGTAAAGACATTAAATTAGTAACATAAAAAAACATCCACAAAGAAAAGCTTTGGTCCAGATGGTGTCACTATGAATTCTACCAAAGATTTAAAGAAGAATCAACAGCAATCCCTCCCAAACTCTTACAAAAATTAAAACAGTATTTATCAGATCATTCAAAACCTTATTATCCACCTCGCTCTTCCCTCTGAAAAGAGGACTGGGGTTCCCTCTCCCACCTAATAATTATCCATGACTGTCATTTCCACTATAGACTTCAGTTTCCTCACCAGTAAAACATGGGGATTGAATAAGATAATGTCTAAAGTTCTTTAAGCATTGATATTCTTTGTTTATTTTGGTTTCTCTTTCCTCTGAAATTTCTATTTTTGTGAAGCCTTTCTCACACCTCGTTATGTCTCTGAAGATGTTGGGTGAGGCACGTGATGTTGTCAAACATTAACAGATGGCATGCCGTTGACAGGAACAGGTGGCAGGGGAGGGGATTCTGCCTTCCCTCATCTCTTCAAATGCCAAGAGCCATTTGGCATTGAGTTAATACCTCTCCCCCAAGATTGGTCTTTGCTGGGCCACAAGCATCCCCCTCTGCACTGGACTAGGATCAGGTGAATTCTAAGGCAACCCATCTTTCCTGAGGTAAATAAGGTTTTGCTGGAAGTCAATAAACACAGCTGTCCTAGTTGGACTAGGCACTTACCTGCCCAAAGTGATGAGCCAAAATAATGTCCACAACATTGGTTGTCAAGCCTGAGAGCTAAAAAGATAAAAACGCCGAGTCAAGGGAGTTAAGCATACATAAAAATTTATCAAGCTGTCCACTTACGATTAGTGTACTTTATTGTGTACATGTCATCCTTCAACAAACTAAAGTACAGCTCAGTGTCACACATTTTCATGAGATGAGAGTTTCAAAGACACATGAAAACAAGAAACAATTCAGAAAAAAATGAAGTCTCCCTTCCAGGGAAATAATATCACCTACTTTGAAATAGTGGCTGGAAGAAATCTTGGCCATTCCTTCTTTGAAAACTTAAGACCTAGAGCTCTTGGCTATTAGCTACTTCATTCCTGCCTGTATTTCCCACATTTACACTAGATTTATGGCCAATAAGGACTGACTTAAAACTACTCCCTTCAAGTCACCCAAGAGACAAAAATGATTTTCTCTCTTCCAGTTTTTGCTCTCTTCATTTTAGGGAGTGGGAGGAAACTGCTATGTTTATAAAATGTTCTTGCGTTTGAACATTTTTCCCCTAATTTTTTCCATTTCAAAATGATGCATATCACAGTCTAATAAATGCAGCAATCTGTGCAAATCTGCAGACTGCTAGTCTATTTTCAGAAAAATTTCCAACTCAAATTATGTTGCTGATTCCCTGTAGCCTTCTTCCTTGGTTTTATGCTTAATTCCCACTGCTGACTTGGATCAGAGGTGAAGTGCTGAACTGGGGATGCAGATGGAGAAGAGGAGATGAGGAGACAGACAAGGATATGGGAAGAGCAGGATCACATAGTCCCAGAAAGAGTAAGGAAGAAAGAAGCCCAGAAATCTTCATAGGGGTTACTAATGATCCAATGGTCATAAATTAAAGATAATTAGAATTAACAACCAATCTCATTACATGTTTAATACTCATAAGATCATTCTCAAGCTTTTAACAATTTTATTAGGTTATTACACATAATTTATTATACATTACTGAGAATGTTCAGGTCAATCTTAACATACGCATGTAATTAGACAGGAATGAGAACAAATTTTAAATAAGGTTGTAAGAAAGAATTTCCCCTGCATCTGGCAATAGCATCGTTAATACATTTCATCCAAAGTATGCAAATTTCTCTAGAACTTAAAAGTGGGGAGAAATGGATAAATTTTTTAGAATCTACTCTACTGGCAGGTGGAATATATTTTAATTCTAGTATAGTTAACATGCAGTGTGTTATATTAGTTTCAGGTGTATAATATAATGATTCAACAATTCCATATATTACTCAGTGTTCATCACGGTAAGTGTACTCTTAATCTTATTCACCTATTTCACCCATTCCCCTTCCCGCGCCACCCCACCCCCCACTTCCCTTCTGGTAACCATCTGTTTGTTCTCTGTTAAGAGTCTATTTTTTGGTTTTTTGGTTTGTCTCTCTTTTTTTTCCTTTGTTCGTTTGTTTTGTTTCTTAAATTTCAGTAGGTGGAATATTTTAATATTTTAAAGTAATATAAAAGCAACACATGCTTATCATAGAAAATTAGGAAAATACAGAATATAAAAAAGAAAATAAATCATCTGTAATGCTACCAGCCAAAGACACAACTACTAGTAACCAATTATTTTTCCTTTTTTTTTTTCTTTTAATATGGTGGGTAAGTCTCACGTTTCTTTTTCTTTCTTTCTTTCTTTTTTTTTATTTTTGAGTGACAGAGAGAGACAGAGCACAATGGGGAGGGGGAGACACAGAGAGAGAGGGAGACACAGAATCTGAAGCAGGCTCCAGGCTCTGAGCTGTCAGCACAGAGTCCGATGCGGGGCTCGAACTCACAAACCGTGAGATTATGACCTGAGACAAAGTTGGATATTCAACCGCCTGAGCCACCCAGGAGCCCCTCTATTTATTTATTTTTAAAGTAATCTCTACACCCAACATGGGTCTCAAACTCACAATCCCAAGATCAGGAGTCGGATCTTCTTACTGACAAGCCAGCCAGGTGCCCCAAATTACTTTCCCTCTTTTCGTATGCATAGCTACGTAACAAAATTGGGACATAAATAGTTTCATCTATTTTTTAAGTATTGAGAATTTTCTCATTTCTTTAAATAACCAAATACATTTTTGGTTGCAGGATTTTCCATTCTATGGTTGTGTCACAATTTTGTGGTTCTACAGTATTGGTACTTAGGCTGTTTCCATCTTTTTGCCCTATGCTTTAATGAATATTTTGGCTCTGTGGTTTCCTAGCTGTGACCTTAAGCAAATGGCTTAATTTCTCTGTGGGATAAGAATAGGACCACTTCACTGGGCTGTCCTGAAAATGAAAAATTTAAACATAGAGAAAACAGTTAAGAATAGTGCCTGCTATGTAGCAAATACTAGACATGTATTAGATTCTTAAGAAATTATTATCCTTCTATTTAAATCTTTGTAGATATCACTACTTATCCTTCAGATAAGTTCCTAGATATTGAATTACTGGATCTCATGGTTGAGTACCAATAAAGGTTCTTAATACATGTGACAAGCTGGGGAGTGGTATTTTGGAGCCTATCTCCAGTGGTGGATCAGAATGAACATTTACGGCAAGTTAAAAATACTCAGAAGCAGATATTTATTTAAAAATGAGATTGTTACATTAGGCATCTTTTAGCAAGTAATGAAAGCTTGGGTTATTTCTTCTCTGGAAAACTTTATAACATCACTGATTTAGTCTAAACCTCATAGTTTTATTTATTTATTATATGTATTTTCAGTGTTTATTTATTTTGAGAGAGAGAGATAGAGAGAGAAAAGCAGGGGAGGAGCAGAGAGAGTGAGAGAGAGAAATTCAAGCAGGCTCCATGCTATCAGTGCAGAGCCTGACACAGGGCTTGATCTCACAAATACTGAGATCATGACCTGATCCAAAATCAAAAGTTGGATGCTTAACTGCCTGAGCCATCCAGGTGCCCCCAAACCTCATAGTTTTAGGTTAAAATAACATACAAATAACATTTGTACTTTGGTAGGGAAAAATGTTTCAAAACTGCTTCCTTTTCTAACCTAAAAACAGCAAATGACCTTTTCAGCACAGGTCATTTCAATGAAAATGTTATTTAATAATATGCTTTTACCCTTATTCCCTCTTTTCACTCTGGTTGTTGCTGGGATTGTTTATATTTGTAAAGTCATTAGCATGTACTCCTGTAGATTCCTATCTCCTTGAACAGATTTTAGATAACACTCTATCTAAATAGCAAATGCCATGTAGATAGCAAGTATCTTCATTTTTTCAGATGGCACACATCTTCAATCCCACCAATCTTTGGGAGCAGTAGCATGGACAAGTTATTTGCGGTTTAGTGAAGAGATTCATTCATTCGTTTCACTCATGAAAACAGTGAACATGAAAACCAAAGATTGGGAGAAGATATTTACATGTATCCACCAAAGGATTCAGACACAAAATGTACAAAGAACTCTTACAGATCAATAAGAAAAAGACTAGCAACCCGATTAAGGGGGAAAAAAAGGCAAAAGACTTGACCAGTCACTTCCTTAGAGGATACTGAAATGGCCACTAAGTTTTAGAAAAGGTGCTCTGTCTGGCATCATAGGCCCTGAGGGAAATGCAAATTAAAACCCAGCATTATTTCCCCATAAGCATTGCTTAAAATAAGAAAGATGGTATAATTAAAAATTGTTTTTTAATAACTAAACCTATTTTGCTGATGGGTACCATATAGAAACAAGCTAGTATTACAAATAAAACTGCTCATCTTTTACAAAAATTAAAATGACTTTCAAATGCTAGGGAAGAGGTGGAACAACTGAACTTTCATGTATTGCTGGTGTGTAAACTGGCCAAACACTGTGGAACACTGTCCGTATCTACCAAAGCTAAATATACAGCTGCCTTATGACCCATCAATTCCACTCCTAGAGACCCAGGAGAAATGAATGTGTAGGTCTATGGAGAGACAGGTAAAAGAATGTGCACAGGAACTTTACTCATAATAACCAAATAACAAACAACTTATTTTGTGTATTTACACCATAGACTACTAAACAAGAATTAAAAGAACTACCATTACACACAACATGAAAAAGAATCACTATGAATGAAAGAAGCCAGATACAAAAGAATACATATTCTATCATTCTAATTATATGAAGTTTAAGAATAGAGAAAATCAATCTATGGTGATAGAAGTCAGAAAACAGTTGTATCTGGGAAGAAGAAGTATTAATTAAAGCAAAGGCATAAGGGAATCCTTGGAGCTGGAAATATTCTGCATATTGATTGGGTGGCAATTATATATGCACACATTCATGAAATTATACACTTAAAACTTTTTGCCTTTGACTGTATACACTTCAGTGAAAAAAAAAAAAAAAAAAAAGACATTTTGAGAGGGGACCAAGAGATGACCCAATGAATACCATTTAGTGCTTACTTTGGAAGCACTTACTTTGGAAGCTGCCCAGTCAATCCAGCCTTTAGCACAAGGGTCAACGTTAATGAGCACAAGGCCTTCCACGAGCTCCGGATGATTGAGCTGAAATAGACAAAGACAACAGTTTGAAAGTTCCACTCCCAGCATTCTTCTATAAACACTGGAGCATGGTTAATCAATTCTTATGTATTATGCCATAATGCCTCAGATTTGAAAGTAAGACTTCAGAGAGGTGCTAGGTGCAGAATATTTGGAAAAATTGCTCTGTAAGTCTGACTTAACATCTGGAAAACCAGTTCCTTAAAATGCTATGAAATGATCTTGCCTGGCAAGGATCTGTGAGGAGACATGATATTTATTTCCTCATCAGAGGAAGGCACCTGGTAGTATCTCTGCAGTTGTTTAGCTCACGGTGGGTTCTCCCTGCTGGGAAAGTACCCTTGGAATTACTTGGCATAAGGGGCTGCTGAGGCTTAGACTGGAGAATTTCACATTCATATAGCCTTGACCCCAATAGGAGCTTCTTACGTTTTTTTTGTTTTTTGTTCTTCCCCCAGAAAGCACCTGAATGGGTGATACCACCCTACCCGAAAAGACTGTCCCATCACCCAGGAGGCATCTGAAAAACATTTCTTTTAAAAAAATTTTTTTAGATTTTATATTTATTAAAAAAATTTTTTTTAATGTTTTTATTTACTTCTGAGAGAGAGAGAGAGAGAGAGAGAGAGAGAGAGAGAGAGACAGAGCATGAGCAGGGGAGGGGGAGAGAGAAAGGAAGACACAGAATCTGAAGAAGGCTCCAGGCTCTGAGTTGTCAGCAAAGAGCCTGATGCGGAGCTCAAACTCGTGAACTGTGAGATCATGACCTGTGTCAAAGTTGGACGCTTCACTGACTGAGCCACCCAGATGCCCCTTTTAGATTTTATTTTCAAATAATCACTACACCCATCGTGGGGTTTGAACTTACAACCCCAAGATCAAGAGTCACAAGCTCTACTGACTAAGCCAGCCAGGCACCCTTGAATTAAGTAAGTAAGTAAGTAAGTAAGTAGAGTGTGTGTGAGAGTGAGCACACACAAGTGTGCACAGGGGAGGAACAGAGGGAGAGGGAGAATTTTCAGCAGACTCCACACCCAGTGTGGGCTTGATCTCATAACAGTGAGATAACGACCTGAGCGGAAATCAAGAGTTGGATGCTTAACCAAATGAGCCACCCAGGCACCCACCCTGAAAAAATTTCTTAATTTCTGTTTCTTAAATAGAAATCAACACAGACATTTCTATTTACACTCAAAACTCTCTAGTTTACTTCCTTTCCCTCTGATTACACTGATTATGCTCACTATAGAAAATCTGATAAACAGAAATTACAAAAATTAGGAAATAAAAACTTGTATTATCTAACCACACAACATCAGTCCCTGTTAATTAATATTTTGGTATACTTCCCTCTGGTCCTTTCCTATGTCTATCACAAACTATGGTGAATCTGTATTTTAATTTTTTTGTTAATGTTACAGTATATGTGAATCACATATCATTACAAACTCTTCTTATAAAATTTTAATGGCTTCACAAAATTCCATACATGTTCTCTAAGAATTACTTTTTATTGATGATACCCTGCCCTCATTTGTGATTTTTCAGGTACTGTAAGTACAAAACAGGGCTTTCTACAAACCTTTTTCTGTTGTTGACAGAATTTACAGAAAAACTGACATAAGACCCACAGTAGTACCTGGTCACTGACACAGCAGTAGAGCTGTGACCTAGGCAGTGCCTCAAGGGTAGCAGGACTAATCCTCTGTACTTACTGCAAATCTGCTGAGGATGTAAGCTCCAGCTCCAACTCCAATCCCAATGATGCTTTTCAGACTGTGAAAGAGGACATACCAACACTGATAAGATTAACTCACTTGGAGGGGACATGGCATAATGGAAAAAATACAACTGGGTTCAAATCTGGCTCTGATACTTACTGGGTTCTAGAAGCTGGTCAAGTTTTTTTAACTTTCTGAGCCTCAGTTCCCAATCTATAAAAGGATATAACCACCTATTTCTAAGTTGATTTTAAGGGTTAAGTGAAATATGACTAAAACTTGGGAGTCATTCTAATAGCTCCCTCTCCTATCACCTCTATGTTCAACCTAACAGTAAGTCCAAAGAGTCTACCTCCAACATATTTCCATCTATCTCTATATACTTCACTCCAGCTCCAGGCATTCAGTATCTAGTCGTCTCTTGCCTGACTGCTGTAATAGTTTAATGGTCTTTTTCTTTTTTACTCTTCTCCAACTCATTCTCCTCACAGCTAGACTAATTCTTTTTTTTTATTAAAAAAATTATTATTTTTTTTTTTTTTAATTTTTTTTTTCAACGTTTTTTATTTATTTTTGGGACAGAGAGAGACAGAGCATGAACGGGGGAGGGGCAGAGAGAGAGGGAGACACAGAATCGGAAACAGGCTCCAGGCTCCGAGCCATCAGCCCAGAGCCCGACGCGGGGCTCGAACTCACGGACCGCGAGATCGTGACCTGGCTGAAGTCGGACGCCCAACCGACTGCACCACCCAGGCGCCCCTAAAAAAATTATTTTTAACATTTATTTATTTTTGAGAGACAGAGAAGGAGCAGGGGAGGGGCAGAGAGAGAGGGAGGCACAGAATCTGAAGCAGGTTCCAGACTCTGAGATGTCAGCACAGAGTCTGACACGGGGCTCAAACCCATGAACCGTGAGATCATGACCTGGGCCAAAGTCTGACGCTTAACCGACTGAACCACCCAGGCGCCTCTAGAGTAATCCTTTTAAAAAATATAAACAGCTTTACTGAAATGCAATTTAATACCTAGAGTGACCATTTAAAAGACTAAACTGAAAAAAACAAGGCAAAATTAATGCACATTCTTATCTAACCCATTTTTAAATTCTATACCTGAAAGAAAAAAAAAAGACTAAATTGGGTATCACTCCCCTACTTAAAACTTTTCAATATTTTTTTTTGTCTTTTGAATAAAATCCCCAATTCTTACCTGATCTGTGAGACTATGTAATTGGGTTCTTGTCTATTTCTCAAATTTCACTTCATGCCTTTCTCCTACTTGCTCATTTGGTCCAGGACTTCTGGAAATATTATTCCTTCTGTCTGGAATCCTCTTGCCCTGGCTCTCTGTCTAGGTACTGGCCTAGACATGTTCTTAGAGAGGCATTGCTCAACTAGCCTTATCTCTGTAAACCTGGCCCTTCTCTAAGGCATCACCCTCACTGACTTCTCTTACAACACTTTAGTTGTGATTATTTGCTTATTTGTTGTTAATTATTCCTCCCACTAAAATGTAAGTAGGCTCTGTGAGGACAGTGACTATTCCATTTGTTCACCATCGTAGTCCCTAGATCAGACACATGGTAGAAATTCAATAAACACTGTGTTAAGGAACTGCAGAATGAACCTACCTTAAGTGGGTAAGAACGGGAGGCAGCATTTCAGCCAACTCATCCATTGTGGGGTACTGGTACCTGAAATCCAGAAGGATACCTCCTGAATTAGAATGCACCCACATTTCCCAATCACAAGAACAGCCAGAAGAGTATGGGGTTCTTAGATAAAAGCATTCCCTTTACCAAAGGCAGAAAGGAGATGATGTGTGGAAATGACTGTGACATGCTGTGTCTCTCTCTAAGACTTCCATGCTGAGAAGAAAGGAGAAGAATCTATGTGTTTCTATTTTCTAAAGGGCAGTCTCTGGGACCAGAAGAAGCCATTTGAACAGAACAGGTAATATGGCTCTCTCTCAAGGCATTTCCAAATCCCTAACAATCACTTCAACTGGGATTGAGGCTCAGCAAACTTCCAGCGATAACAGCCAATTGAGGAGGTGGCTTTTGGTCTGCGGCTTATAATCAGGCAGCTAAAGGCAAAAATAAACAAAGCTTTACTGGGCCTAACCACATTGGATCCTTGTCTATTTCTCAAATTTCACTTCATGCCTGTCTCCTACTTGCTCATTTGGTCCAGGGCTTCTGGAAATATCATTCCATATCCTAGACTCCTCATCATGAATGCTGATTTGTTTTACTTAGACATAAGATAATGTGGTTACTTTATTGCTTTTGAATTTGGTGTATGATATGAACTACACGATCCTAAGATGGTCAAGCAAGGCCAGGAGCCGATTCAGACTAGGAACCCAAGAAAAGAAGGGAGCATCCATAAAGATTACAGAATCAAAGATGGAAAGAGACCTTAAGACAATCTAGAATCTACTCTATATGTGACAGGGGAATCAGCCTGCCTCTGCCTGAAACACTTTTTAAGTGATGGAGTGCTGTTGAGCCATTTGTACACAAAACAGAAAAAAGGAACCAGATATAAATCTTGTTGGATATAAATTGGTCATTGGTCAATTTGCATCTGAGAGACAGAACAGCCTGAACATGTCAATAACATAGATTCTGGAGCCAGACTGCCTCAGTTAAAATTCCAGCTCTGCTACGTATTTGTTATGTGATCTTGGCAAAGTTACTTAATATCCCTGGGCCTCAGTTTCCTCGCCTGTACAGCAGGAATAATAGTAAATCTATCCCATAGTTCTGTGAGGGTTAAGTGACTTAACAGATATGAAGCATTTAAAGCAATGTCAGGAATGCTGTTTAAGTCCAATGTAAGTGTTGGTTATTTTTTACCTGCAATGGTCTATTTCACATCAGTCCCTGGCAGAGGCAGCTCTGGAGAGGAGCCAAGGGAAAGGGGAAGAATCTGTAATTCCACAGCTTGTGCTTTCACTCCCCCTTCCAAGGTCTTCTCCGTAATTACAATGTCCATGGAAGAGTGAGGGAGACTGTGGTTCCACCATGCAAAGCAGGTTTAGGATGAGGCCAAGAGCTCCAAGTCCAGTCAAAATGCATCTCTATTTGACAGGGCAGCTTCTCAGAATAAATGCTTACAAAAATATTCAAGTTCCCATCACTAGACTGGGAGGTAAGGTTGGGGAGGTGCTCCCAGGAAGTACAGATGGATTGGAATTTGTTCTAGGTAGTTGGAAGTTTTAGGGAGGGACACAGAAATGACATTTTAAAAAGATGAGGAAGGGAACAGATAAAAGACAGTGAGATGTGGGTGTTTCAGACACTTAAGCCTTGCAATTACAGGGTGACAGATTCCCATCTATGGAGAACCATTCCTGGACATAGGAAAATATGCAGTTTCCCTCAACAGATTGTACGCAACAGTCCTCTCAGAGCAAGGAAAGAAAGAGGAGGATAGTTGGTTGATAAGTATAACCACAGCCTGTGCTAAAATCAACAGGAGAAATCAATGCTACTTCTCCCACTGTAGCTCAATCATTTGCTCTTCTGAATGCATGGCTTCTAGAAGGTCTTACTTGTGGCCTTACCCTGTTGGGAAAGAAGGTGCACCTTCCTGCTGGCCTGGGGCATCCACATGACAGACAGCAAAGTGCTGGGTGATCTCTTGCATATCCTCAAAGTTAAAAAATGCATTGAAACAGGATTTATCTGCAAGAATAAAAATACTCGTAAGTCACAGACTCTCTCTCTCCCCAATTTTCAACGGAGTGTCCGTATAGTCCTCTTCATTTCTCTCCAGTTTTCTTCAACTCAGTTAATTCCATATCATTGTCCTCTTTCACTCCTTTTATTCACTGTTCCACCAAAATGAGGTGTCAGAACAATGTGATTCAAGCTGCCCTAAAGGCTGAATACCAGACATCCCAATGACCTGAAAACGACACTGAATTCTCAATTCTACAGTGTCTAAAAAATGGAAACCAATTCTGGTATTGCACAAAATAATCTTGCACCCATCATGCTGTCATTTCTCATGTACCTTATTCCCCCATCTGACACAGAGACGCTGACTATATTCCAAGAACGTGGCTAGAGTAAATATCCTGGGCTCCTCACATTCACCATGTGGAAGACCGTCCCTTGGAAAAATTGCTGCCATGTAGAGATGGGCTGCTGCTTTAATTTCTACCCTGTTAGTATAACTGCTTAAATCACTTCTCATGCTTAAGAGGCTACAAAAGCTCCAGCACTAAACTGTAGCCTCAAATAAATGTAGGCCACCTCTGAAAGCCAGAGAAGCATGGGAGAAAAACATACACATGTACAGGCTCTGAGCCTGTGGCTAGAGCCAGAATCTTATACTATCTAGAAAAGTCCACTTAAAATCACTGATGACAGGCTATAGGAAGAACACTTTCACTAATTCATTGAAGGGCTCATAACAAAGTTAAGTTGAAAAAAACCAAAGAAGTATAGACTTAAACAAAACAAACAACTGATTTCTATTCTACTCTTTTTTTTTTTTTTAAAGACACACTTTATTTTTTTTTTTTTTTTAAGTAAGCTCTATGCCCAACGTTGGGCTTGAACTCATGACCCTGAGATCAAGAGCTGCATGCTCTATTGACTGAGCCAGCCAAGCGCCTCTCAGTTCTGCCCTTAACCAGTTCATCCTTTACCAGTTAAGACACAAAGGTGAGATATAATTCCAGTATCCCCCAAACGCATTTTCCTGCACACTTCCAAGACACTTTAACCCTGCATTAATATGTGTAACAATGAGGAGGGAAGGTTAAGCCAGAGAGGATAAAACCTGTGCTCTGTTAGATTACTGGGGTTTCTTCTTTTTAAAAATAAATATACAAAGATTAATTATTATAAAAAAGGAAGGTATAAAATTAAATACATACGATTGAGGCCAATGTCATGATATGTCAGAATAACTGGTCTGTTTCCCTTCGGGAGGCCTCTGATGGTGACGTGAACCACACCGTGAGTTGTTTCTATGTCATGTTCCTGTAACAAGACAATGTATTGTCTCAGCAAAGGCAGAATGTACTTCCCAGATGGCTGAAGTTCCACAATACCTATTTATTGCTATTTCTCACTAGCTGGGGCAGGATATATCACTGAACCATAAGCACACCAGAGACATGTTATACTATATAGCATATTCCTACTTTCTAATTCCTTCCAGATAAACTAACAAATGAGGGGAAAAATACACCTTCTCATCCACAAAGCTTACTATCTTTTTTTTTTTTTTTTTTTAAGTTTATTTATTTTAGAGAGTGTGCAGGGGCGGGGCAGGGAGAGTCTCAGAGAGAGAGAATCCCCAGCAGGCTCAGTGCTGCCAGGAAAGAGCCCCACATGGGGCTCGAACCCAAAAGTCGTGAGATCATGACCTGAGCTAAAACCAAGAGGTGGTTGCTTAACTGACTAAGCCAATCCAGGCGCTCCTAAAGCTCACTATTTTAAATGAGGTAAGTCAGGGATCTGTTGAGAATACACTTGCAAGTAGCTTTTAAAAGATCAGCAAGCTGGGTAAGGAGCCAGGTAAGACATGGGGGAAGAAAAGGAAGCAGAAAATATGAAGGAACTGCTGGGTAAAAGCCAGATGTTTCAGAGCCTCTAACCTCATATTCAGCAACTAGTAAGTTCAGTAGATACTTATGGGTGTGTCTGCCTAAAATCCCTTCCCTTTCCTGGCAGCTGCTCTCCTGTGTCACCCATACATTACAGGAGGCTCTTGGCTGCCAAGTTTGTAGGATGTAACCTTATGGTCATGGCTTACTGAAGAGAGGTGAGCATCTGGTCCATGGTGGGTATGTATCCTTCCCTGAGAATTTGTAACTGGGACTAAGAGATTTTATCCTCAATTTGGTTCTTCTCTTGAAAAGAGAAGCAGACTTGGGAGCTTTTAGTAAACATTTCCACTGCTCTAATTCTTGGTTCTAGCTGTATATGGTCTTAATTTCTGAGACATTCCTGAATTGCCTCTGGTTCAAGCTAGCTTGGGTGGGTTTGTTTCCTGCACCCCCAAAGAATCCTAACCAAGTCAAAGAGTAGAGTTTAAGATGTAGTCAGAACAGAGCTCAGGAACTAAACAAAGCTCGCACAAGATGCAATTGGAGCTAGGACCAGCGCTAAGAGTGACTGGGTAGGAAAGAAAGGAACTGTAGAAAAGCCACTGAGGTTTATTCTAGTCCTCTTCGATGTCTGTATTTCTCAAAAATAAAAAACTATTATGTCTAGCCTAGTGAATTTTTGCTGATGAAGTCCTCACCTATCTCAGACAGTCTTATAGTAGATAAGATGTAGCTAGGATAAGATTAACTGTCAATAAGAATCCCAGCAAAGGCAAAGGGCTTCCAACTTAATTTCCTACCAAATTATGAACCTCATCAGAACTCTGGTTTCTTCTCTGATGTGGGGCACAAAATAGTCATAGGCTAATTCAGTATCAGTGTATCATAATATCATAAGCCCCAGGCTGGAGCAGATAATCTCTATCAAATCAAGTCATGAGTGACCGTTTCTGTACTTCTCTATTTCCTATTCAGGCCTATTCAAAAGACTTGGAAAGGGGATGTAAGAAATGAAGGAAAGAATCAGATACTTCAAACTGGCTATGACGTATAGGGTTTAGAAGAGATAAATATAAAGAAATAAATCCCTGTTACTACATGAGCATTTCTCTTGTAGTAATATCAGAAGTACTGAGGAACCCCTCACCCCCACCACTATCAAGTTTCTTCATTAAACAACTATTTACTGAATCCCTAACTACCGGACCCTGGACTAAGGTCTGGGGATAAAAGTGAACAAGAGAGATGTGATCCTTATTCTCACAGAGATTATGTTCTAGACAGGAAGGCAGGCAATGAACACACAAATCAACCAACCCATAATAATAGTATGTGATAAGTGCTATGAAAGAAATAAACAGGAAACCATGATAGAAAACTGAGGAGAAAGACATTAACTCTATTAGCAGCCAGGAAAGTGCAAATTAAATTTAATGAGATGCCATTTCACATACACCAGATGGCAAAAATTTTAAAGTTAGGTAACACCAAGTGTTGACCAAGATACAGAGAAACAGGAACTCTCATACACTGTTGGTAGGCATGTAAACTAGAAAAACTACTCTGTAGAACAATCTAGTAATCTCTAGTAAAGCTAAGAGGTATCTATCCTACAGAAGTTTTACTTTTAGGTGTAGTCTAAAGAAATTCTCAAACACAGTCACACACACAAAAGGATATATACAGACAGATACACTGCAGCCTTATTTATAATGTCAAAAAATTTGGAAATAGCCTAAATATTCATCAATAGGAAAACTGATAAATAATGATCTATTCATATAATGAAATACAGATTAAAATGAACTAGAAGCATTAATATACAGATAAAATCTTGAAAACATAATGCTGAGTAGAAATGCAAAAGGGTATGTATGTATCGCTTACATAGATTTTTTAAAAAGCAACATTACATAGATTGCATGTTTATATACATACATTTAAAACATAATACTTAGAGAAGGAATGTACACTAACTTTAAGATTTTGTTTCCTTCTGGGAGCTGACAGATTCAGAAAAGGAACTCAAGAAGGCTTTGATCTCTCTCGTGTTTTAATACCTCCCCCTTCCCCCATGTTTTACTTCTTGAGAGAAGGAATAAAGAGGAAGAAGCTGGGTCCTGCCAAATGGATGACACTACAGGAGAACCCAAGTTGAAGAGACTGCAACAATTTGTCAGCTTCACAATCAGGTTGCCGGAGCCTTCAGTAAAGTTTTGCTAAAATACTCCAGCTTGTTTTCAGCTGTGCTACTGAGGATGGAGGGAAAAACCAGGTAACACTGTGGCCCTAAGGCTAGCAGGACCTCCCAAAGTTGGTAATTGATGATGAGAGCATGGTGGGGGGGGGGGGGTGCGCGGATAGTTAGCTGTCAGGGAAGTTCAGAAGAAGGATGATGAAAAGGGAGACATAACAGAAAGGGAAATGTAACTCTGTAATCATTTCTTAATCTGGAGAATTCAGAGTTAAAACTGGATCCCTATAAGACCTCAACTTTTTAGGGAGATCTCAGCCCCTACTTCCCCATTATAAGCCTCAAATTATGTAACGACTCAACTATTCATGGGCCAAGAGTCCTGAGCCCTATTTGGAGCAACACTTGGTTGTGGATGTCTCATTCATTTTCTAAGTATGTGAATGTAAATGTTCTTGGTAGAATAAAAAATATGAAAAGAAAGGAGACACTCACCTCCATGTGGACTCATAAATATATCCTTTGCGACTCTGTGTGTGAATAGCTGAAACAAGTCTCCATCTGGAGATGAATGTGCAGGGACTCTGGCTATGGTCAGGCAATTGCAGGGGTGATGCTGCTGCCGCCTTTCTGCTTTACTCAACGATCATCTGCTTCACAAGCTGCTTTTCCAATTACCTCACCCTTCCCCAGCATTCTAGACAGTGTGACTACACAATGAGAGCCCCTGCTCAAAGGGCAAAGCCCAAGTAGTGTCTAACAGGCTCTGGTCATACATCTTTCCCAGCACTCTGATTATTTATCATCTCCAAGGATATGGACTTCTTAAACACAATCCCTTTATTCTCCAGGCTATAAAATGACTTGAAATCATATTGGTTCTGTCTCCATCCTGGACTGCATCTCCTTCTTTATCAAAGACGTAACTTTAGGGGCACCTGGGTGGCTCAGTCAGTTAAGCATTCGACTTCGGCTCAGGTCATGATCTCAACGGTTCGTGAGTTCGAGCCCCACATCGGGCTGTGTGCTGACAGCTCAGAGCCTGGAGCCTGCTTCAGATTCTGTGTCTCCTTCTCTCTCTAACCCTCCCCAACTCGTACTCTGTCTCTGTCTCTCTCTTTCAAAAATAAGTAAAAACATATTAAAAAAAAAGATGTAACTTTCTTTTTTCTTTATATGTTTTTTATTTATTTTGAGAGAGAGCACATACGTGAGCAGGGAGGGGCAGAGAGAGAGGGAAAGAGAATCCCAAGCAGGCTCCACACTGTCAGTGCAGAGCTCAATGTGAGGCTTGATCTCAGGAACCATGAGATCATGACTGGAGCCAAAATCAAGAGTCCTGGACACTTAAACAACTGAGCCACCCAGGCATCCCTCAAAGATGTAACTTCCAATCGAAGAGTTTTTTTAAGAATTTAAGAGTTTATGGGGAGGGGCTGGGGTGTGAGGACAGGTTAAATAGGTGATGGGGATTAAGGAGTGCACTCTTAATGAACACTGAGTGATGTATGGAATTGCTGAATCACTATACTGTATACCTGAAACTAATATAATACTGTGTTAACTAGCTGAAGTTAAAATAAAAACTTTTTCAAAAAAGAATTTAAGAGTTTAAGGATATTACCATTATTTTATAATAACCAATTTTCACCTTTTTTTTTTTCTGAGTCCTCTTCCCTCAGCTAAATGTGCTGTTATCAGAATTACAAAATCTGACTTTTCTCTCTGAATTCAGTTAATTTTTGATCACTTCATGCCCGTTAATACTTCTTCTCCCTGGCAGTCTGAAATAGTTTAGGAAAACTTGAATGACAGCATACTCTTGGAAATATCAACATTTTTGTTAGCATGGAATTTTATTGTTTCTAATAAGCAGGCTACTTATGAGCCTTGGATACAGTTTTTTTTTATTATATAGAAACCATGTTTTAGGTTTATTTATTTATTTTGAAAGCAAGTGAGTGCCTGTGCATACATGTGCATGAGTAGGAAGGCAAGAGAGAAAGGGAGAGACAGAATCCCAAGCAGGGATCTCTGGCATGGGCTCAATCTCACAAACCCCGAGATCATGATCTGAGCTAACACCACGAGTTGGATGCTTAACTGACTGAGCCACCCAGGGGCCCCAGGAATTTTTGATATAATACCTCTACTATCTTACCTCCGTGTAGGGGCATAAGATTTTTTGCATAACCTCATTTATTCCCATAGAAGAATATGCCTCTAAGATTATTCAGCCTTCTGCCTATCAACAGATCACTTTTTCCTTTCTAAAGTTCCATGACACTTTTCCCTGACTCTAGTCTCAACATTCTCCCTCCTCCTCTTACCTCTTTCAGCCTAGTTCAGTCAACACTCTTGCAGACTGTTTCTGCTGTTACTTCTCAACCACCCACAACTCTCGGCCTTTACACAAATCATGCTCTTCATCTGAAAGCCTCTTTTATAATATGTCCATACATATAATATGTCCATACATAAAATCTATCTTTTCTTCCTTTAAAGCCAACTCTAGTATCATCTTCACATAGCCATGGTTAACAATGAGGAGAAAAAGAGTGAATGGTTATTTAACCCACATGCAACAGCCAGAACACTGACTTTCTATGTAGAAAAGTCCAGGCAGGAAGGGTTCTGGGTTTGGCCAATTCAAACACCCCACTCTCTGGCCACAATGAGTGAATGTATACGTGACCCATGCTAAGCCAACAGGAATCTGCCCCTGGACTTTTGCCTAGAGATACAGGTAAACATCTTTTAAGCAGTGAAGCTAGTAACCTGAAGTTGGCAGCCATTGTGCCCATGATATGACAGAGTTCATCAGAGAAATAAAACCTTCTAGTGACAGGGGAAAAGGGAAATGAGAATTGGGGTGCTGATAAAAAGCACTTTCGCTATTCCTGTAAGATTCTTTTTACCCCCCAATGAGAAAAAAAGTCACCTATATCCTTAGAACTTACTAAAATCAACCTCTCTCTTCCCCACTCCCCCAAACAACTATGACAAAATCAACCCCAAAAAGATGGGGCATCTCAAGGGGAGGAACTATGAACAAAGGCCACCAGAAAGGAAAAGCACGTGGCAGAAGTGGGGTAGGCCAGCAATAATTCCAGCTCTCCTGAGAGTGGGGAGTATATATAAAGGAAGCAGTGGGACAAGAGGTTGAAAGGTGGACTGGGGCCACATTCACATCCTTCAAGGCCAAAGAGGAGCACGGAGCTGGTCAAGCTTTCTAACACAGATTATAGCAGAGCGTTGAACTCCAGATCTCTCCAAACACCTCTTTTCTGGGGAAAGAACTTTCAGGATATTTATTTCACTTAATTCTTATTTTGCAAACGTGCCCATTCATCAAATGATCTTCAAGAGTTTAAAGCTGTTTAATGATTAATGCAATTACATGTACATTCCTGAGGTCTTTATATCTATTGTAGCTTTTTCTTTTTCTTTTCATGACATCAGGTATATCACCCATTGAATTGTAGTAGTGGTACCAGAAATAAAAAATTAAGGAATTTTTAACTTTTCAAAAGAGGGTTTAAAGCTGTTTAAACCCCTTTAGAAGAGGCAGTCACATATATACATTTGAATTGCACTACTAAAAACCAATCCTCACAGTTGGGTTCTATAAATCAGTTCCCCAAAGAGTTACTGCAATTAAGCAGCGAGCATGAAATTACTCAGCCCTTGGCCATGCCTGGATTATTCCAGGAGCAAGAACTCCATTCTTATGAGTGCACTCCATTATTAGCCCCTTCTATGGGAATGATATATCCTGGCAGACAGTAGCTTTGCACTCTCCATTAATATTTATTAAGTACCCCTCTGGTAGAAGTAGAAGGCAATTTGATAAGATATGCCAAGAGCTCTAAATACGTTCATTCCAAGAGTCCACGTAAGGAAGTATTCTACAGTGTGGATAAAATTTATGCACAAAAACGTTCAGTGAACTGAACATATTATAAATGATCTAATTTCCAAAAATAATGGAATAGTTAAGTCATGGCATAGCCAGATGAGGAAATACTAGGCATCTCTCAGAAATTATTTTTGAGTGTTTAAAAATGATATAGAAATGAGACTGTGTTGTAATTATGAAGTCAGAAAAGGGGGCACAAAATTGTACACCCAATTTGGCAACTATGTAAATTTAAAAGTTACTTTATAGGGGCACCTGGGTGGCTTGGCTGGTTAAGCACCCAACTCTTAACTTCGGCTCAGGTCATGATCTCGCAGTTTGGCAGTTTGTGGGATTGAGCCCTGCGCTGGGTTCCGCGCTGACAATGTGGAGTATGCTTGCAATTCTCTCTCTACCCTCCTCAAAATAAATAAATAAACTTTGTATTAAAAAGTTACTTTTATAAAAATTATACACACACCTATTTCAACACCAAACATAAGAATATAGTTGTCCCTAGATTATGAGTTTTTTTCTTGTTCTGTATAATTCTCTGTGCTTTCCAAATATTCAACTGTGAGCATGTACTCTTTCAATAACCTGAACATAAAAGTAGAAACTAAAAAGAAATAAAATAAAAGATGGTTATCTCTAGGTAGCAGGATCATAAGCAACCTTTATTTTTATACTTTTCTAATTTTTTTCTGATGTTATATAAAGTGTTATTATTTATTTATTAAGATTATATTTTTAAGTAATCTCTATACCCAATGTGGGGCTCGAACTCATAACCCTGAGATCAGGAGTCACATGTTTTCCTGACTGAGCCAGCCAGGCACCCCAAGATAAGTGTTATTTTTTAAAAGCAATGTATCATATACACTTGCTATAGCATATGTCTCAGCTCTAATTCTAAACCTTTTTTAAAAAGAAGAAAATTTCTTTAATGCTTATTTTTGAGAGAGAGACAGTGAGAGCCAGGAATAAGCAGAGAGAGAGAGAGAGAGAGAGAGACAGACACACAGAATCTGAAACAGGTCCAGGCTGAGCTGTCAGCACACAGCCCGATGTAGGGGCTCAAACTCACGAACCGTTGAGATCACGACCTGAGCCGAAGTCGGATGCTTAACTGACAGAGTCTCCCAGGTGCCCCTCTAATTCTAAACCTTTAAATGGTTTCACAAGGAAAGGAAAATTAAGCAGCACCCACATAGACAAATGGACAATAAGCCTGCTGATACATTGTTTCAACTGGCAGTAGGCTCTTTTCTCCTTTCTCATCAATCCTAAACACATCACGACTCTAACCACCCCTTCCCACATTACCTTATATCCAAATATAACTGCTGTTTGTCTCAGTGGAGTTAATTATCAATGAAGTGACTTAGGACAAAGAACCAAGAAAAATGGTAAACTTTTTTTTAAAGTAAGATCTGGGTCCAATGTGGGACTTGAACTCACAACCCCGAGATCAAGAGTCGCATGATCCACCAACTGAGCCAGCAGCCAATGCCCTGAGAACTGGTAAACTTCTAATTATAATTTCAATTATTGGAGGTGAAAAAAAAAAAAAGCATGTAGTTGATTGGTAAAGAAAACAGAGGGAAAAGGTGGCTCAGAGTGACATTATGAGCTTGGCTGATGATGCTAAGGTAACTTCCTGGGGACGTCATCAAATATTCCTTAAAGATTTTTCTGAGGCAAGACAGAGATCAGAAGGAAACCCTGATTAAATAGCTTCAGGTAACCTAGTATCACAGTAATGCTAATGGTCAACATCAATGCCAATGCTGAATGCTTTAACATTTAGTGACAATGTTGGCTTTAGATCTGTTTTGTCTCCTAAGAATGCCCAATGGTTTCTGGGAAGCCTTCACGCAAACTAGGCCATTCTAGACTTCTTATATCACAGTTCCTAGTTTTTGGGACTTCTATCGAACTGTCACTAGACTCTTGATCCAGCTGTCTCCAAAGCATCACATAAGCCTTTAACAAAGAGACAGACAAGAATGGTGGTAGAAGATTTGTGAGAGCTAGAAAGAGGAAAAGAGAAGGGTCTATGGTTTTTTCTTCTTTAGAGCACAAAGAACCTGTACATTCAAAACAGTGACAGACATGTGACAGTGACAAACACCTGCCACCATTCTGTTTGTATTAGGACGGAACTAAAAGTTATATTTTACAAAGCCAGAACATGTTACTACATCAAAGCTTCACCAAAAATATCATGAGTTTTTGCCAGACTATTTTTAAGCCTTAATTTTAAAAAACTGATGCATAATTATATTTCTAAAACTCAATTTCATTTATATCTAAGTATACTTATGTGTGAAAAATTCATAAAGAATATATACCAAATACCATACACTAGTGAAATAACAAGTAATTTTTATTTATTTACTTTTTGTTTTCTTATCTACTTTGCAGTGAGCATGTAGTTTTTTACATTTCATTTTTCTTTTTGGGGCAGGAGGTACTCAATTTGGTGAAAATCAAATCAATGTATCTACACTTTTTTTTTTTTTAAAGTAGGCTCTTTATCCAGTGCGGAGCCCAACACAGGACTTGAATTCACAACCTTGAGATCAAGACCTGAGCTGAGATCAAGAGTTGAATGCTGGGGCGCCTGGGTGGCGCAGTCGGTTAAGCGTCCGACTTCAGCCAGGTCACGATCTCGCGGTCCGTGAGTTCGAGCCCCGCGTCAGGCTCTGGGCTGATGGCTCGGAGCCTGGAGCCTGTTTCCGATTCTGTGTCTCCCTCTCTCTCTGCCCCTCCCCCGTTCATGCTCTGTCTCTCTCTGTCCCAAAAATAAAAAATAAAAAAAATAAAATAAAAAAAATAAAATGCATTTAAAAAAAAAAAAAAAAAAAAAAAAGAGTTGAATGCTTAACTGACTGAACCACCCAGGTGCCCCTGCTTCTACACTTTTAAGTTGAAGTGTATGTACGTATATGTGTGTGTGTGTACACACACACTGTTGTTCCTGGGATTTTTCACTTTGAATTCTACTGTCACTCTTTCTCAAATGATCTCCTTCTAGGTAAATTATATCAGATATTAACAATAGCCAAATTCAACTGGTTCAACCTAGATCCAAACTATAACTGAAATTAGGTCAAGTTAAAAACAAGTAAACCCAAACTTGACTTTAACAGCACTAAGTTGATTCTCTTATATATATAAAGTACCAAATAGTCATACCAAGAGGTATTTGATACTGGGATTCAGAAATCTGTAACAATGCTATGAGCCTATCCCCTAACAAAATCAGTTTCAGCTGTTCTGTTAAAGAATTTCAGCTTTCAGAACAACTCAACTCCTTACAATATCTCAGCTGTGGACATTTTCAGATGGGAAAGAACAGGCAACAGATCCAGGAGGAGTGGGGTTTTGCAACCCCAATTCCACCCAATGGCAAATTATGAAACCTGACTCTCAATTTCCTTGTCTGTAAAACAAGGATAATAAGAACCACCTTGTGATAGTGCTCCAAGAACTGGAGATGTGTATATTTAGTATCTACAGTAGGTACCCAATATTGCTATGATATAAGTGTGCATGCAAGATAAGTATTAGTTCTTCCTTTCGATGCTAATGCTATAGACAGACTCCAATGTACTTAACATAAAACGCATATCTGAAAATAACTATTTGCCTATGCATATATAGGATGGCTGAATCCTGGAAGCAAGGAAGCTGGTTTTCCACACCTTCCTTCTCTGCCTAGTACCCTCTGAGTTTACTTCATGTTGCTTCAGACAGCCACTGCTATGAATCCATCCCCAAACATAAGTTTCTCATTTCCATGTACTCACTTCTTCCTCCCATTTCTTTCAGGGCCAGTCAACAGATAAATTAGGTAGATGGAGAGATGCTGGTTCATTTTATTGATCTGCAAATTGGCAATAGAGCTACAGGCAAAAGCAATGAGGAAGAATAATATCATTTAATTAAGGACTAATGACTCAAGTTGAATTTTGCATCTCCAAGGATAAAGCCAAAAGAAATCTCCATTTTGTATTAATGATACTTAGTTAATTTGTCTTTTTCTTTTAGAAAAAGATTTTGTTGTTCAGTCTCCCCTCCAAACTCTCCTCCCCCACCTTCTCTGCAGTGAGGTGACACCACTCCATTTAACACCTGTGACTGGGGTTTCCAATGGAGTTCTTAGTCAGAAAGTGACAGCTCAACCCAGTAACATACAACCATAACACAGGCACCTGGCAGGCAATTTTTGAACACTACAGCAAATCGTTTTAAATAAACCTGATCCAATGACCAAAAGAACATGAAGGAGTTATGATTAGCTATGAAGAGAGATTCACTTCTACAAGGCCACCAGCACAGGGAGGGAAGCACTGCAGAAATCCTGTACATAGCCCCCCTTGGTGCTTGTACAGTCCTTACCTGACAGTCAAAGTCCTGGAAGTTTCGTGTACCAGTCTGTCAACAGAAGGCAGAAAACACAGTCAGTTTCCCCATGTGGCTTCCCCAAATGTGCAGCAAATTCAGTTCACAGTGCAAGCAGTGCACGTGCAGCCTTTTGGTCACCATAAAACTAAAATGATTCTCATCAAAAGGCTTCAGAGACAGGGTGGGCTCCTAACATGTAAAAGGTAAGATTACACTTTGGTAGGCTTCCTGTAAAGATAAAGGAAAGGAGCCTGGCTGCCCAGTAATGTAATTTCCTGCTTCCCTCCCTAAAGAGAGCAGTGAGAACCTGTGGGAAGAGAATAAAACAAGGATCAAAGTCTTAGGGCACAGTCACAACCCACACAGAAAGTATCTGGGAAAAAGGGGTTGGAGGTCAACCCTGAGAGGAGCAAAGGAGGGCAGGAGCCAGGGTGCCCAGAACCAGGAATTAAAGAAAGAATCAAGAAGAGAACAAAGATATAGATGGATCAGAAATGGAAGACTTGCAATTTAACAAGGGAAAAAGGCAATATCACTGAAGGAGGGAAAGACAGACAAAACAGGATTCCTAATACACTGGCCTATCTGTTGCATCCCATAAAATTGCTGATAGGAAAAAGGACAAGTCACTGAGTCATTTCAAAAGTAGAACATAGTCAAAAGATTCAAGGAGAATTCACCAGGCTTCTAAAATGAGATTATATCATAGTAATGTTTGTTTGGGGAAAAAAAAAAAAAATCAATGGCAATGACTCAGAGGCATTTTTATAGCATTTCAGATGCCAGAGTTGCAAAAATATGACCTAAGAGTATACAAAAAGGATAATGAGTGATATATCTGAGAGGGAAAAAACCATTCTGACCTGATCTTTCATAAAGTAAACACCCCCACCCCCCGGGGGGAAAACGTCTCATTATTTAGAAACTGTGTTAGAGTAACATATCTGTTCTGTCTACAATTGACTTCCAAGAGATGTGGAGCCACTACTAAACATGTTCCCAAAAGCTGCCCCTCCAGACATGATCTAGATTTCTGATCCCAAGGGAGTATGAAGAAGTCCGATACCCCTTTTCAGGATCCTCTTAGAAACAGTTCTGTATCCTCTACCCACACTGCTGGCAGAACAAAACAGGTTAGAAACACAGCCCACTGTGTAAAAACCAACCAACCAACCAACCAACCATACACACACACATAAAACCTCTAAGATATAAACTGTCCTCTCTATAAGAGTTAACTAGCAGAACCTACTGAGATAATCTAGAGTGACACTATCTATTAGGGTAGCCATTAGCCACATGTGGCAATTAAAATTAATTAAAATAAAAAATCCAGTTTCTCTGTCACATTACTCAGATTTCAAGTGCTTGATAGACACATGTGGCTAGTAGCTACTCTATTATTGGGCAGTGCAGATATAGAGCATTTCCATTATTGCAGAATTTCCATTTTTCCATTTCCATTTCCATTACTGAGAACTTCTAGATAGCACTGATCTAGAAGCAGAAAGCTTCTGAAAGAACAAGGCTAGGGAGGAGCACACCCTTGTTTCTCTAAAATCGGCAGTGAAGTCACAACAGATTACCAATCACTGAGACAGAAGATGGGACCAAGAACAGGAAAGAGTGGTAGAGACAGCTAGTCTGAAATATTGCTCCTGGCATGAAACCACATTCACAAAATAAAGTCTGATGCAGTCACAGCACGGAAAGACACCTAAGACACCACGCAAATGGGACTGGGTAGCACATCTCTGAGGAATGCTGTCGTTGGCAACAAGGATCATAATGTTCCACGGCTCCCACTAGCCCCACAAAATGCCTGAGAAGTCCTTCAGGGAAGTCACTGCATTTAATTTCTAGTTAGATTGTGAAAAGCAAAAGGAAGGGCCCTCTCATGCACTACTAGGGTAGATGGTTTAAGTAGGATATGGTGACTAAGTGAAAATAAAGGATACAAACAGTCTTTACAATTTGACCTCAACTGCATTAACATGCACCAAAAAAAGACTAGCAGAAAAATACCAAAATGTTAACGACAGCAGCTATTTCTCAATAGAGAGGTGATGGATGATTATAATTTTCTTTGTACTTTCCTACAATAAGCAAGTAACTCCCTTTTTGTAATTAGAAAAGTAGAAAAAAAGGATTTGGTATGATACAAAAAATATGTTTGTAACTTGTTATTTTGTAATATAAGATTTAAAGATTCATTTAATCTTTTGAGGAATAATGTATAATAATATACAAACAGACCATATTAGACTTCAATCTTTTGGCTTCCCAGAGGTTCCTTTAGAGAGTTAGAAAGATTAAAGAAAATCACTCTAGACTGAACTAAAATCTTGGTCATAGAAGAGAGACACAAATTCGGATGAGCTCTTTGGGAAGCAGCTGTCACTGTATGCATGAGTTTTCCTTCCTCACAACCACATGATCACAGTCATGAGGCATTTTTTGAGTTCCTGAAGCCTGAGATGAGCACAAAACCTCTGAAATACCAAAAGGAGAAAGAGGCAATTCTCTCCAGAAACCAAAGCCACCCTTTTTCATTAAGTATCTAGCAAAAAACAACTACGTGTTCCTTATCCAACATTCACAGCTAGACTCCCAGAAAAAAGGTACTGTAACTGGACAAAGACTATCTAACAGTTGTTGACTCTAATTCCAGTATAATTAATGTGGTGTTATATTACTTTCAGGTGTACAAGGTAGTGACTCAACAATTCTATACATTCCTCAGTATAACAGTTGTTATTGTTGTTGTTTTAAAGAGGCGCCAGGTGGTCTTGGAGAGTGGCTACAGGCTTCCTGAGTGATCATCCTAGAGAAAGGATATGATTAAGTCTGTTTGATAGTATTTGGCATCCAGAGTTTCTGGATGGAGGTCATTAGCTGGTCCCCTCTCAACTGTGGTAAACTGAAGCCATATTCTCTGAATTCATTAAAAATTCAATACTACTCACTGGGTGCATCCTAGAAGAAAGAATTCCCTAGGGACTTACCTATCTCTGATATTAGAGGTACATGGTTATACTCTAACAAAATTCCCAGAAATTTCAAGTTCTGGGTGTTTTCTTTTTTCTTTCTGTCCATTTTGAAGATACCATTAATTCCATGTTCAGAGAGATTCTTGCACTAAGCAGACTTAATTAGCAGAAAAGGAGTCAAGAAAAAATTAAAATAATAGAATAACTGGAGGAAGACAGTAAAAAAGAGTGGGCCAAGAAAAAAATAATTACTGAAAGTTGCAGTCAAGGTAGACACCAGCCAAAGGGAATATTTCCTGCTGTAGCCTCAAGACTACATGTAGAGGGTGAATGAAGGTAAATGAAGCAGCTCAAGAAGGTAGATTAAAAAGTCATTCTCTCAAATATAAGCCTGGAGAATAAGCAAGAAGCAACTAAGAATAGATCAATGAATGAAGAGAAATATGAAAAGAAGGATGATGGGGGGAATTTAAGAAACAAGTGCTAGGGAGAAAAGAAATGTAGTTTCCCAACATGAGATCTAGTCAAGAGGCATATATAGTTTCAAAAGACAGAAAACAACAGATATAAAGAAAGACAAGATGCATAAGACCTTAGAACCAACTACCAACAGGAAGAGATTTGGGGCAAATATACCTGTTCTGTGAATCTGAAGTACGGTAGGGTACCTCTATTCCCAGTCCTGGTACTCAGTAAACACAGTAAACATCATTTTTAAAGGTTATAAGCATCTCAAAATAGAGATATTCAATTTGAGTAAGAAATGAACACCAAAGTTACATGCACTTTAGGAACTAAAGTGGGGAGGAGGAGTTGTTACAATAATAAAAATTTTAGAAACAAGCTGATTTGAAAAAAAAAAAAACTGTCAAAGAATAAAATATGGCATTTCTAGTAACAAAAGACAATCCCTACCAACAGAAAGTGGAAAGATGGGTAACTGTGTAAGCAGAAGGGTTAGATAAGCCTAGAAAATACTTTTTCTTTGTTAATAAAGATTAATTTAATCAATTAACATGGATTAATAAATCAATGTTTTTACAATCATCAATAAACCTTTATTTTAAAAAGTTTTTTTAAGTTTACTTATTTTGAGAGAGAGTGGGGTAGAGGCAGAGAGAGAGGGGAGAGAGAATCCCAAGCAGGCTCTGCACTGTCAGTGCAGTAGGGCTCGAACCCATGAACTGTGAAATCATGACCTGAACCAAAACCAAGAGTTGGACACTTAACCAACTGAGCCACCCAGGCGCCCCAATAAACCATTTTTAAATAGAAATCTGATCAAGCTGAAAATCCAAAGTGAAAATTATATATATATATATATATATATATATATATACATACACACACACACACACACACACACACACACACACACATATATATGTGCACGAGTGTGTTTGTGTGGGTATATGTGTATATATATTTAAAGCACTTATATTATGGACTTCAAAAAATACAAAGAAACTGAGACTTCACAAAGAAATTTATAAAGAGGTTAGATACTTGGATAAAACTGTCTACAATCAGATAATCGTCTGTACACTGCTGAAAAAGTACAATTTCAAGTCTAAAATAAACTCTTCTATAACATACTATCAGGTTAATGTCATGTGTCACTGACCTCCTGCACTAAAAACTCCTTAGGTAGCTTGTGGCTACGGCTTCTTCCACTATCTCCTGCTGATCTTGTAGCCAGTTGACAGTGGTCTGTCACAGTGGTACCACTACTTACTTGGGAACTCATTTCCTGCTCCAGTCCCATGTAGGCCATTTATAACAATATGTGACAATCACTTCTTAGCACATTAATAGACACCCACCCTCCAGTGCATAGTAGAGGTAGCACTTCACAAATAGTCTTTAATGAAAAGGTCAACAACTCTGTTTTTAACTTTAAAAAAAAAAAGAAAGAAACAAACAAACAAACAAACCTTGGCACTAACCCTTCCCCTGTCTCTGCTATTCTGAAAGTTACAAACAAGCTCATTCATGGGTTTTCTCTCCTCTGCTTACATTTCCAGTCATGAGTAGAGACTGAAAGCTTAAACTGCGATACGGTCTATCTCACTTTCTATTTTAACAACCAAAAAAGGTAAATAACTTGTTTCTATTCTCTCCACTA
Organism: Neofelis nebulosa; assembly: GCF_028018385.1. NCBI lineage: Eukaryota > Metazoa > Chordata > Mammalia > Carnivora > Felidae > Neofelis > Neofelis nebulosa. Next base: position 118,989,230 of record NC_080790.1, read on the forward strand.
CTTGTTCAACCTACTTGATGTTTCCTCAATTCTGCAGAAGCCAGTTGTGGCTTTCTGCTTATTTTCTCAAGACTGCCCCTTGGCTTTCACTCGGTTCAGTATTTTTTGTACCATTTTTGTACATTTTTGTATCATTTTGTACCAAATTCTTTTTTTCTGGTGTTCTAATTACAAAAAGGAAAGTACATGCTCACTGTAGAGAAGTATAAAGAAAATTATAACCATCCATCATCTCTCTATTGAGAAATAGCTGCTATCATTAATGTTTTGCTCTTCTTTTATTAGTCTTTTCTGGCGCATACTTTAATATAGTTGAGGTTAGAGAAAATGAAGCACAAATCAGTCAGCTCTCCTGCTTGTTATAAGGTTGAGGAGGTTGGAATGACCAGCTCCAAGAGGCAGCAGGTGGTGGGCAGAGCCCTAGACCCCCTGATCCAAGTTGAAGTCAACAGATGCGGGTTCACCACCCTTCTAGACACTACCTTTAGACAAGTGCTATAACCTCTCTGAGCCTATCTGTAAAATGGAGTTAAAAATACCTTTAACTACTTATTTCATAGGAGGTTGGGAGATTTAAAGAAGATAATATCTGTGAAAATGCACTAAAAATAGTTAAATGCTATTTAAGAAAAAAAATCGGTTCACATTTCTATACAATGTCTGCCCCCAAAACAAAGATAAGCACTGGCAATTGCTTCTTTTCATTACTGGAGCCAAAACAAGCATGGCAAAATTACCCACTTCTTCACAATTCTGAGCCACAGACAAAATTACAAGCATACTAAAATTAAATGGGAAAAGTACCAACAAATGACAAGAGACAAGTTAACATAAGCCTTGCTTAAAGCTATTCTGAGAATGCTTCCTTATAGTCATCTCAGGACAAATCTCTCCATAACAGGTTGGGTCTAGACTTCCTCTAGCTCCCTGAAGCTTGGAAGGGTACAGCAATGTTTTCTAGCTAAGAGTATATCTATGAAAATGGGCAAAAAGACGAGATGAAATGATACACATCTCTAGGCTTTTCCTTAAAGAGACATGGCAAGCCACAGAGGTGATGAGGTCACATAGTGGAAAGGACTCAGGGTTTAGAATATGACAGACCTGGGTTCCAGTCCTGACTCTGCCACATACTGACCGGGCAAACCAGTTTTTCATCTTCTAAGTGAGGAAAAATACTATCTACTTCAAAGGGATACTCTGATGATTAAAAGACCTGGCACATAAAAGGTGCATAATCAATAATAGCAGGATAGGCCAAAAAACTTGCCCCCCCTTCCCCCCACCCAAAAAACCTTCCAGACATCTACTCCTATCAAAACCTGAAGGCCTATCCCCTATGGCAGTGGTTCTCACCTGGGGAGACTGTGCCCCCATGGAACATTGGACAACGTCTGGAGACATTTTGGTTGTCACAATTGAGTGGTATTGGAATCTAGTGGATAGAGAATCTAGTGGTATTGCTCTAGTGGAATGCTATTGAACGTCCTACAATACGCACAACAGTCCCCACAACAGTTATCCATCCCAAAACATTAACAGTGCCAAGACTGAGAAATCCTACCTGACAGCAAGCATTCTATGGCATTCAATCTGAGTAAGCTATTTCACCTTTCTCATCCTTAGTTTTCTCATCAGCAGTATGGGAACAAACTGATCTGTGTTCCCTATACCACTGGGCAACTGGGGGATCAAATGAAATACCTGATGAAGGGTGTTACCATCATACCTTTCAGAATATATGCAAAAGCACACACATGTTGGGCAAAGACAAAAGCACTGATGTACTAGGCCAGGGGGACTAAGAGGGTGGAACTCTTTGGGAATGCCTCACGCCAATCTTCTTTTTTTTTTTTTTTCAACATTTTTAATTTATTTTGGGACAGAGAGAGACAGAGCATGAACGGGGGAGGGGCAGAGAGAGAGGGAGACACAGAATCGGAAACAGGCTCCAGGCTCCGAGCCATCAGCCCAGAGCCCGACGCGGGGCTCGAACTCACAGACCGCGAGATCGTGACCTGGCTGAAGTCGGACGCTTAACCGACTGCGCCACCCAGGCTCCCCTCACGCCAATCTTCTTCTACAAAGCTGGGCTGGAGCAGGGGAGCTTTCAAGAATAGTGAGGGGATAGGAACAATTCTCAGGGAGAGAGAGAGAGCATGGGAAGTGGGTAGGAACAGCACATCAAAGAGAAGCTAACAGATGTTAGGAAGTGAGGCACTGACTGCGTGGTGTCTTAGACTGCCTGGGCAGCCTAACACAGTTCTGGAGGCTGAAAGTCCAAGACCAAGATTCCAGCAGTGTTTGGTTTCTGGTGAGAGCTGTCTTCCTGGCTTTCAGATGGCTACCACCTCCCTATGTCCTCACATGGGGGGTGGTGTGTAAGAGAGAGAGTTCTCGCTCTTCCTCTTGTAAGGCCACCAGTCCTACAGGATTAAAGCTCTACCTTTATGACCTCACATTACCTTAATCACCTCCTAAGGGCCCTATGTCCCATATGGTGACATGTGGGGTTAGGGTTTCAACATGCAAGTTTGGGGTGAGGGGATGAGCACAATTCCATCCATACCACTTGGGCAGACTTTAGACACAGCCAAGGCATCAATGAAGCCTCAAGAGAGGAGGACCCAGGTGTTAATTTATTGTTTTTCCATGGTCATATATTGAATCTTTCCTCTTCCAGCTGCCTTTTCTATGAGATATGCAACAAACTGCTCTTTCATGCAGGCACCTGCTCAGGCATCCTGTGCCTTTCTAGGGTCCAGGAAGGATCCTCCTCCTATTTGTACCTCAGTCCTCAAATATCCGAGACCCACCAGGGTACGGGTTTCCAACAATGACTAACCAGAATCACTTTAGGCATAGTTCTCAATTTCAGGATTTTTTTTAAAAAGCTCAACCACACCCCAGACCAATTCAGTCAGAATCTGGAGAATCTCTACCAAAAATCATCGGTGATATTTAAATCTCCCCAAGTAATTTCCAATAAGCAGCCAAAGCTGAAGACCACTGGTCATAGAAAAGTGTGTGGTGTGTGTGTGTGTATGTCCTGTCTCCCTCCCCTTACATTCCAATTTAGTTAGTCTACAGTGGAAGCCAGCATTCCCTATTTCTAAACAATTCCCCAGTTGATTCTGATGATCAGCCAGGTTTAGGATCGATTACTACCTTCCTGAAGTTAAATTGTCTACTCCCACCTGCCTTGTAACTATTCATTTCTGTGGCTATACATAAGCTCTACAGATGCAGATTTTATTTCCTTCCTCCTTGTGGCACATTATTTTGGGGACAGCCAAAAGACAGTAAAGACGGTCAAGATTTTCTGAAAAGATGAGGGTAAGCAGCAGGAGAAACCAAATAGGGGCTAAAAAAGGTGTGCAGCCTGATGAAGGAGAGGGCAAAATCTCTAGTAAAAGATAAAAGATGGGGTGGGAGTAGGGTAGAGAGATGAGGTCATAGGAATGAAAATGGGACTGACAGGATTCAATAGCAAATTAATAAACACATGGTAAGTCAACAGCCCTAGAAGTTATAGGTGGGTCTTTGGCCAAAAAAGATAAGGGCAACAGCATCTTCTGTTGTAGCACCCCCATCCCAACCTCATCCATCTTTACTCTTACTTTTTTAATGTTTACTTTAAATAGAGATTGAGAGATAGAGAGAGAGAATACATGAATGAGCAAGGAGGGGCAGAAAGAGAGGGGTACAGAGGATCCGAAGGGGGCCCTGCGCTGATAACAGAGAGCCCAATGCAGGGCTTGAACTCACGAACTGTGAGATCATGACCTGGGCCGAAGCCAGACTCTTAACCAACTAAGCCACCCAGGTGCCCCCTTTACTCTTACCTTTTTATCAATACTTTCCTCAGGGAAGAATGCCATGGGCTCATTCACACCTAGCTACAAGAGTATGTATGTATGTATGTATGTATTTTTAAATGTTTATTTACTTTTGAAAGATGGAGGGAGTGGCAGGGAGAGAGAGGAAGACAGAATCCAAAGCAGGTTCCAGGCTCTGAGCCGTGAGCTATCAGCACAGAGCTCAATGTGGGGCTCAAACTCACGAACCATGAGATCATGACCTGAGCCAAAGTCAGACACTTAACTGACTGAACCACCCAGGCACTCCTACAAGAGTATTTTAATAGGGGTAATGACAATAAACCAAAAGCAGAGGATAGAAAAGGGAATTTCAGGAACACTTACTGAATGGGGACAGACAGGAGGCAGGATAATCCTTTCTTAGCTTTTTGGTAACTCCTACCATCACACCAAGTCTTTATTCTCTGAATTCTGGTGACTAAACTACGCTGTTCACTGTTCTCTAACACTAACAGAAAAATGAGGTGTATTACTGACATCCATACATCCCCGATGAAAATCTCAAAGTTGACAGAAAGGTCACATAGCAGACTTGACAAACATTAGGGAAAGTCTTACAGCCTATGTACATCACCAGCCATAGATGTTCACTTTTCCTTATAGAAACTGAAAGTCAAGACACTTGGATTCTAAGTCAAACCTCACTCTCATAATTTCTGCCTAACTTTGTCATATTTTTTTCCTTTAATGTCTCTATCAGTAAAACAAGACAGTCTCAAGGATGACTTGACTGAATTTGGCCCATGGAAACAAAAGTAGGAAGAAAGAAAAAAGAAGGAAAGATATCAAAAAGATGGTTAAGAAATTTATTTTTTAAAGTATTTCCTCCAACGAAAGTGAAGATGAATATGTTCTGAGTTAGTTGCTATTAAGAAAATATAGAGAATTAACTAATCACAGAAAGGACATATATATTTTAGTGAAAACAGCATGGTCTTTACCTTATCATTTAGAAGTGGTTTGATCTCTGTGAGTTGAACATCCTGAAGTTCATCCATCAGGACAGATGAGAGTAGAGGATTCTCGAGAATAAATCAGTAACTCTGAAACAGAAAGAAGTAAAGAGGCTTAATCTAGAAGCTGGAAACATAATAGTCACACTATGTTGATTCACTGCAATACTAGAGATTAGTGTCATGCACTGCTCAGGGTGCTGAAGACACAGAAGACTAAACAGTTATGGAAGACAGACTTTAAAGTGGCCTCCATGATCTGTCTCCTGGTATTCATACCCTTGAATAACCCCCTCCCACCACTGCGTGTGGATGGGACCCATGGCCTGCTTTTAACCAAAATGGCAAGTGATGGAATGTACAAAAGTACCTGTACATGATGACATTACATAATATTTTAACATCTGTCTTGCTAAAAGACACACTTTCCTTGGCTAGCTTTGAAGAAGCAAGTTGGCATGTGTGAGAGGGCCACATGGCAAAGAACTGAGGACAGCCTCCAGCCAAAAGACCAAGAAACTAAGACACTCAGTCCAACAACCTGCACAAACTGATTGCTGTCAACAACCACATGGGACTGGAAGTGGATAGTTCCCCAATCAAACCTCAGACGAGAACCTAGCCCTGACCAACACCTTCACTGCAGACCTGTAGAGGACCCAGTCAACTCTTGCCAGATTCCCAACCCCCAGATATTGTCAGACAATAAATGTGTTGTATGTCGTTTTAAGCCAGTAAGTTTGTGGTAATATATATATTTTAAAGTATTATTTTTTAAAATGTTTATTTTTGAGAGAGAGCGAGCGAGCATGCAGGGGAGGGGTAGAGAGAGGGGGACAGAGGATCCAAAGTGGGCTGTGTGCTGACAGTAGACAGCCTGATGCGGGCTCAAACTCATGAACTGTGAGATCATGACCTGAGTCAAAGTTGGACGGTTAACCAACTGAGCCACCCAGGTGGCCCTACGGTAATTTTTTTTTTTTTTTTTTTTTTTTTGCAACAACAGATACTAGTCTTTGCTTTTCTGGAGTGTACAGTTTAGTTACTGAAGATGTGTAACTAAGAGAACAACAAGCTCAAAGCTATGCTTCAGGAAGCAACAGTATGGAGAAAGGATTAAAAGGGGAACAAAAACGGAAGGCTAATGCTATAGCCTAGGATGAGGCCTTGACTTAGGAATGGGAATGTAGGGGGAGATGAACCAAGGCAGCTCATTAGCCTTTACTTGGTGAATCATAGCAGTAGATGGACAGTAGGAGAGCCAGCTTCCAAGATGGCCTCTAAACAACTCAATGATCCTTGACTCCTGATATCTGCACTCATGTAATCTCCAAATAAATCAGGGATGGTCTGTGTAAGTAATAAAATATGGCAGAGGCAACAATATATGACATCTGAAGCTATATCATACAAGGCATAGTTTCTGCTTCAAGACATTATAGTCTTCACTCATTAGTTCTGGAGGAAGCCAAATATAGTATAGTGAGGACACTCAAACAGCCTCTGGGGAGGCCCATGTAGAAAGGAACCAACTTGCCAGTACCAACCTGCCAGCCATGTGAGTGAGCTACCTTGCAGATGGATGTTCCAGGCCCAGTCAAGACTTCAGATGACTGCAGCCCCAGAGATATATGACTGCAACCACATTGGAGACCCTGAACCTGAGCCATCCTACCAAGCCACCACCTGCATTCCTGACTCAGAAACTATGAGCAATAATAATCCTGTTTGAGACTGATTTGTTTCATAGCAATAGATAACCAACAGAGAAGGAGAAGACAGGGAAACAGAGTTCTAGGAGAAGAGAGTAGATGGAGGTGGGGAGGCAGAGTAATGAGCCATAAATTCTTACTCCATAACACTGGACAGGAAGTCATGGGGAGAGGCTGCAAATATTGGATATTGTAGACAAGTTATTCCACCCAGACTTTATTATTTTATTTTTTATAATGTTTATTTATTTTTGAGAGAAAGAGACAGAGTGCGAGCAGGGAAGAGGCAGAGAGAGGAGGACATGGAATCTGAAGCAGGCTCCAGGCTCTGAGCTGTCAGCACAGAGCCCGACGTGGGGCTCGAATCCATGAGCTGTGAGATGGTGACCTGAACTGAAGTTGGACGTTTAACCAACTGACCCACCCAGGTGCCCCTCCACCCAGACTTTAAAGCCCCAGGCTTCATCTCCTCTGCCTTGGCCTTGAACTTATCAGTCAGGAAAAATACTAATTCAATGAGTTGGGGATGTAGCTATTCAACAACCACTTATTGAATACCCACTGTGCACAGCATTATGGAAGATACAAAGAAGGTCCTTGCTTTCCAGTTTACTAAAGGGTAGAGATGACAGCTATCTATAAACTAATTACAAAATAAGAAGTAAAAAGAAGGAACATAATAGTTCAAGGAACAATTGCTTCTGATTGGTGAGAATCAAAAGTCTTCACAAGGTAGTAGCCTATTAATCCATTTTTCTGTTTTTCTCTCCAGATATAAGATTGCATGGCTTTGACTTACTTGGCTAAGGAGAGAGTATGGGTTCTAGACTATCTTTTAGCTATTACTGACCAAATACACCAAAGTAAATCCTGCTTTTTTATATTATTTAATTTATATTCAAGTCAGTTATCATACAGTGCAACAATGATTTCAGGAGTAGATTCCCTAATGCCCCTCACCCATTGAGTCCATCCCCCATCCCACAACCCCTCTAGCAACCCTCTGTTCATTCTCCACATACAGGAGTCTCCTATGTTTTGTCCCCCTCCCTTTTTTTATATTATTTTTGCTTCCCTTCCCTTATGTTCATCTGTTTTGTATCTTAAAGTCCTCATATGAGTGAAGTTATATGATATTTGTCTTTCTTTAATTTTGCTTAGCATAACACCCTCTAGTTCCATCCACATAGCTGCAAATGGCAAGATTTCATTCTTTTTGATTGCTGAGTAATACTCCACTGCATATATATACATCTGTATCCATTCATCCTTCAATGGACATTCGGGCTCTTTCCATACTTTGGCTATCGTTGATAGTGCTGCTATAAACATTGGGGTACGTGGGCCCTTTCAAAACAGCATAACTATATCCTTTGGATAAATAACTAATAGTGCAACTGCTGGGTTGTAGGGTAGTTCTATTTTTAATTTTTTGAGGAATAGCCAGACTATTTTCCAGAATGGCTTTACCAGTTTGCATTCCCACCAGCAGTGCAAAAGAGATCCTCTTTCTCCGTATCCTTGCCAACATCTGTTGTTGCCTGAGTTGTTAATGTTAGCCATTCTGACAGGTGTGAGGTGGTATCTTACTGTGGTTTTGATTTGTATTTCCCTGATGAGGAGTGATGTTGAGCATTTTTTCATGTGTCGGTTGGCCATCTAGATGTCTTCTTTGGAGAAGTGTCTATTCATGTCTTTTGCCCATTTCTTCACTGGATTATTTGTTTTTTGGGTGTTGAGTTTGATAAGTTCTTTATAGATTTTGGATACTAACCCTTTATCTGAGGTGTTGTTTGCAAATATCTTCTCCCATTCTGTAGGCTGCCTTTTAGTTTTGCTGATTGTTTCCTTTGCTATGCAGATTTTTATTTTGATGAGGTCCCAATAGTTCATTTTTGCTTTTGTTTCCCTTGCCTCTGGAGATGTGTTGAGTAAGAAGTTGCTGTGGCCAAGATCAAAGAGGTTTTTGCCTGCTTTCTCCTCTAGGATTTTGATGGCCTCCTGTCTTACGTTTAGGTCTTTCATCCCTTTTGAGTTTATTTTTGTGTATGGTGTAAAAAAGTGGTCCAGGTTCATTTTTCTGCATGTCGCTGTCCAGTTTCCCCAGCACCCCATTGCATTATTATTGACTGCACCATTATTCCACGATTCTTTTCTCTTTCTAACTGAAAACATTGGCAAAATCTCTTTTCTGACCTTATGCTATTTTTGCCAACTTTTTATGCCAGATCTTCCCTTTTCTTTATATCTGTGATTCTAGTACTGTGATCACACTTGTCACCTTTCAGCTAGATTTCTGCAACAGACTACTAAACTCTTCTCTTTAGTATATTTCCCTTCTAGTTGGTTTGATCTGTTGAATCTTTTAAAAATCCCATTTAATTTATTGAAATCCTTTTGGGAAGAAGGCAGGATGAAATTAGATGAAAGGTCTTCCTCTACCATATCCTCATCTCTATTAAGGATTGCTGGGGTGCTCAGGTGGCTCAGTTGGTTAAGCCTCCAACTCTTGATTTCGGCTCAGATCATGATCTCATGGGTTGAGCCCCACATCAGACTATGTGCTGACAGCGCCAAGATGGGATTCTCTCTCTCTCTCTCTCTCTTTCTGTGCCCTTCCTGCATGCATGTGTGCTCACTCTCTCTCAAAATAAATAAACTTTAAAAAGCGGGGGGGGGGGGGGATTGTTGCTATAATTAAGCCTTTCAGTTCTTCACCACCTCAACTCAAATGTTCTTCTCTCCTCAGCTGATGAGGTCACACGTTGGATTGCCATCACTCAAAACTGACTGGCTAAAATCAAAAACAAGATCCCCAGGTGATTGTACATTGAAGTCTGAGGCACACTGTTCTAACAACAAACAAGAATAGTTCTTGCTTCTGCAACTAGTTTCCAAGTAATAGCTGGAATTGCATTTCTCTTCTCTCTCCTCATTCTGTCTTCTCCTTGTCTGTAAGCAACCTACTGAGATAGCGAGGGTTCTTGTCCTGGTATGATGACTCAAACCTTCACTCTAGCTTCCAAATCTTTGGTGTATGATGATTCAAAACTTCACTCTAGCTTCCAAGTCTTTGGTGATATAGGATTACTGTAGGCTTCTACTACCTTTACTTCAAGGAGGTGCCCCTGTGGGTAGAGAGGAAGAAACTTGCCCAGGATCCTACAGTCAGTACACAAGGCCTAGACATTATGGTATAGTGGGGAAAGCAAAGGTTTTTAACATTCTTGCTCTATTACTTACATAGATGTGAGATATTGGAATAGTTACTTAACTTCTCTAAGCCTGAATTTGTTGTCTCTAAGAAATGGAAATATCTGCCTGAGAGGATTAAATATTTGGTGCTTAGATTATAATTCCTGGCACAGAGTAGGAATTACACTTTTCACCTTTCATACTCTATCCATTTGGTAGCAGGTTCACTATTCATTTTGAGGATGGCTGGTTTTACTTGTCAGCCCTTCCTCTGCCTCCTACAACTGGGAAAGAGGGTGAACATTTTGTTATTCTACTGCAGTTATAAAATCCCTACCAGCTTTATAAGAATATTAGTAGCCCTTATTACCAGGATGAAACCTGGCAGCCCTATCATTTATGCAGATGAGGGAACTGCAGGCCTCAAATTCCTGGGAGGGAGCCAGTGTGTGTAGCCGAGAGATCAGAGATGGAGTTTTCCACCATGTGATCTTAGTTTTCTTATAGGTATTATAGAATTGCTCACTGGCAAGGGCTTGGGACAGTAAGAACCAAGCAAAAATTGAGTCTCTGGAGGAATGCATTAAGTGCCCTATAATGTGGAAGGTGAACATCTGCTGTCTTGATGCCAATTCCTAAGTCACTCTAGAACAGTTTACTGTCCTGTGTTATCTGCATTGGGCCCAGTTGATAGGGACAGGCTTCTCATTCAATTTGTGCCTTTAAGTGTTTCTCTTGGCACAAACATTGCATTTTTCTTCATCTTTAAAATATGCATGGGAACACTAGGTGAATGCCAGTCACTTTGGAACTGAGGGCACCTCTGGCTTTCCTCTGGCCCTGGAGCTCCTTGACAGATCCCCCCACAGAGAGTCACATTTGAATAAGTAACATCTTGAAGGGTCCTGCTTTCAAGTGAGTGAATTAAAGTAGGGAATAAGGAGAGCCTGTGTGGCTCAGTTAGTTAAGCATTCAACTCCTGATTTTGGCTCAGATTATGAGATTGGGCTCTTCCTCTCCCTCTACCCCTCCCCTGCTTGCTCGCTGTCACATGTTCTCTCTCTCTCAAAATAAATAAATAAATAAATAAATAAATAAACAAATAAATAAATAAGATAAAGTAGGGAATAAAGTGGGTAGGTTGGAAAAATTTCAGAAAATCACCACTTTACATGGACAAAAAGAACAAGTGGAAACACACTAAAATGTTAACAGTGGTCGTCTTTAGATGCAAGGACTGTGAGTAAAATACCTTTTCATTGTTCTGTGGTTCCACATTTTCCAAAGTGAGCAATACTGCTTTCAAAAGGAAAAACTTCAAAATTGTCATTATAAATTACTGATAAACAGTGACATCCAGATAAAAAGTAGCCAGTTTATAGTGTGATTAATAAGCACACAAGTATAGGTCTCAGTTAACTGAGTCATAGTGGTACTGTAAAAGAGAATTGCAGATGCTGGCTGAGATTCGTGATGAAAGATTCAAACCACCTTATCTCCTTATGAAATGTATGTGATATTAAAACAAAGGAAAATAAAAATTCAGCTTCTGGGCATTCAGTAGCTCAATCAAGTTTATAGGGTGCCTGGGATCTGAGAAAAGAACCATGTTTTCTTTTGGAGGTTAAATATCAGGCTTGTGCTCTGCAAGTGGCATAGATGTTTGGGATGCTTGTGATTGGCATGTGGGGTTCATAGTTTGAGGAGAGTTCCTGACTGGCATCCTCTGGGTCCCTTAGAAGGAATGATAAAAGGGCTTTTGTTAGTCTGTCCTAATGTAGTCACAATTAGAAGCAGGATTTATTGCAATACCTATCAAAATAACACCAGCATTCTTCACAGAGCTAGAACAAACAATATTAAAATTTGTGTGGAACCAGAAAAGACCCCGAATAATCAAAGCATCTTGAAAAAGAAAACCAAAGCTGGAGGCATCACAATTCCAGACTTCAAACTGTATTAAAAAGCTGTAATAATCAAGACAGTATGGTACTAGCACAAAAACAGACACATAAATCAATGGAACAGAATAGAGAACCCAGAATGGACCTACAAACTTATGGCCAATTGATCTGTGACCAAGCAGGAAAGAATATCCAATGGAAAAAAGACAGTCTCTCCAGCAAATGGTGTTGGGAAAACTGGACAGCAACATGCAAAAGAATGAACCTGGACCACTTTCTTACACCATACACAAAAATAAACTCAAAATGGATGAAAGACTTAAACGTAAGACAGGAAGCCATCAAAATCCTAGAGGAGAAAAAAAAGGCAACAACCTCTTTGACCTTGGCCAAAGCAACGTCTTACTTGAGATGTCTCTAGATGCAAGGGAAACAAAACGGTCAGTAATAATGCAATCGGGAGCTGAGAAGCAATCAGAGAAACTGATGACAAAAATCAGTGTAGAGTCAGAGTTAAAATATGGGCCTCTAAGAGACCTGAGTATAGGCAGGAGTGAGTTAATGAGGAAAATCTGCAGGTGCTTATCAAACCAGAGACTAGGAGGAGCTGCAAGCCTTTTCTGAAAGACAAGTTAGTGATAGAAAAGCAGAACCAGTGAGAGACAAAGAAAAAAAATGTCAGAGACATAAGAAGAAAAGCAAAATTATGCTATCAAAGAAGTTAAGGGGAGAAGGGAGGTTTACATGTAAGGAGGAAAATTCCAACGCCAAGGAGGGAAGGATGTGGATTGAGAAAGGGCCATTATCTTTTGACAGTGAAAATCTAAGAAAAATAAGGTTCAGTTCTCCATGCTAAAAAATTAGCCCATGACTATGTATATCACTTTGTAGAATTACAGAAACTGACATTTCTGAAGTGCAAGCAAAAATGTTCCTAGGATGACCAAAAGAGACCTCAGTGTTCTCTGACACTCAGAGACAGCACTGAGAGGGTCTTTAAAGATCAAGACTATGGACTTGGGACACCTGGGTGGTTCAGTTGCTTAAGCGTACAACTCTTGATTTCGGCTCAGGTCATGATCTCACGGTTCATGGGATTGAGCCCCGTGTTGGGCTCTGGGCTGACAGTATGGAGCCTGTTTGGGATTCTCTCTCCCCCTCTCTCTCTCTGCCCCTCTCCCACTCGCACTCTCTCAAAATAAATATTTA